>NC_079490.1:59894516-60269516 GCF_020520425.1 Spinacia oleracea
GACACCTTAAAACATTCTTCATGATAGCCATAGTACAACCTACGCAACCTGCTCTCTGTTTCATTAGAATAAACAACTTCCCAACTGATCATCACAAACCTCAGGACACTTGGAAGTTTCATTAATAATAAAACAACCATAGCAAGCAGGCATATATACACTTCCCAACTGATCATCACAAAGACTACCAACCAGAAACAACCAAAAATAAAGGTTATCCAACATCCAAGTTAGATATGGTTACATATGAAGCACCCATAATAACCAAGGTTATCCTACGTCTTCCTGACAGTCACAATATATAAAAGGAAAGATATGCCAATACAATCAAAGGGCCCAGGAAATTCATTGTGAATGAAAAAAAGAGAGCAAGCTCTAGATAATTAGTGGATGCAAGATTCCAATTTAATTTATGCAAGAAAAATACAGAACTGTAAAAATCAAAAAAAGAAAAGAAAATGAATGCAGGACCTTGCGAAAGGCATTGTTCACGGCGAGCATCAAGCTTACACTGGTTCAATTTCTCCGGCATATTCGACTGTTACATAAAAAAACTCCATTGTCAGACCAAAATCAAACAAATTACAATATGAAATAAAAATAAAAATTTGAACCGAGAAAAAAAAAGCCGAGAAATTAAAATTGAAGCACACTAAATTATGAATTTACAGCGTTCGTGCGACACTAAGCCACAAATCTGTCCTAACTGATGTTCTAGGCTTTTTACTATAACTTTAAGCAAGTTCGTTCTGGAGTCTGGAACGACCAGTCTATGGTCAAATTGGTCGCCATTAACTGATACTATTAAGAGGACATTGTATATCACTGCACCTTATTCCCCTTCCTCATGACACATTTCTAGTCTACTTCAGAAATTAAACCAAAAATTCTCAACTTTCCAACAAAACTCTAAAAGCGCTAACCAGATCAATAACCAACCATTATTCTCAACTATAACACTAACTAACCAATCCAAATCAATAAAAACATCTATGAAATCAACAAGAAATATACCAGGAAATTAAGGGGGGAAAGAGTAAAAAAATCTAGCAAAGAAATCACAATATATCACAACAATCAATCATTCTAAAACAAACAATGCAAATTTCGGATGAAAACTAAAATTAAGAAGAAGAAAAAAAGGAAACAAAGAGAGTTATTCAAAGTCAGTAAGTAAAGAAGAAAGATACAAACTTCTATCTGAATTCATACAACTTCAAGCTGATTAACATTTGCAAGCCAAAATGTATAGCTTAATCAAGAACAAACAACAATAATTCAAAGTCTTACTATAGTCTCATACATTTTGGAAACATGAGGAATGAAACTTACCATCGGAGTAAATCTTCTTACTCCCAAACGAGACTCAATTCAGCCAAACCACTGCAACAGAACATTCAAATGAACACAATGTCAGAACAAAAAAAATCTGCGCAAAATTAACAAAAACAAATTCATAATCCCTAGCAAAATATTACGCACACTCACCCCCTCATTGTTCTAAATTATTGGAAATTAGTGACCTAATTCACGTAATTTCTCACCAAATCCCAAACCCAAAAAAAGAAACCCTAAATCTTTCAAATTAAACAAAAAAGTAACCACAAAATTCAATGAAAGTGTACCTGATTGAGTAAATAAGGGAATCAATTGAAGAATTAGGGTGAAGAAGATGGAAATTGAGGGTAAGTAAGTGTACCTGATGGAGACAGGGATCGATTCCTATTCAGTGGGCATTCTCCAATGGAGGCGGCGGCGGCGGCGGCGGCTGTGGCCTACGGTTCCAGCGAAACTCTCTCTAAATGTAGCTGCGCCTGGTGTAGGGTGAAGAAGATCGATGGAGGATGAGGGTGAAGAAGATCGAAGATCGATGGAGGATGAGGGTGAAGTCGTGAAGGTAGCTGCGCCTGTTTGTTTTGTTCTTCTACAAATTAGGGTGCAGTACGCGTGGGTGAGGAATATAAAAACTTCCGAATTTTTTTTACCTCCTCTGCGTCGCAGAATTACTAATCTGCGACGCAGGTGACTTAAAGAGTCATTTGCGTCGCAGATTAGTAATTCTGCGACGCAAAGGAGGTAATATTTTGCGTCGCATTATTACTAATCTGCGACGCAAATGACTCTGAGAACATTTTAGAGTCATTTGCGTCGCAGATTAATAATTCTGCGACGCAAATGACTAATTTTAAAGCTTAGAACTGTCAATTGCGTCACATGTTTAAATGTGCGAGGCAAATGTGGTGATGCAAATGATTGTTTTTCCACTAGTGCTACTCGCCTAGCTCGCTGCATTCGTACCGCATGGGCGACGAGCTCCCTTGCTCGTCGTCGCATGCCCGAACTATACAACACCCCTTAAGGGTAACACGTAGCGTCCAGTGCTTTGTGCGTGCAAGTTTTATGAGCGAATTGGATAAAAATTAAAACTTTTATTTCCAAAATTAATGACAAATTAATAAATCATATTAATTTCATAATTATAGGGCGAAAAATAGAAAATTTATTAATCAATTAATTTCCGATTAACATGGATTCAAATCTAGGTCATAAAAATTTAAAATTTAACACAAATTAACAATAATTTAACACAAATTAACAATTTTTATGGTGGTTTTTAATCATTGGTACCTAATTAAATTATTAATTAATTATGAAAATCAAATTAATTCTAAATTATTCGAATTTCAACAAATTAATCATAGTTACAAATTAGGTTGTATAATTAACAAGGCTAGGCATTCAAAATTGTTAAACATATACTGTAGGTCAATCAAAGATTCAAGATTTATCAACAAGAATCGCAAATATTTAATTTAACATCTTAAATTTATAAACTTTTGCGTTCGAAAAACTAAAACCTCCGAAAAGTCATAGTTAGGCTTCGAATTTGGGAATTCTGGGTTTCGGCAAAAATTCCTTTTTTTGTCAAAATTTTAGAATGCCTTTTACATACGGAATTGACACAAAAATCACACGATTTGGTTGAGTAACGAACATTCTGCCGAAAACCTGCGTACATATAATTAAATAAACGCAATTTGCAATTAATTAACAATTACGAAAATTAATCACCCCTTTTAATTCCTTGCAAATTTGTAATATTTAACCATGTTTATGCAATTTAGATTATGAAACTAATAAGAGGCTCGTGATACCACTGTTAGGTTATGATACATATGACAAAACATAAATCATGCGGAAAAACCATAAAGCCAGGAAACATATTATTCACACATAATCATTTAGCATAATTCAGATGCATACACTTTGTTGCGTGCCCTCCCTAGCTGCGCCCGAACCGAACAAGAACAAGTCTTTAGGACTCCAAGTGTCGTCCCTCCGTAGATAGTCCACAGCACGTCCGGATCCGCCTTAAGCTTGACCAACTAGAATCGCCCTTAAGGTAGAATAGATTTCGGCTAAATAGGGGCAAGAGATTGGCTGATTTTTCTTGAAAATCTTACCTTTTAATACTTCAATTTTTTTTATAAATTATGACCCTAGGCACCTATTTATAGAGATATGGAAAAGGAATTATAATCCTACTAGGATTTGGTTTTATTAATTAGAATCCAACTTGAACTCTAAATAATAAATTTAATCTATTAGGATTAGGATTTAATCAATACACGAATTCCGATAGGATTAGGATTCGTTACGAACGTGAGCATCGTTGTGCCACGAGCATCGCACCACCCGCGCAGGCCTTGCGGCCCACATGAGCAGTCGCTGCTCGCAGCCCAACAGCACGCTTAGCGTGCGCGCGCCAAGGCCTTGCTGGGCCTGGCGAGGCTGTGGCAGCTCCATGTTGGGCGCACGGCTTGTTGGGCGCGAGCCTGGCTTCGTGCTGGGCCTTCGTCTAGCAAGCCTCGTCCGATGCTAATTCGTACGATGCGCTTCCGGTTAAATTCCCGGTTCCGGAATTCATTTCCGATACGAACAATATTTAATATTTCCGATTCCGGAATTAATTTCCGTTTCGAACAAATATTTAATATTTCCGTTTCCGGAATTATTTTTCGATTCCGATAATATTTCCGATTCCGACAATATTTCCGTTTCCGACAATATTTCCGATTCCGTAATATTTCCATTTCCAATAATATTTTCCGATACGTACCATGTTTCCGTTTCCGGCAACATCTACGACTTGGATAATATTTATATTTCCGATACGATCCATATTTCGTTTCTGACAATATCATCGTTTCCGGAGTATTCATTTCTTGCTTGTGACGATCTCAGCTCCCACTGAAACCAAGATCCGTGGATTCCGAATATCCATAGATGGAGTATTTAATGCCATTAAATACTTGATCTGTTTACGTACTATTTGTGAGACCCTACGGGTTCAGTCAAGAGTAAGCTGTGGATTAATATCATTAATTCTACTTAAACTGAAGCGGCCTCTAGCTAGGCATTCAGCTCACTTGATCTCACTGAATTATTAACTTGTTAATTAATACTGAACCGCATTTATTAGACTTAATATTATATGCATACTTGGACCAAGGGCATTATTTCCTTCACTCACTGAATTTATTAACTTGTTAATTAATACTGAACCGCATTTATTAGACTTAACATTAAATGCATACTTGGACCAAGGGCATTATTTCCTTCAAATATTACATTAGTTAAGGTTAAAATGACAGAAACCTCATCTCCAGGCTCCAGTAGAGGAAAAGGCCCCTTGCACTGCCCAAACTATCACTACCCGCACAATCCGCAAATCTTTTAAGGAAAAAAAGGTTTTAAACTAATGACATTATACTTAGTTTCTTGAAGAAGAAAAAAATCAACATTACTATCCGATGCAATACTACTAATAAAACTAATAATAGGGGAGACACCATCGGCAGTGTCTCTACCATTCCAAGAAAAAATACTAATATAACGCCAAAAGTTTGATCTTGGCCAGACTCACCGTCATCATCTACAGAAGGGTTGGGGTCACTCATCACTGTCACTATGCCCGAACTTCAGTTTCCCCTTTCCCTTGTACTTCTTCTGCTTTTTCATTTTTTGTTTGATTTGGAAGTCAAAGCCTCATCATCATTTGTTGCCCTGACCTTCCTGACAACCGAGGTCTTCTTCTTGGTGATAACCTCATTTTTAGTCGACTCCTCTGCAGATGTAATACCTCTTATTTTTGAAGCAATTAAAATATATTTTATTATATTTATAAAGATTTTTTTTTATTTTACGAATATAAATCGCATTTAATTAAGTATTTAAATGTGTTTAATTAATTAAAAGTATTTATTATTTTAATTAATTATAAAGCGAATTTAAGTTTCAAGTTGAGAATTTATTTAGGTTTTGAAATTAAAACGATTTGAATCATTCCAAAGCTTAAACCAGTTTTGTTATAAGGAACTCAAGTGAATAATTCAATAGCTTATTCAATCTTAACCCAAATTCCCAACTTGAATTAAGGAAGCCCAACAAGGATTTCCCTAAAACCTAATCCCCAAGGGTTCAAGCCTATAAATACCCTTGAATGTTTCACAAATCCCCACTTTCTTGAAAGCCTCAAAATTCTCTATCCTCTTTCTTTTCTTCTTCCCCAAGTTTCTCTCTTTCTTTCCTCTCTTCTCTTCTCTCTCTCCTTGCGTGTGCCTAGCCGAGCAACTCCTAGCGCCCTCTGCTACTGCCTCGTCGTTGCGTGCCTCGGTGCCCGTGCGTCGTGCTGATGCGTGTCCCAGCGCCTAGCTCCTCCAGTGCGCCCCTTCTCTCTCGCACCCTTCGCTGCTTCCCGCACGCAAGCACGCAGCCCTTGCCGCTGTTGTCCATGCACCCTCACTCCCCTTTGCTTCCATTTTTGCGCCCGGTTACATCAACTAAGTAACTGTGTCATGCTATAGGTCGGCTTGGTATAATTTCTCTTCTTCCTAACCTTCTCTATTTTAATGTTTAGATTTTTATTATATTTGATGATGGATTTTGATTTATTATTGTACTTGGGATTGGTTATGAACACCAAAGTTGAGGATTTTGATGATTAGAATGTTGAGGACTATTTTTTATTGAAGGACATTAATTTTCAGATTTGGTTTATTAAATAAAGCTTCAATTTTTAAGTGTTTTGATGATTTTAATGATGATTTAGGGTTAGGGTTTTGGCTTAAATATTATGGCTAATTGATAAACATAGTTGTTGTGGGAACTTTTACGGTGCTGACGTGGCACGCGCTCCTCGGAGGTATCAAGTATGACCTGGCACGAACTTCGGGCAACCTGCAAAACAAGAATATTCCCGTAGGAATATTCCCTCCAATGCTTAAGTAAGTATAAGCTAGAGAGATAAGTAATTTGTAGAGAGAGGGCATAGCAAAGATAGGTTTTCTGTTGCTGAGCCAGAATTGATTGCCCTTTTACCTAGGGATTTGCACTATTTATAGTGCTAGGGTTACTCGGGAACTGGTCCCGCATGATTGAGAGTTTGCGCAAGATTGGGACACGTGTCCTGCATTGGTTCTGTAGGCTTGTTTAGGCCCAATGTGGACCTCTTTATCGTTTGGGCCTGGGCTCTGTGCAGTTTTGGAGAATGCCCGTAGGCAAGCTTTTGGGCTCTTTCTTCTGGGTTTTGATAGTGCAGTTAGGTGGCATTCTTTTAGGCCACATCATTTGCCCCTCAAGGAGAATGCCCCTTGTCCCTGTGGGGTAGGCTGCTTGATAGGGAGGAACGCCACGTGTGAGGGCTTCTCCGAGCTTAGATTTTCCTTTAAAAGCTTCAATTCCTCTTTCATTTTTCTTTTGTTACTTCAGAGCGATTTTTTCTTTTAGAGAGAGAAAGTGAATTCCGTTCTGCCAAAGATCTGCTGGTGCGTGCGCTTGAGTGTTCTTGGATTTGCTGTCCAGTGTTCTTGAGGGTTTAGAGGATTTGCCAAGACTTCTCATCAGTTTGATCATTTTCTGGTAAGTTTTCTATCAACACCTTGTTGTTTGCATGCTTGTGGGACCTCTCTCATTTATTGTTTATAGTATTCTGTGGAGGCGTCTTGGGGGTTATGACACATATCCCTTTCATTCATTGCTAAAGTCAGACGTCCTGTCCCTTATGCAGGACGGTATGGCTCGAATTAGACAGACAGCTAACGTGCGTGCATGGGCTGCACCGCGAGAGGGGGACGATAGGGTTCCTTTTTCGAACCCGTCCCAAGGAAGTAGGAGTGGAGTCTATTCTTCCCATGATACAGGAGACGGGGCCACTAGAACAGCACTTTCTCCTAGGAGAAGAAAGAATGTGGCTTCCCGTCCCCGCGTTCCCCGCGAGGACTTTGAAGATGACTCCTCTAGCTCCTCAGACGAGGAGTTTGCAAAAAATCTTCCTCCTATGGTCCGGGGGAAGGAAGACGTCAATTTGTTCCCGTCGGATATCTTTCCCAGCATGAAATGGCTGCGGTACCTGAGGGAGCAGGGTCGTGATTTTGAGCGTTTTCTGCTCTTGCCTCCATATTTTAGCCTTAGGAGCCCCCGACCTCATGACTCCGTGGACCAACTCTCCCAAGGGGAGGTAGCCGTTTATACTGCTGCCTTTAGGTTGGGCCTTAGATTTCCATTGCACCCTTTTGTGATGGACGTTTTAGAGGGGTATGACATTAGCCTTGCTCAATTGACGCCCAACTCCTGGGCAAATGTCTTTGGTTTTGTTGCCAAGTGTGCTTTGAGCGGCGTCACCCCTTCCTTTCCTGCTTTCCTTCGTCTCGTAGTTATTGCCCCTTCTTCTCGTTCTCCCCAGGGATGGTTCACCCTTTACAGCCGTCGGGGATATAAGACGGTGGTGGGTAAGACCTCTAGTTGGGTTTGGTGGAGGAAGAAGTGGTCTGTTGTCCGAATGGAAGACCTCTCCCTTTCCAGACGTCTTTCTCGTTGGAACCGCCGGCCCCGTTATTTGTCTAGAGCTGACGCCTACCCTCGCCTCTCGTCCAGGGAGTGGGGACTTGTGAAGCCCTTGTTCCAGGCTGAGATGTATCGGCTGTCGTCAAAAAGCCATGCCTGGGTGCCTAATGCTTGGCTTCCCCATGTCGGCCAGTTTACTAATATAGTTTTTCTTTTGGCCGTCGGTCTTTGTTCTTTTTTGAGTAGAGGTAGTTCCCCAGTAGGTTTTCAGACATGTTTCTTCCATCTCTTTTTTTTTTTTTTTTTTTACTAACCCTTGGCTTTGTAGGTTCTGCCATGGATCGCTTATCTCCCGAAGACAAGGGTGTAGTGGAAGTACCGCTTGGCTGTCCGAAGTATATACCGAGGACATTCTCAAGGCTGTGGAGGCCAAGAAGAAGGACTCCTCCAAGAAGTCCAGTGAGGGTGCCTCTGGCGACGTCGCCAAGGTAATATATATATATACTTTATATTTTTTTTTTTTTATTATTTTTTTTTCATGATTTGGTCGCTGATTTCTTTTTCTTTTAGGAACCCATCTTGCCGGCTACTAAGAAGCGTCCGGCATCTTCGACGGAGGCTCCTAAGCCCAAACGGCCCTTCTTTAAGAAGATGGGTCCGGCCGACGTTGTTACCAAGCCGTCGGTACCAAAACCTTCTGCTCCCCCAGCTGAGGGGGAGGTTCCTCCTATCCAGACGCCCATTCCTCCTCCTGAGCAAAAGGAGATTCCATCCCAGATGGACACCGAAATGGATGGTTCTGCCGGAGCAGCTACTGACGAGGCAGCAGTCGATCAGACTGCGGCGGCTGACGCCCCCGCCCTGTCCAGAGAGGACAAGGGTAAAGGCAAGGAGACTGAGGCTCCTTCTACTGATAATGCCTATACTCCTCTTGCAGCTTCGCCAATTGGTTAGCGTCTCTGTACTTTAAATTTGTGATAATCAGGTTGGGATTTGCACGATATTTATTAATCTTGGTGTTTGGTTCAGTTGAGATGTTCAAGCGGATGCGTCGGGCCGAGGTGGCGAGCATCCCTCCTTCTGCCGGTTTTAGCTCAGAGGCGAAGGATAAAATCCTTGCCGATGTGTATGCGGCCATCCCTGAGGAATACGTGAGGTCACTCCCCGGGATTGACTTGGGATTCTTTGGGTCCATTCAGTCTCTCGTCCTTGATGTGAGACACTTACCCCTGGATTCCTGTGGTTATGATTATGTGTACGTTATTTTTTAATTCCATATTGTTTTTGGCAGCTTTTCATTCGCTGTGCCGAGAGTAGGAACTACCGGTTTGATATGCACAAAGAGATGCTCAAGCACAAGGACCAGATTGAGAATCATGAGCAATATGCTGAGAAGACGGCCAGGTTGATCAACTTGGACGCGGATAAGAAGATTGCCCTGAAGACGGAAGAGCTGAAGAAGGCCGAGGAGGACGCTGAGAAATATGAAGAGAAGCTGCGAGAACATGAGGGGCGGCTTGTCGAGCTGAGAAAGGAGTACTCTTCCGTCTTAGAACGGGTGACTAACTTCTCTTCCAAGGTGAATGCTCTGGAAGGTCAGATCAAGGCCATGCAGGGGAAGATCGAGACCGTGCGCAAGGAGGCTGCAAGCTCTTTTAAGTTGGGCGAGGAGTCCATCTTGGAAAGTTCCCAAAAGGCGTGGGATCAGTCTATGGACGGGAAGGATTTTTCCTGGTTCAAACGCCGTATCTCCCACCAGATAGCTGTTTCGACGGCTAGGCGCTTGGGCTTAGATCCTCCCGAGTTTGTTAGTGACGGGGAGGAAGACGTCGAAGAAGACGAGGTGAACTCCCCTGAAGGCCAGGACGTCCAGGACGGGAGTTCCATTGCCCCTCTTCCTTGAGCAGGTTTTCTTGTGATTGGTTTAGATGACGCCGTGGGCGTTTGTAAAACTTTGGTGCCTTCGGGCATTTATTTGATTTGGTTTGTTTGCGCTTTGGGCGCTATGTATAAACAGTCTGTGCCGTTGTGCACTGTTTTTTAATTTTATCAGTTCGGTACTGATTTCTTAAAATTTTTTCTTTGGGTCCAACTGTTGGACAGAAACCTCAGTGTTTTCGGTGATCAGCCTAATTTGAGGCGCTAATCTAGGCCACTTCTCAGGCCGTCAAACGATTAGTCTTTTTAGACGGCATCCCAGGAGGAGGTCTTATGTCTGAATGTTTCGCGAGCCTATTTTGAGGTGCTAATCTAGGCCACTTCTCAGGCCGTCAAACGATTAGTCTTTTTAGACGCCATCCAAGGAGGAGTTCTTAAGTCTGATTGTTTTGCTCTTTGTTTGAGTCTTTTTGGGCGCTTTTCAAAGAAAAGGCGTCATGCTGGGTGTCAAAACCCTTCGTGTTTATTAGCACTGGGTATTGTTTATTTAGCGGATAGGGACTCCAGTTTAGGAACTGTTTTCTGGTGAGTTTCTTTCAACAGAGACTTGTATTCGTCAGATAAGTGTTAATTTACTAAATTGCTGGCTACATTCACCGCGTCTTAGACGGGTATTTACAGGCCATTTTATGGGCTCTGAGTACAATAGCTTGGCCGTTTTGTAGGCTCTGAGTACAATGGTTACCCTAATGATGTTCTACTCTTAGCCACCTTCTTCAATTTTGACCGCTTCTACTTGGACGGGTCCAATTTCTTTGGTGACCTGGGATTCATCTTCATGCTTTCGTTTTCCTCTGACTTCAGCAGGATCTTGCTTCCATGCTGACGGGTTGAGGGTCGTCAGGTAACAATCCCTAGCCTGTTGTTGATCTCCATGTATGGTGCCTATGACTCCATCATCGCACACGAACTTCAGAAGCATCAGATGGGTGACGACTACAGCCTTGATCTTGTTTAAGGTGGGCCGTCCCAGGATGATATTGTATGCCGTCAGGTCTTTGACGATTAAGAAGTCTACTTCCATTTTCCGCCCATTCTGCCTATCTCCAATTCGAACTGGTAGAGTGATAACGCCAACATGATGAATGATACTCCCTCCAAAACCAATGATGGGATAGTGAATTCTTTCGATGGCTTTGGGATCGTGTGCTAGGCGATTGAGGCATTCTAGACTCATTATGTCGGACGAGCTTCCCGTGTCTATTAGTATGCGCTTAACTCTCATGTTAGCTATCTTGAATTCAACCACGAGTGGATCATCGTGCGGCGTGGCTATCCGTCCACCGTCTGACTCACATATTCCAATCTTTGGGAATGGGTCCATGGGCGCTTTGGCTGACAGCAGCACCTGCCCTAAGCGACGAGCATAATCCTTCTGTCCTCTCATGGTAGGTCCTCCAGCGGCTGGTCCTCCAGATATGACGGCTACAAATCCTCCGTCGCTATGTTGTCCCTTAGTCGGCGAGGCAGGGGACTTGTTCCTTTTGTATTGGTTTTTTCCAAAGCCTTGAGCATTCTTCCGTAAGTAGTTCTTGAGATGTACTTTGGAGGCTAGACCATCTAAAGCCCTCTTCAAGCTTCTACAATTCTTGGTTTCATGTCCTATATCTTCATGGAACTGGCAATATAACTTGGGATCTCGAGTCTCAGCAGGGGACTTCATGGGGAAGGGTCGATCAAGGTCGTACTTTGCCCCTACGTCTTTTAGTATGGTGAGAAGGTCTGTGTTGTATTCGAAATATTCCCGCTCTTGCGGCCGTTCTCTCTTGTGCCCCGGAGAGTTGGTATCATGCTCTTTAGAGAGAGCCCATGTGCCATTTACCCGTGGAGGTTTTCGGTCCACCTTATCCTTCTTCCCGGAGGAGTCTGTTGTTTCTCCAATCCTCCCTTCCTTTGACGCGCTGCATATTTCCGTTGCATGGATAAATGCTTCAGCCTCGTCTAGGACCTCTGCCATAGTCCTTACACTCTTCTTAACTAGGTCAAACTTGAAGGAGCCCTTCTTCAATCCCCTGATAAAGTTATCAAAAGAGACACCATCGGGCAAGTCTGGGATCTGTCCCGCCTCCAGATTGAAATGCTTCACGTAGCTTCTTAGGGACTCGTCCTTCCCTTGCTGGATCCGTCCTAAATGCATGCTAGTTTTCCTTTCTTCCTTGTGTGCCATGAACCTTGTAGAGAACAAAGTCTGTAATTCGCTAAAAGAGGCAATTGATCCTGGAGGCAGCCGTTCAAACCATTTAGACGCTACTCCCTTAAGCGTGGCTGGGAAGTATTTGCTCCAGGTGGCTTCATTGGTTCCCTGTACGTACATGTGGTGGCGGTATGCAACAAGATGCATGTCGGGATCAGTGGTCCCATCATAAGCTTCAATGGTAGGGGTTTTTACTTTGGGTTCCTTCGGGGTGTTCATAATCTCGTCAGAAAAAGGGGTACTCATGTGCCTTAGCGTCAGGTTGTTGAATCCTTGCTGAATATGATAGGTTGGCTCACGGCGGCTTGATAGTAGGCGGGGGCGCATGCTTACCCTATGGGGCGTCATCTGGGTTGGTCCACGTGTAGTGGGATAAAATGGCGGGTCTTCCATCACAGGGGTGGACCCGGTGTCTGACAGTTCAGATTCAGCCTTATAGTGCTCTTGACGCCTTGCAGCCGGTCGCAAGACGGCTGGGGGACTTCCCCTAGATGATGGTCGTAGGACCGGGTCCCTTCGAGGTAAGAAGGTGGGCGGGTCACGGCCATATTCTGAGTGCTCAGGCACAGGGCTAACTCCCCTGCTTGCTTGTGGACGAGAACCTTCTCCAGCTCTCCAGACGTTGGACTTGAGCGGCATTCTGCTTATCCGATTGACGCCTAGATTGAGGGGCCTCTGCGGAGCCGTCCTCTCAGCGCAGTAGATCAACATGTTCTTCCGAATTTCATCTTGCAGTGTAGTGCTCATCTGTTGTCGGAAGGTGTGATTCATTTACTGTTGGAATCCTGTTAAAATCTCGCGTAGGGAGCCCACCGATACTGGCAAATCTAGATTCTCGTCCAACACGACGTCTCGGACACTAGGGCTTAGATGGCCGCCTGGCGGAGACGCCTCGGTTATTGGTTCTTCGTCCACCACCACCTCAGCTTGCATTCGTCCTGGTGTATTCCCTGCATTTGCAATTCGATTCGTTTCTTCAATGTGCCGTCTTCCTTCTTCACTAGCATGCTCTCTGTCAGGGTGTAGTTCGGCCATGACACTGTACCTCCCCACAGACGGCGCCAAATGTTGTGGGAACTTTTACGGTGCTAACGTGGCACGCGCTCCTCGGAGGTATCAAGTATGACCTGGCACGAACTTCGAGCAACCTGCAAAACAAGAATATTCCCGTAGGAATATTCCCTCCGATGCTTAAGTAAGTATAAGCTAGAGAGATAAGTAATTTGTAGAGAGAAGGCAGAGCAAAGATAGGTTTTCTGTTGCTGAGCCAGAATTGATTGCCCTTTTACCTAGGGATTTGCACTATTTATAGTGCTAGGGTTACTCGGGAACTGGTCCCGCATGATTGAGAGTTTGCGCAAGATTGGGACACGTGTCCTGCATTGGTTCTGTAGGCTTGTTTAGGCCCAATGTGGACCTCTTTATCGTTTGGGCCTGGGCTCTGTGCAGTTTTGGAGAATGCCCGTAGGCAAGCTTTTGGGCTCTTTCTTCTGGGTTTTGATAGTGCAGTTAGGTGGCATTCTTTTAGGCCACATCAATAGTTAGATAACATTTTTAATTATGGTAATCAATTGTAATTTTCAAATTTATTCTGAGACCTAAAGTGTCAATTTTTAATGGTTTTAAGCATGAAATTAGTCAAATTTCATGCTAGGGTTTTAAACGATTAATTGGAATTATTTATTTTATCGATTAACGATTAATTTCTAATTAATTCAAGCGTTTTAAAACTTAATAAAGTTGCTGGAAATTTAATGAACATGGAAAATAATTATGTTTCATTATTTTAATGATAGGAGGAGATTTCTAATTTGGTGGATTGAATCACAAAGTGGTCCCCTTACTTAGGAATTCAAGGTACGTGAAAGTCTAGGGTGACCACCTTATTTTCATGAGAATTCATGTGGTGATTTTATATTGTGATTCATGTACTTGGAATATTTACGGATTCATGTTTGATTGTGTGAGCAAACATGTTATGATTATGGTTTATGTTTGTTGAATTGAAGTGACAAGCATGTTATGATTGGTTGTGTTTGTTAAATTTAAATAACAAACATGTTGTCCAAGTATGGTTATGCATGCATGTATGGTTTATTCGCATGCAAGGATTGATTTATGTTATTGTACGTAACGTCTAGCATCGTATGAGCCAAGTATATTGTGCCTAGTTGCACTATTTTATTTACCACATATGAAGGGTATGCTCGTGTAAGTCACCGCATATGTAGGGTTGACTTTCGAGTCATGTTAATTAAGTACATATGAAGGGTACGCTCACGTTAGCCACCGCATATGTAGAATGAGTCAAGGTGAATTGAATTAAAGATTATCCGTGCCTGGTGCACAACCCGCATGTTAACAGGCATGTCGTGGAACTCAACGCCACCGCATATGTAGAATGAGTCAAGGTGAATTGAATTAAAGATTATTTGTGCCTAGTGCACAACCCACATGTTAACAGGCATGTCGTGGAACTCAACAGTATGTTGAGAAGAAACAATGGGAGTAATTTCACTTGAGTCTTGAATGTTTGATCACAAGTCCTAATGAACTAAACAGGAGTACTATTTGGTTGATCGCTTATTAAATGCTTTGCTTGTTTACGTTTTGAGTTGGCTTTGTGAATAAAATATTAATAAACGTAAAGTGCAACCAGAACAAGCTTCAAAACTCTTGGAACGTATATACCTCGAGTATGAACAATGGGGGAGTACCTTGCCAGGGGGCATGTACTTCTACGAACGATACAAGACGTTGTTTCATTCTATTATGCGCTGGAATTCAGTCGGTATGGTCCGACATGGTTACTTTCTTCCGTAATGGATATTTATTTTAGTGTTTGGTTGGCTCTCAACACTCTTCCATAATGGATATTTCTTTTGGGCTCGTTCGCAGCTTATTCTAATTAATCTATGAGTCAAGATTTGTGTAGAGAGTCGAGTCTCGTCTTCATGGTTAATTGTTTACTTAGTTGGCCTTTGCATGTGATCTAATTTATCGTTGTAATGAAGCATGATAGATATAGGCCCTGTTTGGCAATTGGCTGTTGGCTGTTGGCTGTCGGCTGTTTTACTTGGCTGGTTTGACTGGCTGTTCAAGTTGGCTGCTTTTGTTGGCTGTTTGACTATGGATTGGTTATAAATATGTTTGGTAAAATCAGTTGTTGGCTGTTGGCTGTAGCTATGTAAAATGACATTTAATGTCTTTTATTCATTTTTCAATACATATTGTGTATTGTGTACGGAGTAAAACGTAATTACAAATAAATAAAATATAAATTAAAAATAAATTACTTTATGCAATAGTATTAATAAATTATTATTTTAATTAATAATTACAGAGTAATAATTAATAACTAATAACTAATAATAAATAATCAATAATTAATAATTAATAATTAATAATAATAATAATCAATAATTAATAATTAATAATAATTAAATTAATAATAATTATTAATTGATCATTAATAATTAATGATTAATTATTAATTAATTATTCACTTTTAGTTATTAGTCATTAATTAATAATCCGTAATTATTAAATTTTAATTATTAATTATTAATTATTAATTATTAATTATTAATTATTAATTATTAATTATTAATTATTAATTATTAATTATTAATTATTAATTATTAATTATTAATTATTAATTATTAATTATTAATTATTAATTATTAATTATTAATTATTAATTATTAATTATTAATTATTAATTATTAATTATTAATTATTAATTATTAATTATTAATTATTAATTATTAATTATTAATTATTAATTATTAATTATTAATTATTACTTATTACTTATTACTTATTAATTATTAATTATTAATTATTAATTATTAATTATTAACTATTAATTATTAATTATTAATTATTAGTTAATTAGAAAAAACAAGGACAAAAAAGTAATTTAGATAGTGAAAAGCCAAAAGCCAACTCCAAAAAGCTAGTGTTACTAGCTTTTCATTTTTGGCGGAAAAGCTGGCTTTTCAGCAAGCTAAAAAGCCAGTTACCAAACATATTTTTTGGCTGTTTGACCAGATTAAAAAGCCAAAAGCCAAAAGCCAACCAAAAAGCCAGCAAAAAGCCATTTGCCAAACAAGGCCATAGGATTTCATTCTAGCTTGTTTGTACTCAGCTTTCGCTGATTACGTGCTTTGTATTTTGGTCATGGCCTTTGCCTTAATGACCCTATGATGATCCATCATTTGCATTTGCATTGTTGTGGAGTAGTCAATCAATAACAGATTTGTTTAGAGGTGACTTGCAGGACAAGTAATCTTTCATGGGTTGATTGGGAGAGTTTTTTGTACTTTCATTATTCTATTCTCTAATTATTTTATCTAGTCTAGACTATAACATTTTTAATTAGTTAATGGATTTTGTTTAAAGTATTTTGGTTTGGGCCGTTATGGTTCCAACTTGTATGGAGGTCATTAACTATTATTTATTGTTTTAAAAGTTGATTAATTTCGCTGCGTAATTCGGGTAATAGCCTTAACCGTTATCACAGTGGCGGTAATACTTTAGTAATTCCTTATTTGGAGTTGAAAATTGGTTTAAAAATAGCAAGAAATTATTATGGTGTTACAACAGACTTCCGATAAAGCTCCATAGCTAGCATCCCCATAGGCTTCCAAACCTTATTCTGGATTTCCTTTTTTCCCCTTCCCCACCTGCTTTTTCTGATTAATATATTTCAACTTTCTAGCCGCACATTCATAAAAAATGGAGTTTATAGCAGTTATGTCATCTTCATTATCAGAAGATGAGGGTGAGAAGTTGAGATTGCGGATGGAATTCATCATTAATTCGTCATAATCTGAGACTGGAAACTCAAATAGCGCAGAGTCAAAGAGCTTGGGGGAGTTGGGCAGAACTGGGGAGGGGTATGACGAGTATGAACGAGAGTAACTTTGTGCCATAGCTTGAGGGGAGCATTGATGACTCTCAAAACAAACGAGTAGTCTGATGAGAAAGTGGGGCTCACAACTTCGTTTAGGGAGATGATGTCCGAGAGGCTTGAGTAGGAGTAAGGATTTGGTTTATAGGTAACAATTTCAGTGATAGAAGTGTTTGAGATAGCCACATCAGAAATGCCTAAAGGGGGAATTTCTTCATTCTGGGCCACATCAGACGTGGACAAAATTTGAGTCTCCCCGTTTGTTGGGATAATAGGCCCACTTGCAAAATCTCCTTGATCAATGGTGCAAGGAGGGAATAATCCAAACTGGACCGCAATTGGGGAAGATGGGTCGAGATGGGGTTAACACGGGTCGACTAGAAGATTCGAGGGGAACACCAACCTGTCCCCCTCTATCAGACAGATTTCAAAATTCGAGTTCAAAAGATACCTTGGATCATCTAGGTCAAATTCCAACTCAACAAGGTTAGGCGAATGGTGGACCATTTTCACAGTTGGAGTGTTTGAGCTGGGAGTTTTTGAGGAAAGGAGATAATGACTGGGTACAAGTGAAAATTGTTGGTTGAAAGACTTATAAGTGGTTGGGTATATATTGCCAAATTTAGGAGATGAAATAACTCTGGTGGTTGGAATAGGATCAACATTAAGCGTGCAAACTTTCCTCTTAAAAGGGGGGGGGGGGCAATAGAATTTGTGGGTAGAGGGATAAATATTGAATTCCCTAATGTCAGACAACACACCAATGAAAGTACCAGATGAAGAAAATGAAACCTTTTCAACACCCAAAATTACACCCCACACCCTTAATATAATTAGAAACAATTGCTAGCTTTGGGGTAATTTTGGGTTTTTTAGAGCAAGAAAATTTTAGATCATTTACAAACTTACGCTTGACTGAACATCGAAGAAGTTGTTTCTCTAGTTGCTCCTATGCAACATTGAATGCTCCATTGGTCTCAATGCACTTGAATTTTGGATGCACGGGAGAAGTACCAAATTGTCCTTTACCTATGTTGTGATTTCTCTGCCACATGGATTGGGATTGATGAGATGGAATGGAGATGTTTTTCAGGCGGTCCATACCTCTTTTTTCCCTCGGGGACTCGATTTCGTCGGTGTTGGAGTTTGAAGGAGAAGCCGGAGAGTAAGAAGACAACGACGAGGAAGATGAATGAGAATTTGTTGGAGACTCACTCCCCCTTTTCCTCTTCCTTGAAGGCTCACCTTGTTCAACATTCGGTGGAGGCTCCCCATTACCATTATCTTCACAGTCGCCTGATGGGGGATTTGAGTATGACTCATCATCTGACAGCGGCGGATAAGGATACACAAACAGATTCACTCTTGTGGTCCTGAATTTTTCTATATTCTTAAGACCTATCATTTTGTTGGTGAAGAGTGGTTGAGCAGGTCTGTTGACAGGCTAAAGTCGTATCACCTTATCAAAAATAAACCTAAGTCCACTAGCTAGGTAGCAAGGGAAGTCAGGATCGAATCCACAAGGAAACAGTGTTCTTTCTACTATTAATCAACTAATCTAGACTATTGGGAAACAGGAGTTGGCTGGTTTGTATGCTAAGACTACGACGATAATTAAACAATTAAGAATTCAGGAATTAAAGAATCTAGGGCATAGGTTCACCAACAAATAACAATCCAGGATGATAAACAATACAATAATCAATAAATTAATTAATTAGACTAGCATGCTCTCTCGAATCGATACTAATCATAGACTTAGAATTAACGGGCTCTCGCTACGTATTAATCATAATTCCACCTATTGACACAAGCCTAAACATCAAATTGCATCTCTCGAATCTTAACTTGATATTGCTAGACTATCACAATTAAACCTGCGCAAATCTAATCGAATAGTAGAATAAACCAATCAATAGGAATCAATTACAATACCAACAATCACAATTATTCAATCATCCCTTCATATTATTCATGGATCCCCAAACCCTAGAAATTAGACTACTCAAGCATATTAACAATAAACAAAGCAATTAGTATAATTGAAAGCATTATTAAAGCAAAACAATAAATTAAAGTAAGAAGCAATACCTAATTGAAGAGAAATGGAAATTGAAAGCTTGAATTTTTATGGAAATTGAAACTAAGTGTTTTTCACAAATTTAGAGAGAAAGCTAAACTAAGGGGCCAATACTAGAAATTAAGATGTCAACTAAAATAATAGGGCTTAGTATTTATAGTTTGCCCAAAATAATAAAAGAAAACCGCGAAAAAGCGCCCTGGGTTGTCGTCGCCCAGCCGGGCAGACATCCGCCCGCCGGGAGTGAAGCTCGAAAACCGCCCGCCGGGCCAAATATGACGTTCCTCAAATTTTCTCTTTTCGCCCGCCGGGCAAACGTTCACCCACCGGGCGCGCGTACAAACTGCACAATCCTCTATCTTTAAAACGCCATATCTCCTTCGTTATTCGTCGGAATTAGGCGAGTGACCACTCGTTGGTAAGCTCTTGAAGTCTAGAATCTAACCCAATTTTAATCACTTCATTTGGAGTTGTATAACGTAAGTTATGATCAAAAGAGTAGACGAGTGTCGGTTTTCTACTTCTTTCACTATCCGCTTTGCTCGAAAACTCTTTCAACTCAATGTGTGTGCTCTCGAAAGTACCTAATCTCTTGTATTGATTCAAATGAATAGGAAATGCACAAAAATATGCTAATTCCTACAATGATGAACCTGAAACTACAAACACACTACAAGGAGCACATTAGTACTAAAAATCGCTCCGAAGAGCTCATTTGAGATCAAAAAGTACTAAGGGACGGAGTAAAAACACTATAAAATATGAACATATCATCTGTCCACCGTGAAGTTGTCATATCCTCCACAAATGGCAATAATTCTATCTCTGCATCTCTGGTGGGGGTCTTGCATGCAACACCTTTGTGGCCATATTTACCACACTTCTTGCAGAACCGAACAAACCTTCATATCTAAGAAAGACCCATTTGAAAAGGTTAGGTTTCTCTTCATAAAAAAAACCCAGGAATCCAATGGTTTGTTGACTGAAATCACCATTTTAGCGCTAAGAAACTACTTCGGACCATCATGTGATTACTATTGATCGAACTGAAACAATCTTCCAATTTTCTCCAAAGCTCGCTTTGCGACTTGGCACTTATTCTCTATAATCGACATTCCTTTAACTTTGACCCAGAAAAAAGCTTCTTCAAATTTAAAACGATCCATCGAAGCACCAGGTACCCAAGATTGGATGATTATATGTGCCCCATTTAGATATGCAGACCCTAAAGCCATAATATTGTTGCGATCATCCACATGATCACAAAAGAAGAAGAGTTTACCCGCGTTTTCTACCTTGACCGGACCATTGGTTATCCGTATATTATCTACCCATTGTTGAACTTGTTGGATTGTAAATTGACTAAATTCACATAATTTCCCAACAACACACCTATAGTACCTTCTAACTTCAGCTGATTGACCCTCCTGTCTAGCTTTAAGTTTCAAACCAATGCTCGAGTAACCGATTGATTTTCTTGTTGACTCCGCCATTGAGATAGAGGGAATGAAGAAGTGAGTGGAAGAAAGAGGAGAGAAGAAATGAGGAGGCGAGAGAAAGACTTACCGAATAATTGAGAAGTTTTTAGAGTAATGAAGGGAGTGAGTAGAAATAATGAAAGCGAGCGGTGGATCTTTTGTGATTGGAGAATTTCAAGAGTGAGCGAGATCTCCAATGTTGAGTTGGTTGATGAAATTAATCCAACTAACTAAAAGAAACCCAAACGCCTCTAAAGAAATTAGAGTGAAATGCTCTCTATTCTAGAGAGAGAAATTAATGCTACCCTGTATCGTGTATATTTATAAATTAATGCTACCTTGTA
Organism: Spinacia oleracea; assembly: GCF_020520425.1. Lineage (NCBI taxonomy): Eukaryota > Viridiplantae > Streptophyta > Magnoliopsida > Caryophyllales > Amaranthaceae > Spinacia > Spinacia oleracea. Next base: position 59,915,311 of record NC_079490.1, read on the forward strand.
TCATGTATTTATAAATTAATGCTACCATGTATCATGTATATTTATAAATTAATGTTGTTGTTCCCCCTCTCTCTTTTGTCTTTCCCTTCATTCATCTTTTAGGGTTTCAGTTTTCTAGGTCGTTTAGGCCGGAAATAGTTTACTTTCTTAGGGAATTAGACTATTTGCGACCATTTTTCTTGTTTTTCTTCATGTTTTGTCTTTTTTTTGTTTCTTTTCCGTTGGTTTGTTCCCAATTTATTCTTGGGGTTTCCCTAGATTTTCCTAGTTTCTTGATTCTCATTCATGGATGGGAATTTTATTTTTAGGGGTTTTAATAATTGGGAAGGTGATTTGGATTTATATAGGTTTAGGGTTTGTCATCAACTTGTCGATCGGAACAATTCATGCCCAGATTGCGAAAGGCCCTACTTGAAAAGATGCAAAAACATCAAAAATTACTGCTCGTGTAAAGTTAGAAGTGGTGAAGTACGAGCTATGTTTTAGGATGAAAAATAATAAGGCAAATTTGGGAAATACAACCTTTTATAATTACTTTTTTTTGCGAAAGACAATCTTTTATAATTTTTTTTGCAAAAATAGACCTTAAACTAAATTAAATTTGCGAAAGACAACTTGAATGGATTTTCAGGCATTGACCCACCTATTTCCGGCTTGACTTGCCATGTGCCGGTCACGTGAGACGGTTTTTGCTTATTTCCACCCTTTTCCCTCCTTTTTTTTCCTCCCATATAAAATCTCCTTAAAACCTTTAAAAAAATATGGGAAGAGAAACACGCCATTAATGAAGCTCAACCATCAAGGAACTTCAATTGAATGCTGTAAGTCATTCAATTCCAAACGTCACTTTCTTCAACTACTTCAAATGATGTTTATTTTTCATTTTTGGGTAAAAATTCTGGGCAAAAATCTGAACTTTTTTCACTCCGTTTTTTGCTCTGATTTTTCTTGCTATGCTGTACTTCAATGGCACCCAATAAAGGAAAGAAGAAGGCATCAACATCAAGGAAAAGGAGGAATAAAACGACAGAATTGTAGAGCACATTTCACCCACAAAATCTCCGAGCCAGATCCCGCTCGTGGAAATGTCAATTAACAAATTTGGGGGAAAAATCCTAAATTTTCTTCATTAAAATTACACAAAATTAAAGAACAAAATTTATCGAAATTAAGTTGTAGAGTGTCAAAAACAAGTTAATTGAGAAGCAATTGAAGCTATTTTCTTAGATTTAATCATCAACAAGATTGGGTGATTCGCAAATTTGGGGGAAGGAAGAACAGAGAAGAGGAAAAAATTTAGGGTTTTTTTTTTTTTGATTTTTGGCTCCAACTAAGTTTTAAGGGAGAGAAAGAGGGTGTACTTAGTAAAATCGGCCAAGTCAAACTGGAAATAGGTGGATCAACGCCTGAAAATCCATTCAGGTTGTCTTTCGCAAATTTAATTTAGTTTAAGATCTGTTTTCGCAAGAAAATTTATAAAGTTGTCTTTCGCAAAATTGTGGTTATAAAAGGTTGTTTTTCGCAAATTTGCCAAATAATAATTATTGTGATGGTAACATGTATTTTCTATGAATCTGTGGTATACAAATCTATTTTTCATTGACCCTGTTTGGCAAATAACGGTTAGCTGTTAGCTGTAGCGGATTGTATTAGTAGTTTTGACTAGCTGTTGGTATTAGCTTGTTTTACTAGCTGATTATATTAGCTGGTTATGTAAAAGTGTTTGGTAAATAGCTGATATATAATAGTTGTTTGTGACGTGGCCTAAAAGAATGCCAAGTGACTGTACTATCAAAGCCCAGAAAAAAGGCCTAAAAGCCCGCCTGCGGGCTTTTCTCAGCTTCACAAGGCCAAGGCCCAAACGATTAAGGGGCCCACTTGGTCCAAACCAAGCCTCCAAAAACTTAGCAGGACACGTATCCTGATCTTGCATAACACCCAATCATGCAGGACCAGTTCCCGAGAAACCCTAGCACTATAAATAGTGCAGATCCCTAGGTAAAAGGGATTCAATTCATTCCCACCAACAAAAACTTACCTTTGCTCTGCCTTCTCTCTACAAATTACTTATCTCTCTAGCTTATACTTACTTAAGCATCGGAGGAAATATTCCTACGGGAATATTCTTGTTTTGCAGGTTGCCAGAAGTTCGTGCTAGGTCATACTTGATACCTCCGAGGAACGCGTGCCACGTCAGCACCGTAAAAGATCCCACAACAGTTTGATTGTGTAAAATTACCAATAAGGAACATTAACTTATTTAATTATAGAGAATTAGTAATTGCTAAATATATGGATATGTATGGTTAGATGTTTATCGAAATAAAATGTACTAACATGAACATAATTAAACAACATTTATATAAAATTGAAATTTGTTAATCCCACTAACAACTTTTACGAAAATAGGACTAACTAAGAGGAAAAAAAAGTTTACATTACACTCTTCTAAGAAACTCAATTTTTTTTCATTTTTATATTATATTACATCATCTATTTAAGAAATAAATGTCTAGTTAAATAATATAAAAATAAAAGGTAAGAAAAGTAATAAATGTAAGTATTAAAGTGAATAAAGAAAATGTAAGCACCGTGTTATAATTTTGTGCATGATTTTTTTTCTTCTAAATTCACTTATTTAATTTCTCTAAAGTCACACTAAAAGCATTTTGTCTAATATATTTGAATTTATTTGAATTTATCTTCACATTGATTTTTTGTCTATAATAAGTCAAAATAAGTTGAGCATTACAAATCATTCATTATTCATCTAACAAGGTTGTTAAATTCAAATAAGTTAAGTTTAACAAATATAAGGACTTATTAAGCGATAATAGAAGGTTCATTGGACGATCAAGATGTTTAAAAGTTCGAGTCGATCTCAAATATTTTTGACATTTTGTATTGTTCTATCATTGTTTAGCCTCATCTTCTATGTTGTTGCAAGGGTTGTTACCTTCGTTGTAATTATTTGATTAAGCTATTGCGAATCGGTGAATCCAATGATAAATGTATGGACATGATTGATATGGGTGTAATTTTTGCAACTTGAGGACTAAAGTGTCTTTTTATCTTACCTAATACAATCTTCTAATTGAAAAAGCTCATTGGAGCAACTTTTTTGAAATTAGAGGATTCATCCCAATCCTCTATTTCAATCCTCTAATTTTTTACCAATCCTCTAACAACCAAACACCACCAATTTTTTTTTTTTTTTTTTTTTTGTGGAAATGAGCCACGAGGGCAATGTAAATTACAAATGGGGGCAAGGAGATTCGAACCTGAGACCTATTATACACAGGCCCTCAATCTTAACCACTAGGCCAAGACATCATTGGTACCAATCCTCTAACAACCAAACACCACCAATTGTATATGTTGTATAGCTTTTGGACTCTTGGGCTACCTGTTATTGTATATGTTGTATAGCTGATTATTAATGATTATTTTTCCCTGTAAAACCAAAAAGAAAAGAAATTAACAATAACCTATATCGTGTATTTATAGATTAACGTGCATTGATAAACAACCGTCCGTTGGTTTTATTTTGCAACTCCTTTACCCTCGTCTTTGTGCATCTATAAAAACCCCTTTACTAAACTAAAGCAGTTCTCATCGCATATTTCCGCTCTCTCGACTCTTCCCTCTGCCGTTCTCTCTCTCTCTCTCTCTCTCTCTCTCCACAACTCTCGCAGACAGTGAACAATGGCGTCAGTAGATCCAGAGGTCAGAGACGAAGAGCACGTTCCCGCCGAAGAAGAAGATACCGGAGCCCAAATTGCTCCCATCGTTAGGCTCGAAGAGGTCGCAGTCACCACTGGTGAAGAAGACGAAGATGCCCTCCTCGATCTGTACCTTCTCTCTCCTTTTTATCACTTCCTTTTCTCACGATATTCCTTCTCAATCACTATTTTTTCTGCTTTTAAGTGATCTAATGCTTGAATTTTGCACCATGGTAGTTTTTGTTCTTTTACGTTTGCTAGGGTTTTGTGTTGCTCGGATTTTTGTGATTAGGCGTGTGTGTAATTGTTACTTCAAGCCCCTAATTTCTGTGCATTTGTTTGATTCCAATGCTAGAAAATTGCGACTATACTAGGGATTTTTAGTGTCTTTCTAGGGTTTTGTGATGATTCGATGTCAAATTGGGTGGCTTTGGAGTGTTATTTTCAAGTCCTAATTTTTTGCATTCAATAATTGCCTTCTTTTGGATTCTAGGGTTTGCGATGTTCATATTTTTTTTACTGACTGGGTGTTTATTGGAATTGTTATTAGAAAGGCGAAGCTATATAGATTTGATAAAGATGGGAATCAGTGGAAAGAGAGGGGTTCTGGTACTGTGAAGTTTCTCAAGCATAAGGTCAATGACAAAGTTCGATTGGTTATGCGGCAGTCTAAGACCCTTAAGATTTGCGCTAATCATCTGAGTATGTTTCTTCACTTCTATACCTTGTTAATTTGACGGGTTTTCTTTTTCTTGAACAATTGTGTGGAACGGCGAGAATTTATGAATTTTGTGTACTGTTTTTTAGTTATTGCTGGTATGACGGTTCAGGAGCATGCTGGGAATGAGAAATCTTGTGTGTGGCATGCTAGTGATTATGCCGATGGAGAGTTGAAGGAGGAGATGTTCTGCATCCGATTTGCATCTATTGACAGTGAGTGTTTTATTTTGTTTATTTACATTATTGCTCCAAGATTCTTGTTGTGGATTTTTTATTGGGATTGTTCACTTCACAAATGTGTGTTCCTTGATTGTGTCTGATACTCGTGATTATTGTAAATTGATGAATATGTTGTTTGTTAATATTGCTGCTTTAAAGCTCTTTTAACGAACTGAATCCGTTGAGAGGGATTATTTTCATGTATTGGTGGGTGTTTATTTCATTGTGATCTGTGATTTTCATATTCCTTTGTCATGTAAATTGAGATAAAGAAGGGCGTATGTTCCAAAATGCAGGTTGGACACGTATGGGTTACATAAGTCTCAAGCTTGTTGACATAATTAGTGATTTATAAACTTTAATTAGGGATTTTATTCTATTGATTGTATGATATGTTTTTTTTACGTTGATGAATATTTTATTAAGTTCATCCTCCTTTTGTACACCTTCATGGATTTTGTTCTATTGTCCTCATTCTTATGTCCCAAAGTTTACTGGATCAATTACTTGAAATTATTTAAATACCTTGATAGTGTGTATCTTAGGCTGTTAGCATTTGTTGTTATGGAAAATGTAGTGTCAACCTAGGGAAATGGGAAATCCAAGCTGTAAATGGGTGGGCAGCATTGCAACATCTTAAGAAAAGACAGTTTTGGGTGATTATCATGTTGGCAGGTTTATTTTTTGTTGTCTGTATTCCCTTTCTAATAGGTCAAATGGTCACTTTTTGGAAATTCTCTGAAGCTTGTTTGGGTTGTGATGGTTATGTGATTCTTTTGTGCCTTTTTTTGGGTGTGATGTGCCTCAAGCAGTGTATAAAAAAGCACAAAGCGCATTAAAGCGATATGAGTCCTAGAGCCTAAGCGCAAAGCGCAAGCCGCGCGCTTCATTGAAGTGAAGCGCACTTTTTAAGAATAAGGTTTTTTCTTTTACTATTATGCATATATATCTTACTAAAATAACTGCAAATATATATAAACATCAGATTTGCTTACAAAAATAAAGTACCTTTTGTTTTAACAAATATAAAGCATATAACATAGTGTTTATCAAGAAGCTAGGGCCGGCTGTTGTGGCTGTTGTCTTCTCCTTTTCTTTTGCACTCTTGGGCTACCTTTTATTGTTAAGGATTAATATAATAGGATGCGGTCAGTAGCACAATAACAACATATAAAAAAGATTTCAACGTCAAGTAATAATAATAAAAAAATAATTTCAATGAAGCGCCAAAAAGCGCGCTTCATACGCTCAGACCTAATTAAGCGCTTTTCCCTAGAGCCTTGCGCTTCAGTGCTTAGGCGCGATTTTTTAACATTGGCCTCAAGTATATTTAATACTTTGTATAAAAGTTTACCAATGGTGCATCGTAATTCAAACTCACCTTACCAGGTCAAGGTAAAGTGTTCTGCGACTTTTTGATAGTTTAGTTTAATATACCTTTTATATTGTGAACACTTCATGGCTGGTTGGGTTTCGCTATTTGGAGTGTAACTAAATTTGTGAATGGTGATGGTGGTGAGGTTCAGTCTTGCAAATGTCATAAGCAATCAATGCAGATATGCTAAATTAAACAGGCTTTGAATGCTTGCATTGTACAGTGCAAAGGAAATGTTTATACTAGTTGTACTGTCTTCCAATGTCTTCTAATAGTGGCAATAATGTCATGATAGGGTAGAGCTGTAACTTGACGTGGATATTCGAGAGGTATGATTTTTGTATTTGACTCTGAATGGTGATTTGGGCATTGGGTACTTCTAGGCTAGCAGCTGTGGGTAACAGTATTTTGATCTGGTAGAAGAAAATGTAATCCTTCCTTGGAAACAGAATCCTGCAGATTTTTGTTATAAGATTCCTGTGTTTTTGTATTTCTTGGTGCTATATTCGCTTGAAAAAAGAAGTTAAAGCGATAGAAATTATCCTTGATTTTGGATGTAATGTTTTGCTTTATTATGAGTTGGGGGAAAGTGTAACCTAAAACCTGATTCATTAGTTTTCTGGCTTTTTAATATTTTGAGGGGTCAACTGTTGGTAGTTAGCCCTATTCCGCAATTTTTGGGACTGACTATTGGAGTAAGAAGCTTAGAGAAAGTACTGTGTTAATTTACTTTGGTGGTTGTTTCTTTCTTTCTTGCTTGTTCTAGCTTTAATTTTGTGATAGGACTTGTCTGTTGTCGTGTAATTTAGTTACTTCAATCTACAATCACAGCTGGCCTAGTCTGAACTTTCCTCAACATTACCCGTTTATGATTATGGAATGTTAATGGGTACGTTGTATTGCTGGTATTGGTGCCTAGTAAAAGGGGAATGATGGTTATGTTAAAAGCTGACTTGTTACACATTGGTGATTTTTCTTGTATTTTAATATCATTATAATTATAATTACATCAATGTCTGTTATCAGATTGCAAAACCTTCATGGAGATGTTCCAAGAGGTAGCTGAATCACAAAAGCCACAAGAGGAGAATGAGGATGCATCTGCAACTGCTGAAGCTCTTGAGAAGCTAAATGTAGGAGAAGAGAAAAATAAGGACAAAGCTGTAGAGGAAGAATCTACTCCAGCAGAAACAGCAGCTTCTCCAGCAAAAGAAGCAGCTGCTTCAGCAGAGGCGACAGAAGCTGAGTCTAAAAAAGATGATGTGGAGAAGAAGGCTGAGGATTCTAGCGCTTGAATTTACGCATCTACCGCTGCCAAGTGTTTCAAGGCCTGGTAGCTGTCCTTTATTGCTCACAAATGTTTTGGTAGTAATTTTTTGAGTCGGTATTTATTCTTGGGACCAAACAGGTTGTCTTCTATTATAGTCTGCTGGTGCTTGGTCTTTGTCTTCTATCTGAGTGTTGAACGATTGCTGTTGTTTTCCATTTGGGTTTATGAGAGGTTTAGAAGGTGGTTTTTCCAGATATACTAAGATATGTACTGGGTGTAAGTCGGTGTGTTTTTGGGTCTGTCAAGTCTGCAATACTAAAATTTCTTACAAGAAAAAGGTTTTGGTTCAAGTTGGCCCATGATATCCTTTTATGTGTTACTTGTGTTCAACTCCCTCGGTCTATTTTTGGTCTTTATGTTTGATATTTTACACGCGTTTTAACGACTAATTAATGTGTATTGAGATTTTTTTTATTTTTTTTATTTAAACAAGACATGTTATTTATATTGTTCATGAGAGATGAAATGACCTAAATAATTTGATTGATTAAAATAATCATTGGACATAAATTTTGATAGAACTAGCATAGGACACGTGCCATGCACGGTAATCCAAAATTATTGGCATGTTAAACATATTTTTGTTAAAAAATACGTATGTCTAATTTTCCGTACCACTAATCTTCCGTTTTTCAAATACTTTGTATAATTATTAATTTGAGATGTTCTTACGGTGCATAAGTGAACAATATATCTACAATAACATGAATATGAAACAATTTTAATTTTTTATACTAAATATGAATATACTGTTAGAAAAAGAAAAAGACATAAATTATTTTGTAAAAAATCGTTGCACTACATCAAATCCCATAATCTAATAAGATACTCCCTCCGTATTTATTTAAGAGATACACTTGAGCCGGTACGGGTATTAAGAAGAATAAAATAAGTGGGGTCGGGGTAGATTTTTTAATAGATAAAGCAAGTGGACCCATGTCCTTTTAGGAGGGGTGGGGGGAGGGGGGGGTGGGGGGGGGGGTTTCCTGCCAAAATGTAAAATAGAATCTGGCGCAATTTTATTTCTGTTTCCCTCCAAAACAACACAACAATCCAAAATTAGTACAGCTGTTATTTCTGATCTGATCTAAAAACACAGCTGGTTTCCCTCCATAAAATTCACCAATATATTTGGTTTCCCTCTACAATTACAGCAAGTGTATAAATTCACCAATTATTTTGGTTTCCCTCCAAAATTTTGACTAAAATTTAAAACTTCCTAAAATTCTGAAAATTTTAAAACTGAAAATGCTGATATAAAAGCCTTCAATTGAATGCTGCCCCTCCTTCAATTTACTTCAACCTGGAAAAAAAAACCAAACACAAAAACAGGAGAGAGAAAAGGAAGACCAACATATAAACGAGATGGGGGGACGGGTAGGATTAGTGTAAAATAAACCTCTCAGAACAATTTCATCATAGAGGTTTTGGACGGATTAGCTCACCAACAACTTAGCCTCGATCAAAACAGAAAAGAGAAGCATAAGTTGCCTCTTCAATCTTCTGTTTTGGTTGCTTTAAGTTGGGCATGCATAATGTGTCCTTTTACGAAACAAAATCTGAGTGAAGAAGAGAAAAGACAAATTTCAGAGCATTTACTTACCCAACAGAAGCCAAATGGTAATACGTGTACGGGAGCTGTCAAAGAGTTAGCCATCAAGTATTGCTGCACCTGAAACACCATTCAAAGGGTCTGGAAAGTGGCCAAGGCGAGTAAGCAACAGGGGAAGAGCTTGAATGTGAAGTCCAACAGAGATAAGTGTGGAAGGCAAAAGTTTATCCCTGATCTTGATAGGCTTAAAAGAACCCCATGCCACAAAAAGCAAAACATCAGAGCCGTAGCATTTGCCTTGCAATGCTCTATTTTCACTGTTCAACGGCTGATAAGGGAAAAAATTACCAAAGCACACAACAATTCAATCAAGCCATCACTCACAGATCACAACAGAGTAACGAGGTTGGAATGGTGCTTGCAAGCAATTGACGCTAATACAATTGATGACAACCCATGCTTTGAAGATATGTACAACACTATTCATATAGATGAAAAGTGGTTTTACATGACAAAAGGAAAGCAGAAATACTACTTACTTGCGGGTGAAAAGAGACCATATAGACACTGCAAAAGCAAAAGATTCATTTCAAAGGTCATGTTCCTTGCTGCAGTTGCAAGGCCACGATTTAATGCTGCTGGGGTTTGCACTTTTGATGGAAAATTGGGAATTTTCCCATTTGTTAAATGGGTACCAGCAAAGAGAAGAAGCAAGAACAGACCGGCAGGAACCCCGGAGTTGAAAGCAATGAATTCAGTGACCAAGGATGCATATAGAAGGATGTTAATCAGACAACTCATACCAGCCATTCAAGAGAAGTGGCCAACTGATCATGAAGGACCCATTATCATTCAACAAGATAACGCGACACCACACATTCAAACAGATGAGGCAGATTAGTTAGAAGCAATCAAAGGAACTAACAAAGATATCAGGTTAGTTTTTCAGCCACCAAACAGCCCTGATCTTAATGCATTAGACTTGGGGTTTTTTAGAGCAATTCAATCTTTAAAAGACCAGACATCCCTACAACGTATCAACAGTTGCTAGGAAGTGTAAAAAATGCATTTAATTTGTTTTGTCCAATTAAGGGGAATAGGATATTTTTGAGCCTTCAATTAGTCCTGATTCAAATCATGAAGGCTAAGGGTAGCAATGATTATCAGCTTGCACATATTGCCAAGGAAAGTTTAGCACGACAAGGCATACTACCCACAGTATTATTCCCATCCCCCGAGTTAGTTCAAGAAACATTTGATGGTTTGCAAGCAATGGAAGTGCAAAGTTGGTGATCAACGATAAACTTTTGAAGCACATAACACCTTTTGGAGCTAGAATTTTGAAGCAACAAAACAAGAACATATCAGCATGTTACAGATGCTCATTTTGTAAGTATTAGTGTTGTAATTCAGTAGAAATAGCCTAACACTTGTATAACTTTTTGATGGATGTGTTAGAAGGATTAATGATGTAATCAGAAAGTACATGAATTAATATGTCAATTGCCTCTCAGGGAGTGATTAATCATCTTTGATAAACACGATGCTAACAATCACATCACATCAATACAACTCGTCAATTAGAATTTCTACAAGCTGGTTGCATAAGGTAGAGTAAATTGAATAAAAGATTAAGTCAACTAACATCAAAGACGGCTCATACATCATAGAGGACTCATCTCTCAGTATCAAATTCATTTTCATCATGTTGACTTTTCTTTCAAACCAATTTAATTTACGCAAATACCACATCAGCAATGTTAGAAATCTAATGGCAAGGATCGATATGTTAGGCCGTCAAGCATACAATCTCTATTTAACTCCATTTTCATCATTGAGGACTTATTCAACTTAGGGTCAGGGACAACCAGTTCAACATAAACAGATAACCAGTCCAACCAGTTCAACATAAACAGATAGCCAGTCCAACAAGAACACAAACAGCTAACCCGTTCAACAATTACGCAGATAACCCATTCAACAATTACCAAACAATTACACAAACGGATTACTCGTTCAACAATTTCCAAACAATTACATTAACATTAACAATATTAAGGATGTTAATCATCAAAACCCAATAAAAAATCACCAAGCAGATAGTAAGAGGTAACCATTGGTGCTCGAACTTAGAATTCCTGTGTTTCATCAGAATCATACTTATCTGGTGCCTGGGTTTCATCAGAATCAGAGATGAATTCAAGAGTCTTTCTGGTGCTCGGCTCAAGCATGGAGGACTCAGGTGCAACCTCTTCAGAAGCTTTATTGGCAGGCGTTTTAGGCACACAATCCCCATCACCGTCCTCATCGTCTTCAGAATCATTAAGGGTCTTCCAATTCAGGTTTGAGGCCTCCTTTTTTTTTTTTTTTTTTTTTTTTTTTCCTGTTTAGAGGCTTTTTCCATCATAAATTCCTTCCAATCTCTATGATTATCCTCAAGATTTTTCTTCCAATTCATCATAAAAACATGACAATCAGGGATTGGCTCCATGGCAGGCAAATGCAGCCTCAGCCTAGCCACATACTCCTCGTCAGTTTCTGAAGGAGTTCGATGATAATATGGATCCATGAAGAACTCAGGTAAATCCCCAAAGTGAAAACTATAGTAATCGAATAGCCCAAGCCCTAAGTCAACGAATTGTAAAAATCCCCAATTTTGAAAAAATCCCCAATTTTAAAACCCTAAATTAACCCCTAAATTGAAAAAATCCCCAATTTTAAAACCCTAAATTGTCGAACTTCCCACACCCTAAATTCGAAAAATCCCCAAATTTGAAACCCTAAATTGGAAAAATCCCCAAACTGACGAAAACCCAAACCCTAATTGACGAAAACCCAAACACATACCCTAATTGTAGAAAACCCATACCCTAATTGACGAAAATCCATAGCCTAATTGACGAAAACCCAAACCCTAAGTCAACGAATTGAAAAAACCCCCAATTTTAAAACCCTAAATTAACCCCTAAATTGACAAAATCCCCAATTTTAAAACCCTAAATTGTTGAAAACCCATACCCTAATTGACGAAAACCCATACCCATACTTTGACGGAAAGTCGAAAACCCATACCCATACATTGACGGAAATAGAAAAACCCTAGATTGCCGAAATCAGGAAATTAACATCATTAAGACATGAACCCTAATACTCCACACAAAATCCCCAAATTCAAGATAGCCATAAAACCCGAAAATCCCCAAATTTTCCCCAAAATCACGACCCTAAACACTAACCCCAATTTTAAGACATGAGAGGAGTGGAGAAGATCAGAGAGAATAGAAGAATTCACAACAGAAAAAAGAGTTAAAAAGAGGTTACTTGGTCGTTCTTGAAGAGATGTAGTGAAAACCAGGAGCGAAAAAAGAGTAAACATGGGAAGAGCTGAATAACGAGATACAGTGAGAGAGTTTTCCAGAAAAGAGAGATGAGAGAGAAAATGGAATTGAATCTGAAAATGGGTCTTTTATATGGGAGGGAGGGGGGTGGGGTGGGGGTGGGGTGTAATTGGGAAATTATTTGTTTAATAAAGTGGTGGGGCATAGAAGTGATGGTGGGGTTGAAAAGTTGCCAAAAATAGCAAGTGTATCTCTTAAATAAATACGGCCGGAAAAGGCAAGTGTATCTCTTAAATAAATACGGAGGGAGTAATATTATGTAATACGAAGTATTTTAATTTGAATAGGTGTTAAACAAATAAAAATAAAAAATAAAATAAAAATGAGAAGTCATCTTTCTCCTCTGTTCCACCGCCAAAGATGAGAAGCTCATTGTTCACCTTAATCTTCTACACAAATCAGTTAGATTCATTAGAAAAAATAAAAAAATTAAACCTAAAATTTTTGGGTTGTCAGATTTCTTTCACACCTTCCAAAATTTAGATCAAGATGATAGAAAACTGTTTTTGTAATCCAATACAAAACTCCAAATCAATCTTTCACACTTTCCAAATTTTGAAGTTGATTTAGTGTATTGGGCAGAAATCGGAAGTGCTTCACCATCTCCTTCGTTCTTCCTCCTACCGATGTTTTCCAGGTTAGTATTGATTAATAACTACAATGTTGGTTGAATTCTGGATTTTGAAAATATTTTGATCGAATAGTTTTGAAAATAATTTGATCAAAAATAATTTGAAAATATTCTGGATCTTTGAAAATATTTTGATCGAATAGTCTTAGTAATTTTCTTATTTCATTAATACAACTTTAGTAATAATCTATTATCTAAAAAGAAAACCATTTATTCTCTTAAAAACCGTTATGTTTTTGAGGAGGGAAGATGCGTAATTTGGATCAATAACCACTTAATCTCGACTCATCTGACAATCAGAAAAATCATATTGAAGCATCGGTGGTGACATCAACGGCGGTGGGGGATGGCGAGGGGTTTGGGAAGACGCTGCCGGTAAATGGAAGAGGTGGCTGATCAGGTGAGGAAGAGTTGGCCGAATAGTCATCGCTGCAGCTGCAAAGAACATTACACCTGTTATATTAGAGCTTGGAGGAAAATGCCCCGCTGTTGTGATTCTGATGTTAATCTGCAAGTAGAAATCCTTACTTTATACTTTGAACTTAAGGTACGGTTTATTTTTAATGTTTTTGTTTTACTTATTTGCTTTTGTTTTTTCAATTAATAATAGGTTGCTGCAAGAAGAATCATAGCAGGAAAATGGTCCTGCAATAATTGACACACCTGCACTGCTGCAGATTATGTTATTACCACCAAAGATTTCGCTCCAAAGCTGGTAATGCAGCAACTGTTCTTTATGTCTAAGATTACTGGTTATAAATTGCGTTTTATAAATTAATATTTGCCTCTACTGGACGACTGCAGATTGATGCTCTGAGGTCAGAGTTGGATGAATTTTTCGGTAAGGATCACTTGGATTCAAAAGACATGTCAAGAGTCGTTAGCTTGTACCATTTCAAACGGTTAATGAAATTAATGTAGGAAGATGGTGTCTCTGATAAGATAGTCTTAGGTGGTCAAGATGCAACGTAACTGTTGTAACACCCTAATAATTCCTTCATTTTTATAAAACATTTTTCCCACTTAAAACAAAGGAATTACCAAGATATTACCGCTATCGTGATAACGGCTAAGGCTATTTACCAGAATTACGCAGCGGAATTAACTAACTTTCAAAACACATTAAATAGTGAATGATCATTTAACAAACTGGAACCATCAAGGCCCAAACCAAAGTAGTAAGTAGTTCAAAACAGTGATAATAGTAGTAATATTTGTCATGACTATAAATCAGAAATAGAGTTTATGAATGCGAAAGATGAAATAGTCTCTCATCACTATTCCCATGATAACTTCTCCCGCAAGTTATCTCTACCAACCTGCTTATTGAAATCTACTCCCTAACAATGCAAGTGCAATGATGGATCATCATAGGGTCATTAAGGCGAAGGCCATGACCGAAAGACATGAAGCAAAAGCTGAGTACGAACAAGCTAGAATAACACTCTATCCTAACCACCTAAACCATTTTCTCTCTCTTAAACATTCTTGATTTTAGCAAAAACTCACCCCTTGCTCCAGCTCGCCGGAGACGAAGAAGGACAAAGAGGTTCTTATTTTAGTCTCCGGCGAGTTTAAATTGTACAGCCTTTCGTGGTGGTTAATCTGTTTTAGATATTTCTTGTTGGGTCTTGCAATTTTCCAACGGGATCATCTTCATCTGCAACAATTGAAGGTTCATCCTTTCTCCTGTTTAATTACAAGTCTTCTTTTCTAGTGTTTATTTTTAGCAAGTAGTTCTTGTGTTGTTTTGGAATCTTGAATTAGGGGGTATTTCTTTTGTGGGAGTGTTCATCTAGTAGGGGTTATTTTATTTTTGGTCTGTAAAATGTGTTCTGTGGAGGTTTACAATAAATTTAGGGGGAAGCTCAACCAAATTCTTACAGAAGGGGAATGTCTTATGGAAGAAGATGAGTTGTTCATTGATTTAATCTCAAAATCGGAAAACTCTAGGGATGTTTTAGATCTTGCAAAGGATATGAAGGAGGCAGGAAATGATTTTTTCAAGCAAGGAAGTATGGAGGATGCTTTGGAGAAGTATGACTATGCTGGGATTATTCTTGGGTGCTTTCAGTTTGATGTGGATGTTGATAGACTTGAGTTTTTTTGATCTGGGCAAGTGTATTCTACTGAATTCAGCAGCTTGTTTTAGTAAGAAAAGGGAGTATGGGATGGTATATAGACTGTGTTCGATTATACTGGAGTTTAATCCATGTAATGTAAAAGCCTAGTTTAGAAGAGCCATGGCTGCTCTAGAGTTAGGAAGGAGTGATTTGGCCTATTGGGACTTGTTTATGGCTTCACATCACGATCCTAAAAATCCAGAGGTATGTAGGAAGTTGGAGGAGGTTAGATGTTCCAATTTAAAAGCGAAGTCAAGAAAACAATCTGAAGGTGATGTCTCAATTGGATTACAACTAGGCCTATCTCCACTAAAGAAGAGGTCAAAATTGATGAAGGATCAGACCAATGAGCAAGTTCTAATTCATGAGAAGGAGTGTATTGTTGCTAAAAGAAGAGTGGAGTATGATGGTAGACCGGGTGTGAACATCAAGGGGGTTGAGAAAGGATTATCGGTTATGGATAATAAGCGGGTGTTGCAATGTGGAAGTGTCAAAGAGGAAGTTCTCAAGCATAAAGTGTTAGGTTATGATACATATGACAATACATAAATCATGCGGAAACAACCATTAAGCCAGGAATACATATTATTTACACATAATCATATAGCATAATTTAGATGCATACTCTTTGTTGCGTGCCTTCCCTAGCTGCGCCCGAACCGAACAAGAACAAGTCTTTAGGACTCCAAGTGTCGTCCCTCCGTAGATAGTCCACAGCACGTCCGGATCCGCCTTAAGATTGACCAACTAGAATCGCCCTTAAGGTACTAGAATTTTCGGCACTCTTAGGTAAGAAATATGGCTGAATTTTTCTCTCAAAACTCACTTTGAATACTTGAATTAAATCTCTGAAAATATGTGACCCTAGGCACGTATTTATAGAGTTATGGAAAGGGAATTGGAATCCTAGTAGGACACGAATTAATTAAACTTAGAATCCTACAAGAACTCTAATTAATTAATTTATCCTTTTAGGAATAGGAATTTAATCATATACTAACTCTAATAGTTTTAGGAATCATGCATGAACACAAACTCACACACACACGGCAGCCACGAGGGCCGCCCATGCGTGTGCGTGCGAGCAGCAGCCCACGCAGCGAGGCCATGGCCTTGGCGCGCGCTGGGCCTGGGCGCTGCCTTGGCTGGGCGCACGTTTGGCTTGCTGGGCGATGGCCCGACTTCGTGCTGGGCCTTCGTCCGGCAGGCCTCGTCCGATGCTAATTCGTACGATACGCTTCCGATTAAATTCCCGGTTCCGGAATTCATTTCCGATACGAACAATATTTAATATTTCCGATTCCGGAATCAATTTCCGTTTCGAACAAATATTTAATATTTCCGTTTCCGGAATTATTTTCCGATTCCGATAATATTTCCGATTCTGACAATATTTCCGTTTCCGATAATATTTTCCGATACGTACCATGTTTCCGTTTCCGGCAACATCTACGACTTGGATAATATTTATATTTCCGATACGATCCATATTTCCGTTTCCGGCAATATCATCGTTTCCGGAGTATTCATTTCTTGCCTGTGACGATCTCAGCTCCCACTGAAACCAAGATCCGTCGATTCCGAATATCCATAGATGGAGTATCTAATGCCATTAAATACTTGATCCGTTTACGTACTATTTGTGTGACCCTACGGGTTCAGTCAAGAGTAAGCTGTGGATTAATATCATTAATTCCACTTGAACTGAAGCGGCCTCTAGCTAGGCATTCAGTTCACTTGATCTCACTGAATTATTAACTTGTTAATTAATACTGAACCGCATTTATTAGACTTAACATAGAATGCATACTTGGACCAAGGGCATTATTTCCTTCAGTCTCCCACTTGTCCTTAGGGACAAGTGTGCATTTCCTAATTCCTTTGTCGCTCGATGCTTGCTCTTGAACATAAGGTAAGAGTTGTCATCCTTATTATGTCCAGAGGTGTTCCTCGGTTTCAGAGTTCAACTGATCAAATAAACAAATAATCATAGCCTATGATTCATCCGAGCACGGCCATGCATTTCACAGTTTCTAGCTCTCCGAGTGGCCTTGTACAACTTTTAAGCATCTCATCCCGATTTATGGGAGGACAATCCCAATCTTGCGATCTTGAGATTAGACTTCGTTTGATAGGTGATTACCTGAGCGTTGCCTTTATAGCCTCCTTTTACGGTGCGACGGTTGGTCAACGTCAAAGCAACCAGTTCTCAAACAAGTAATCTCAAATCACTCAGGTATTGAGGATTTAGTGTCTAATAATTTAATGAAATTTACTTATGACAGATTTTCATCTCTTACAGTAAAGTTTCATAGGTCTTGTCCGATACTAGTCTTCCCAAAGTAAGTATCTATGCAAATGATTATGACATTGCCATGTCCACATAGTTCAAGAAACAGAACTACTAGTCATCTTGCATTCTAATCGTCTAACGTTTTCTATGCGTCCAATTTTATAGAAAACTCCGACTAGGGACCATTTTCAACCTTTGACATTCAAGTTCACTTGATAGACATTTCTTAGTCACAGGACTGGTCCTGACAGTCTATCTTGAATATATCGTCAAATTGAAGGGACTAATCATTTAATAAACCACAAATTAAATGGAAAAATGAATTCTTTTCATTTATTGTGAATGATTAACCAATAATGTTTTACAAAGATTTAAACTCTAAAACTTTAAAACATTAAACAGAGACATCAAAGCCATTCTCCAAAATGCTTGATTCCCATAGCTGCAGTGTGCGAGTTGTGCTTCGCCTGCGGCAGAGGTTTAGTTAATGGATTTGATATGTTGTCATCAGTTCCAATTTTGCTTATCTCGACTTCTTTTCTTTCAACGAACTCTCGTAGAAGGTGAAATCTACGAAGTACATGCTTGACTCTCTGGTGGTGTCTAGGCTCTTTTGCCTGTGCAATAGCTCCGTTATTGTCACAATACAGGGCTATTGGTCCTTTAATGGAGGGGACTACACCAAGTTCACCTATGAACTTCCTTAGCCATATAGCTTCCTTTGCTGCTTCATGTGCAGCAATGTACTCCGCTTCAGTTGTAGAATCCGCAATGGTGCTTTGCTTAGCACTTTTCCAGCTTACTGCTCCTCCGTTGAGGCAGAAGACAAACCCATACTGTGATCTGAAATCATCTTTGTCGGTTTGGAAACTTGCGTCCGTATAGCTTTTAACAATTAATTCATCATCTCCACCATAGACCAGGAAGTCATCTTTGTGCCTTTTCAGGTACTTCAGAATGTTCTTGGCAGCAGTCCAATGCGCCTCTCATGGGTCTGGCTGGTATCTGCTCGTAGCACTGAGTGCGTACGCAACATCCGGGCGTGTACATATCATAGCATACATTATTGAACCAATCAATGATGCATATGGAATCCCATTCATTCGTCTACGCTCATCAAGTGTTTTTGGGCACTGAGTCTTGCTTAGAGTCATTCCATGAGACATGGGTAGGTAGCCTCGCTTGGAGTCCGCCATCTTGAACCTATCAAGCACCTTATTGATATAAGTGCTTTGACTAAGTCCAATCATCCTTTTAGATCTATCTCTGTAAATCTTGATGCCCAATATGTACTGTGCTTCTCCTAGATCCTTCATCGAAAAACATTTCCCAAGCCAAATCTTGACAGAATTCAACATAGGAATGTCATTTCCGATAAGCAATATGTCGTCGACATATAATACTAGGAAAGCAATTTTGCTCCCACTGACCTTCTTGTATACACAAGATTCGTCCGCGTTCTTGATGAAACCAAAGTCCTTGACTGCTTCATCAAAACGTATGTTCCAGCTCCTGGATGCCTGCTTCAATCCGTAGATTGATTTCTTTAGCTTGCATACCTTTTTAGCATTCTTTGGATCCTCAAAACCTTCAGGCTGTGTCATAAACACAGTTTCTGTTAAAACGCCGTTTAAGAAAGCAGTTTTGACATCCATCTGCCATATTTCGTAATCGTAATATGCAGCGATTGCTAACATTATCCGAATAGACTTTAGCATTGCAACTGGTGAAAAGGTTTCATCGTAATCCACACCGTGGACTTGCATGTAACCTTTTGCAACCAATCTAGCTTTGAAAACTTCAAGTTTCCCATCCTTGTCCTTTTTCAGTTTGAAAACCCATTTGCTTCCAATGGCTTGGTAGCCATCTGGCAAATCGACCAAATCCCATACTTGGTTTTCAGACATGGAGTCTAATTCAGATTGCATGGCTTCTTGCCATTGCTTGGAGCTAGGGCTCGTCATATCTTGTTTGTAAGTCGCAGGTTCATCACTTTCAAGTAATAGAACGCCATAGCTCTCGTTCGTCAAAATACCTAAGTACCTTTCCGGTTGAGATCTATATCTTTGCGATCTACGCGGGGTAACATTTCTAGATTGATCATTATTCTCACCAGATTCTTCTAAAGATCTCTGAGTTTCATCCTGAATGTCATCTTGAGCATTCTCTAGAGTTTGTTGTTCGTCTCGAATTTCTTCGAGGTCTACTTTTCTCCCACTTGTCATTTTGGAAATGTGATCTTTCTCCAAAAAGACACCATCTCGAGCAACAAACACTTTGTTCTCAGATGTATTGTAGAAGTAATACCCCTTTGTTTCCTTTGGATAGCCCACAAGGATACATTTGTCAGATTTTGGATGAAGTTTGTCTGAAATTAATCGTTTGACGTATACTTCACATCCCCAAATCTTAAGAAAAGACACATTTGGAGGCTTTCCAAACCATAATTCGTATGGAGTCTTTTCGACAGCTTTAGACGGAGCTCTATTTATAGTGAGTGCAGCTGTATTTAGTGCATGTCCCCAAAATTCTAAGGGAAGTTCGGCCTGACCCATCATCGACCTGACCATGTCTAGCAAGGTTCTGTTCCTCCGTTCCGACACACCGTTCCATTGTGGTGTTCCAGGAGGAGTCAATTCTGATAGAATTCCACATTCTTTCAGATGGTCATCAAATTCATAGCTCAGATATTCACCGCCTCTATCAGACCGCAGTGCCTTAATCTTCTTGCCTAATTGATTCTCTACTTCACTCTGAAATTCCTTGAATTTGTCAAAGGATTCAGACTTATGCTTCATTAGGTAGACATAACCATACCTACTGAAGTCATCAGTGAAAGTGATAAAGTAGCTGAAACCACCTCTAGGATTTGTACTCATTGGTCCACATACATCTGTATGGATTAAACCCAATAGTTCATTTGCTCTTTCTCCAACTTTAGAGAAAGGTTGCTTTGTCATTTTGCCAAGTAAACATGATTCGCATTTACCATAATCCTCTAAGTCAAATGGTTCTAGAATTCCTTCCTTTTGAAGTCTTTCTAAGCGTTTCAAGTTTATATGGCCTAATCGACAATGCCACAGATAGGTGAGATCTGAATCATCCTTTTTGGCCTTTTTGGTATTTATGTTATATACTTGTTTGTCGTGATCTAATAAATAAAGTCCATTGACTAATCTAGCAGATCCATAAAACATCTCTTTAAAATAAAACGAACAACTATTGTCTTTTATTAAAAAGGAAAATCCCTTAGCATCTAAGCAAGAAACTGAAATGAAGTTTTTAGTAAGACTTGGAACATGGAAACATTCTTCCAGTTCCAAAACTAGCCCGGAGGGCAACGATAAATAGTAAGTTCCTACAGCTAATGCAGCAATCCGTGCTCCATTTCCCACTCGTAGGTCAACTTCACCCTTGCTTAACTTTCTACTTCTTCTTAGTCCCTGTGGATTGGAACATAAGTGTGAGCCACAACCTGTATCTAATACCCAAGAAGTTGAATTAGCAAGTATACAGTCTATAACGAAAATACCTGAAGATGGAACGACTGTTCCGTTCTTCTGATCTTCCTTTAGCTTCAAGCAATCTCTCTTCCAATGCCCCTTCTTCTTGCAGTAGAAGCATTCGGATTCAGAAGTGGGTTGACTGACCTTCCTCTTTACAGATTTGGCGCCAGTTTGCTTAGTTGGGCTGGCCTTGTTGCCACCTTTCTTAGCATTCCTCTTCTTTCCAGATTTCTTGAACTTGCCCCCACGCACCATAAGCACATCCTGCTTATCACTTTTGAGCGTCTTTTCAGCGGTCTTCAGCATACCGTGAAGCTCAGTGAGCGTTTTGTCCAGACTATTCATACTGTAGTTCAGTTTGAACTGATCATACCCGCTATGAAGAGAATGGAGGATGGTGTCTATAGCCATTTCCTGAGAAAATTGCTGATCCAGCCGACTCATATTCTCAATGAGTCCAATCATTTTGAGAACATGTGGACTTACGGGCTCGCCTTTCTTAAGCTTGGTCTCAAGAATTTGCCTATGAGTCTCGAATCTTTCGACTCGAGCCAGATCTTGGAACATGTTCTTCAACTCACTGATGATTGTGAAAGCATCTGAGTTGATGAACGTTTTCTGCAGATCCGCACTCATGGTGGCGAGCATTAGACATTTCACATCCTTGTTGGCAACAATCCAACGATTGAGGGCTGCCTGAGTGACCCCGTCGCCTGCGGCTTCGGGCATCGCCTCATCTAGGACATAATCCTTTTCTTCCTGCATAAGAACTATTTGCAAGTTCCTTTGCCAGTCAAGGAAGTTTTTCCCGTTCAACTTCTCCTTTTCGAGAATTGATCGAATGTTGAATGAATTGTTGTTTGCCATATTAAAAACTACAATTGAAAAGAATAAACAAATAAATAACCATTCACAGTTTCTCTTAATAAACTTAAATTCTAGCATACATGCATAATTCAATGTTTATTAAGCATTTTATTCAAGTTATGTGTTCCGGCAGGTGTGAATAAAATGATTCCAAGATCCTAAAATCATTGAAGAACTAAGCACAGTTTGTCGACTTAATCCTAGAACATCTTAGGTAAGCAAAAGCCTTTTGCTAATAGTCTAGAAACTATTCTTGGTTGATAGGTACGTCTAAGAACTTATTAGGTAAACCTATCGATTTTGCCACGACATAAAAGGACTCCTTACTTATATCGTTGAGTTTCACCAAAACTAACATGTACTCACAATTATTTGTGTACCTTGCCCCTTTAGGACCAATAAGTAACACCTCGCTGAGCGAAAACTATTACTAGATTGATGTAAAGGATATCCAAGCAAGTGTATATTTTGGCATGGCACCTTTTAACTCAATTTTTAAGTTTGGAACTTAAGGCTCTTACTATGTTGGTTAGATTTTAAGTGAACTAAAATCCTTAATCATGCAACATAATCAAGCTTTTGATCTCATGCATTTTAAGACATATTTAAAAGCAATAAATAACTTAAAACATGCATAAGATAAATGTGATCTAGTATGGCCCGACTTCATCTTGAAGCTTTAACTTCAAAGTCCGTCTTGAAAATCTCCGTGGGAGGCACCATTTTCTTCAAATAGGATAAGCTATAACTAATTACAACTATTTGATGGTACGCAGACCATATTTGAATTGAAAAATAACTTTGGTACTTTAGACCAATTACATTCAAATTAATGGTGCGCAGACCATATTTTCTATCCTATTTGGGCCATACTAGTCACTTCATAACTTGCAAAACAGTACATATACAATATATACCATTCACCCATTCATTATCATGAATGGCCCACATAGCTGGTTAGTAAAAACACATTATGCATCACGTAAACATTTGCAGCAATTAATCATGGGCACTAATAATCTACCAATTATTCAGTCCTTATTAATTCTAATCAAGTTGTTTTAACCTTAAGGATTTGTAGACCTAATCAAGAGTTTTATGACTAAAAGGGCTCCCACTTAAACCAATAAATTCATATGCTTTACTAATTTTAAACATAAAAATGTATTTCAAGTCTAACCGGAAACATACAAATTTAATTAAAATTTAAAGCTCATATAAATTTATAATTGAATCCAAAAAGTTTAATTAAATTTCAGTCGTATTTAAATTAATTCATGATTTTAATTTTAGTAAAATAATTAGAATAAATAAAATTTATTATAATTACAATATTCAAAATTAAAATCCAAGAAAATAATTTAAATTATTAATTTTAAAATTAATTAAAATTACGTAAACTGAAAAATTTCAAATTAAACATTCAAAACGATTTAATCGCAACGCAAACACCCTACGCATTGCACGCCCATGGGCCGCACGCACACAGCCATTGCTGGCCATGTGCGCGCATCCCATGCGCTCGTCGCATAGCTGCTGCATCTTCCATCGCAAGCCATCGCACGCTGTGGTGCTCGCTGCGCGCGCGCCAGCGCTCGACGCACGCGAGCCATCGCTCGCTGTGCGCGCTCGCCAGCGCTCGCTGCGCGCGCTCCATCGCTCGCTGTGCGCGCGAGCCATCGCTCGCTGTGCGCGAGCAATTCCGCGCGATCAACGCTGGGCGCAGCGCTCGTGGCACGCGAGCTTGCGCTCGCTGCGCGCGAGGCTGCGCGCCCTTGCGCGAGGCAGTGCGCGTTGTGGCGCAGCTCGCTTGCTGCCCACACGCGACTGCCTTGGCTTGCCTTTCGCCCATGCCCATTTGTTCATAGCTCGTGGCCCACGACACAAGGCAGGGCTGCTGCCTTGTGCTCGTGCACCATGCCTTGCTCATTGCATTCGTGCCGCACGGGCGACGAGCTCCCTTGCTCGTCGTCGCATGCCCGCACTATACAACACCCCTTAAGGGTAACACGAAGCGTCCATTGCTTTGTGCGTGCAAGTTATATGAACGAATCGCGTAAAAATTTAAAATTTATATTTAAAATTAATGACAAATTAATAAATAATATTAATTTCATAATTTTAGGGCGAAAAAATCGAAAATTTATTATTCAATTGATTTCCGATTGTCATGGATTCAAGTCTAGGTCATAAAAATTTAAAATTTATCATAAATTTACAATTTTTATGGTGGTTTTTAATCATAGGTTTCTAATTAAATTATAATTAATTATGAAAATCAAATTAATTCTAAATTATTCTAATTTTCAACAAATTAATCATAATTACAAATTAGATTGCATAATTAACAAGGCTAGGCATTCAAACTTGTTAAACATATACAGTAGGTCAATCAAAAATTCAAGATTTATCAACAAGAATCGCAAATATTTAATTTAACATCTTAAATTTACGAAATTTTGCATTCGAAAAACTAAAACCTTCGAAAAGTCATAGTTAGGCTTCGAATTTGAGAATTCTGGGTTCGGCAGAAAAATACTCTTTTTGTCAAAATTTTAGAATGCCTTTTACATGCGGAATTGACACAAAAATCACTCGATTTGGATGAGTAACGAAGAAACTGCCGAAAAACTGCGTACGTATAATTAAATAAACGCAATTTGCAATTAATTAACAATTACGAAAATTAATCACCCCTTTTAATTCTTGCAAATTTATAATATTTAACCATGTTCATGCAATTTAGATTATGAAAATAATAAGGGGCTCGTGATACCACTGTTAGGTTATGATACATATGACAATACATAAATCATGCGGAAACAACCATTAAGCCAGGAATACATATTATTTACACATAATCATATAGCATAATTTAGATGCATACTCTTTGTTGCGTGCCTTCCCTAGCTGCGCCCGAACCGAACAAGAACAAGTCTTTAGGACTGCAAGTGTCGTCCCTCCGTAGATAGTCCACAGCACGTCCGGATCCGTCTTAAGATTGACCAACTAGAATCGCCCTTAAGGTACTAGAATTTTCGGCACTCTTAGGTAAGAAATATGGCTGAATTTTTCTCTCAAAACTCACTTTGAATACTTGAATTAAATCTCTGAAAATATGTGACCCTAGGCACGTATTTATAGAGTTATGGAAAGGGAATTAGAATCCTAGTAGGACACGAATTAATTAAACTTAGAATCCTACAAGAACTCTAATTAATTAATTTATCCTTTTAGGAATAGGAATTTAATCATATACTAACTCTAATAGTTTTAGGAATCATGCATGAACACAAACTCACACACACACGGCAGCCACGAGGGCCGCCCATGCGTGTGCGTGCGAGCAGCAGCCCACGCAGCGAGGCCATGGCCTTGGCGCGCGCTGGGCCTGCCTTGCGGTGGGCCTGGGCGCTGCCTTGGCTGGGCGCGCGTTTGGCTTGCTGGGCGATGGCCCGACTTCGTGCTGGGCCTTCGTCCGGCAGGCCTCGTCCGATGCTAATTCGTACGATACGCTTCCGATTAAATTCCCGGTTCCGGAATTCATTTCCGATACGAACAATATTTAATATTTCCGATTCCGGAATCAATTTCCGTTTCGAACAAATATTTAATATTTCCGTTTCCGGAATTATTTTCCGATTCCGATAATATTTCCGATTCTGACAATATTTCCGTTTCCGATAATATTTTCAGATACGTACCATGTTTCCGTTTCCGGCAACATCTACGACTTGGATAATATTTATATTTCCGATACGATCCATATTTCCGTTTCCGGCAATATCATCGTTTCCGGACTATTCATTTCTTGCCTGTGACGATCTCAGCTCCCACTGAAACCAAGATCCGTCGATTCCGAATATCCATAGATGGAATATCTAATGCCATTAAATACTTGATCCGTTTACGTACTATTTGTGTGACCCTACGGGTTCAGTCAAGAGTAAGCTGTGGATTAATATCATTAATTCCACTTGAACTGAAGCGGCCTCTAGCTAGGCATTCAGTTCACTTGATCTCACTGAATTATTAACTTGTTAATTAATACTGAACCGCATTTATTAGACTTAACATAAAATGCATACTTGGACCAAGGGAATTATTTCCTTCATAAAGTAGTGCAAGCTGGAAAGGATGATATGATGGAAGAAGTTGCAAGTGTTTCGAACCTTGAGAATTCTAAGATGGTGGAGCCCAAGTATCGGTTTGTTAACCGAAGAAGGCCGGGTTCCTCCATGTGCATTCCTAAGAAAGACTATCAATTGTTGTCAAGAGGGAAATCTGTTCAGTATTTCAACTCCAAGATAGGATCTCCAATGACAATTAGAGTAGTTGGTAGTGGTCTGTTAGGTTATGATACATATGACAATTCATAAATCATGCGGAAAAACCATAAAGCCAGGAAAACATATTATTTACACATAATCATTTAGCATAGTTTAGATGCATACTCTTTGTTGCGTGCCCTCCCTAGCTGCGCCCGAACCGAACAAGAACAAGTCTTTAGGACTCCAAGTGTCGTCCCTCCGTAGATAGTCCACAGCACGTCCGGATCCGCCTTAAGATTGACCAACTAGAATCGCCCTTAAGGTACTTAGAATTTTCGGCACTTTATAGGCAATTGTATGGCTGAATTTTGCTCTCAAAACTCACTTTGAATACTTGAATGCTTGATGTAAATATGTGACCCTAGGCACCTATTTATAGAGTTATGGAAAAGGATTTAAAATCCTATTAGGATACTAATTTATTTAATTATAATCCTACTAGGACTCTAATTAAATAAACTAAATGTTTTAGGATTAGATTTAATCATATGACAAATCCCGGTAGCTTTAGGATTCGAGTAGCACACAAACACACACGCACGCACAGCAGCCCACGAGGGGCGCCATGCGCGCGCGCGCAGCCCGCGAGCTCGCAGCCCACTGCCGCAAGCCCACACGCTGCCGTAGCCTTGGCGCGCGCTGGGCCTGCCTTGCGGTGGGCCTGGCGCAGCCTTGGCTGGTGCGTTTGTGGCGCGCTGGCTTGCTGGGCGATGGCCCGGCTTCGTGCTGGGCCTTCGTCTGGCAGGCCTCGTCCGATGCTAATTCGTACGATACGCTTCCGATTAATTTCCCGATTCCGGAATTCATTTCCGATACGAACAATATTCAATATTTCCGATTCCGGAATCAATTTCCGTTTCGAACAAATATTTAATATTTCCGTTTCCGGAATTATTTTCCGATTCCGATAATATTTCCGATTCTGACAATATTTCCGTTTCCGGCAATATTTCCGATTCCGGCAATATTTCCATTTCCGATAATATTTCCCGATTCTGACAATATTTCCGTTTCCGGCAATATTTCCATTTCCGATAATATTTTCCGATACGTACCATGTTTCCGTTTCCGGCAACATCTACGACTTGGATAATATTTATATTTCCGATACGATCCATATTTCCGTTTCCGGCAATATCATCGTTTCCGGAGTATTCATTTCTTGCCTGTGACGATCTCAGCTCCCACTGAAACCAAGATCCGTCGATTCCGAATATCCATATATGGAGTATTTAATGCCATTAAATACTTGATCCGTTTACGTACTATTTGTGTGACCCTACGGGTTCAGTCAAGAGTAAGCTGTGGATTAATATCATTAATTCCACTTGAACTGAAGCGGCCTCTAGCTAGGCATTCAGCTCACTTGATCTCACTGAATTATTAACTTGTTAATTAATACTGAACCACATTTATTAGACTTAACATTGAATGCATACTTGGACCAAGGACATTATTTCCTTCAGTCTCCCACTTGTCCTTAGGGACAAGTGTGCATTTCCTAATTCCTTTGTCGCTCGATGCTTGCTCTTGAACATAAGGTAAGAGTTGTCATCCTTATTATGTCCAGAGGTGTTTCTCGGTTTCAGAGTTCAACTGATCAAATAAACAGATAATCATAGCCTATGATTCATCCGAGCACGGCCATGCATTTCACAGTTTCTAGCTCTCCGAGTGGCCTTGTACAACTTTTAAGCATCTCATCCCGATTTATGGGAGGACAATCCCAATCTTGCGATCTTGAGATTAGACTTCGTTTGATAGGTGATTACCTGAGCGTTGCCTTTATAGCCTCCTTTTACGGTGCGACGGTTGGTCAACGTCAAAGTAACCAGTTCTCAAACAAGTAATCTCAAATCACTCAGGTATTGAGGATTTAGTGTCTAATAATTTTAATGAAATTTACTTATGACAGATTTTCATCTCTTACAGTAAAGTTTCATAGGTCTTGTCCGATACTAGTCTTCCCAAAGTAAGTATCTATGCAAATGATTATGACATTGCCATGTACACATAGTTCAAGAAACAGAACTACTAGTCATCTTGCATTCTAGTCGTCTAACGTTTTCTATGCGTCCAATTTTATAGAAAACTCCGACTAGGGACCATTTTCAACCTTTGACATTCAAGTTCACTTGATAGACATTTCTTAGTCACAGGACTGGTCCTGACAGTCTATCTTGAATATATCGTCAAGTTGAAGGGACTCATCATTTAATAAACCACAAATTAAATGGAAAAATGAATTCCTTTCATTTATTGTGAATGATTAACCAATAATGTTTTACAAAGATTTAAACTCTAAAACTTTAAAACATTAAACAGAGACATCAAAGCCATTCTCCAATATGCTTGATTCCCATAGCTGCAGTGTGCGAGTTGTGCTTCGCTTGCGGCAGAGGTTTAGTTAATGGATCTGATATGTTGTCATCAGTTCCAATTTTGCTTATCTCGACTTCTTTTCTTTCAACGAACTCTCGTAGAAGGTGAAATCTACGAAGTACATGCTTGACTCTCTGGTGGTGTCTAGGCTCTTTTGCCTGTGCAATAGCTCCGTTATTATCACAATACAGGGCTATTGGTCCTTTAATGGAGGGGACTACACCAAGTTCTCCTATGAACTTCCTTAGCCATATAGCTTCCTTTGCTGCTTCATGTGCAGCAATGTACTCCGCTTCAGTTGTAGAATCCGCAATGGTGCTTTGCTTAGCACTTTTCCAGCTTACTGCTCCTCCGTTGAGGCAGAAGACAAACCCAGACTGTGATCTGAAATCATCTTTGTCGGTTTGGAAACTTGCGTCCGTATAGCCTTTAACAATTAATTCATCATCTCCACCATAGACCAGGAAGTCATCTTTGTGCCTTTTCAGGTACTTCAGAATATTCTTGGCAGCAGTCCAATGCGCCTCTCCTGGGTCTGACTGGTATCTGCTCGTAGCACTGAGTGCGTACGCAACATCCGGGCGTGTACATATCATAGCATACATTATTGAACCAATCAATGATGCATATGGAATCCCATTCATTCGTCTACGCTCATCAAGTGTTTTTGGGCACTGAGTCTTGCTTAGAGTCATTCCATGAGACATGGGTAGGTAGCCTCGCTTGGAGTCCGCCATCTTGAACCTATCAAGCACCTTATTGATATAAGTGCTTTGACTAAGTCCAATCATCTTTTTAGATCTATCTCTGTAAATCTTGATGCCCAATATGTACTGTGCTTCTCCTAGATCCTTCATCGAAAAACATTTCCCAAGCCAAATCTTGACAGAGTTCAACATAGGAATGTCATTTCCGATAAGCAATATGTCGTCGACATATAATACTAGGAAAGCAATTTTGCTCCCACTGACCTTCTTGTATACACAAGATTCGTCCGCGTTCTTGATGAAACCAAAGTCACTGACTGCTTCATCAAAACGTATATTCCAGCTCCTGGATGCCTGCTTCAATCCGTAGATTGACTTCTTTAGCTTGCATACCTTTTTAGCATTCTTTGGATCCTCAAAACCTTCAGGCTGTGTCATAAACACAGTTTCTGTTAAAACGCCGTTTAAGAAAGCAGTTTTGACATCCATCTGCCATATTTCGTAATCGTAATATGCAGCGATTGCTAACATTATTCGAATAGACTTTAGCATTGCAACTGGTGAAAAGGTTTCATCGTAATCCACACCGTGGACTTGCCTGTAACCTTTCGCAACCAATCTAGCTTTGAAAACTTCAAGTTTCCCATCCTTGTCCTTTTTCAGTTTGAAAACCCATTTGCTTCCAATGGCTTGGTAGCCATCTGGCAAATCGACCAAATCCCATACTTGGTTTTCAGACATGGAGTCTAATTCAGATTGCATGGCTTCTTGCCATTGCTTGGAGCTAGGGCTCGTCATAGCTTGCTTGTAAGTCGCAGGTTCATCACTTTCAAGTAATAGAACGTCATAGCTCTCGTTCGTCAAAATACCTAAGTACCTTTCCGGTTGAGATCTATATCTTTGCGATCTACGCGGGGTAACATTTCTAGATTGACCATGATTCTCACCAGATTCTTCTAAAGATCTCTGAGTTTCATCCTGAATGTCATCTTGAGCATTCTCTAGAGTTTGTTGTTCGACTCGAATTTCTTCGAGGTCTACTTTTCTCCCACTTGTCATTTTGGAAATGTGATCTTTCTCCAAAAAGACACCATCTCGAGCAACAAACACTTTGTTCTCAGATGTATTGTAGAAGTAATACCCCTTTGTTTCCTTTGGATAGCCCACAAGGATACATTTGTCAGATTTTGGATGAAGTTTGTCTGAAATTAATCGTTTGACGTATACTTCACATCCCCAAATCTTAAGAAAAGACACATTTGGAGGCTTTCCAAACCATAATTCGTATGGAGTCTTTTCGACAGCTTTAGACGGAGCTCTATTTATAGTGAGTGCAGCTGTATTTAGTGCATGTCCCCAAAATTCTAATGGAAGTTCGGCCTGACCCATCATTGACCTGACCATGTCTAGCAAGGTTCTGTTTCTCCGTTCTGACACACCGTTCCATTGTGGTGTTCCAGGAGGAGTCAATTCTGATAGAATTCCACATTCTTTCAGATGGTCATCAAATTCATAGCTCAGATATTCACCGCCTCTATCAGACGGCAGTGCCTTAATCTTCTTGCCTAATTGATTCTCTACTTCACTCTGAAATTCCTTGAATTTGTCAAAGGATTCAGACTTATGCTTCATTAGGTAGACATAACCATACCTACTGAAGTCATCAGTGAAAGTGATAAAGTAGCTGAAACCACCTCTAGCATTTGTACTCATTGGTCCACATACATCTGTATGGATTAAACCCAATAGTTCATTTGCTCTTTCTCCAACTTTAGAGAAAGGTTGCTTTGTCATTTTGCCAAGTAAACATGATTCGCATTTACCATAATCCTCTAAGTCAAATGGTTCTAGAATTCCTTCCCTTTGAAGTCTTTCTAAGCGTTTCAAGTTTATATGGCCTAATCGACAATGCCACAGATAGGTGAGATCTGAATCATCCTTTTTGGCCTTTTTGGTATTTATGTTATATACTTGTTTGTCGTGATCTAATAAATAAAGTCCATTGACTAATCTAGCAGATCCATAAAACATCTCTTTAAAATAAAACGAACAACTATTGTCTTTTATTATAAAGGAAAATCCCTTAGCATCTAAGCAAGAAACTGAAATGATGTTTTTAGTAAGACTTGGAACATGGAAACATTCTTCCAGTTCCAAAACTAGCCCGGAGGGCAACGACAAATAGTATGTTCCTACAGCTAATGCAGCAATCCGTGCTCCATTTCCCACTCGTAGGTCGACTTCACCCTTGCTTAACTTTCTACTTCTTCTTAGTCCCTGTGGATTGGAACATAAGTGTGAGCCACAACCTGTATCTAATACCCAAGAAGTTGAATTAGCAAGTATACAGTCTATAACGAAAATACCTGAAGATGGAACGACTGTTCCGTTCTTCTGATCTTCCTTTAGCTTCAAGCAATCTCTCTTCCAATGCCCCTTCTTCTTGCAGTAGAAGCATTCGGATTCAGAAGTGGGTTGACTGACCTTCCTCTTTGCAGATTTGGCGCCAGTTTGCTTAGTTGGGCTGGCCTTGTTGCCACCTTTCTTAGCATTCCTCTTCTTTCCAGATTTCTTGAACTTGCCCCCACGCACCATAAGCACATCTTGCTTATCACTTTTGAGCGTCTTTTCAGCGGTCTTCAGCATACCGTGAAGCTCAGTGAGCGTTTTGTCCAGACTATTCATACTGTAGTTCAGTTTGAACTGATCATACCCGCTATGAAGAGAATGGAGGATGGTGTCTATAGCCATTTCCTGAGAAAATTGCTGATCCAGCCGACTCATATTCTCAATGAGTCCAATCATTTTGAGAACATGTGGACTTACGGGCTCGCCTTTCTTAAGCTTGGTCTCAAGAATTTGCCTATGAGTCTCGAATCTTTCGACTCGAGCCAGATCTTGGAACATGTTCTTCAACTCACTGATGATTGTGAAAGCATCTGAGTTGATGAACGTTTTCTGCAGATCCGCACTCATGGTGGCGAGCATTAGACATTTCACATCCTTGTTGGCATCAATCCAACGATTGAGGGCTGCCTGAGTGATCCCGTCGCCTGGAGCTTCGGGCATCGCCTCATCTAGGACATACTCCTTTTCTTCCTGCATAAGAACTATTTGCAAGTTCCTTTGCCAGTCAAGGAAGTTTTTCCCGTTCAACTTCTCCTTTTCGAGAATTGATCGAATGTTGAATGAATTGTTGTTTGCCATATTAAAAACTACAATTGAAAAGAATAAACAAATAAATAACCATTCACAGTTTCTCTTAATAAACTTAAATTCTAGCATTCATGCATAATTCAATGTTTATTAAGCATTTTATTCAAGTTATGTGTTCCGGCAGGTGTGAATAAAATGATTCCAAGATCCTAAAATCATTGAAGAACTAAGCACAGTTTGTCGACTTAATCCTAGAACATCTTAGGTAAGCAAAAGCCTTTTGCTAATAGTCTAGAAACTATTCTTGGTTGATAGGTACGTCTAAGAACTTATTAGGTAAACCTATCGAATTTGCCACGACATAAAAGGACTCCTTACTTATATCGTTGAGTTTCACCAAAACTAACATGTACTCACAATTATTTGTGTACCTTGCCCCTTTAGGACCAATAAGTAACACCTCGCTGAGCGAAAACTATTACTAGATTGATGTAAAGGATATCCAAGCAAGTGTATATTTTGGCATGGCACCTTTTAACTCAATTTTTAAGTTTGGAACTTAAGGCTCTTACTATGTTGGTTAGACTTTAAGTGAACTAAAATCCTTAATCATGCAACATAATCAAGCTTTTGATCTCATGCATTTTAAGACATATTTAAAGCAATAAATAACTTAAAACATGCATAAGATATTTGTGATCTAGTATGGCCCGACTTCATCTTGAAGCTTTGACTTCAAAGTCCGTCTTGAAAATCTCCGTGGGAGGCACCATTTTCTTCAAATAGGATAAGTTATAACTAATTACAACTATTTGATGGTACGCAGACCATATTTGAATTGAAAAACAACTTTGGTACTTTAGACCAATTACATTCAAATTAATGGTACGCAGACCATATTTTCTATCCTATTTGGGCCATACTAGTCACTTCATAACCTGCAAAACAGTACATATACAATATATACCATTCACCCATTCATTATCATGAATGGCCCACATAGCTGGTTAGTTAAACACATTATGCATCACGTAAACATTTGCAGCAATTAATCAAGGGCACCAATAATCTACCAATTATTCAGTCCTTATTAATTCTAATCGAGTTGTTTTAACCTTAAGGATTTGTAGACCTAATCAAGAGTTTATGACTAAAAAGTGCTCCCACTCAAACCAATAAATTCATATGCTTTACTAATTTTAAACATAAAATTGTATTTCTAGTCTAACCGGAAACATACAAATTTAATTAAAATTTAAAGCTCATATAAATTTATAATTGAATCCAAAATTTAATTTAATTTCAGTCGCATTTAAATTAATTCATGATTTTAATTTTAGTAAAATAATTAGAATAAATTCCATTTATTATAATTATAATATTCAAAATTAAAATCCAAGAAATTAATTCAAATTATTAATTTTAAAATTAATTAAAATTACGTGAACTGAAATTTTCAAATTAAACATTCAAAACGATCTAATCGAAACGCAAACACCCTACGCGTTGCACGCCCATGGGCTGTACGCACACAGCCATTGCTGGCCATGTGCGCGCAGCCCATGCGCTCGTTGCATAGCTGCTGCTGTCCCATACGCAAGCCTCCGCACAGCGCCCACCGCACGCGAGCTATCGCTCGCAGCGCGCGCGCGTTACCGCGCTCGCTGGTGCGCGAGATCGCTCGCTGGTGCGCGCGAGCCATCGCTCGCTGGGGCGCTGCATCGCTCGCTGGCGCGCGAGATCGCTCGCTGGTGCGCGCGAGCCATCGCTCGCTGGTGCGCGCGAGCCATCGCTCGCTGGCGCGCGAGATCGCTCGCTGGTGCGCGCGAGCCATCGCTCGCTGGCGCGCGAGATCGCTCGCTGGTGCGCGCGAGTGATGCTGTGCGCAGCGCTCGTGGCACGCGAGCTTGCGCTCGCTGCGCACGAGGCTGCGCGCTGTTGTGCGAGGCAGCGCGCGCTGTGGCGCAGCTCGCTTGCTGCCCACACGCGACTGCCTTGGCTCGCCCCTCGCCCATGCCCATCCGTTCATTGCTCGTGGCACACGTCACAAGGCAGGGCTGCTGCCTTGTGCTCGTGCACTACGCCCTTGCTCATTGCATTCGTGCCGCACGGGCGACGAGCTCCCTTGCTCGTCGTCGCATGCCCGCATTATACAACACCCCTTAAGGGTAACACGAAGCGTCCATTGCTTCGTGCGTGCAAGTTATTTGAACGAATCGCATAAAAATTTAAAATTTATATTTAAAATTAATGACAAATTAATAAATATTATTAATTTCATAATTTTAGGGCGAAAAATCGAAAATTTATTATCCAATTGATTTCCGATTGATATGGATTCAAGTCTAGGTCATAAAAATTTAAAATTTATCGTAAATTTACAATTTTTATGGTGGTTTTTAATCATAGGTTTCTAATTAAATTACAATTAATTATGAAAATCAAATTAATTCTAAATTATTCTAATTTTCAACAAATTAATCATAATTACAAATTAGATTGCATAATTAACAAGACTAGGCATTCAAACTTGTTAAACATATGCAGTAGGTCAATCAAAAATTCAAGATTTATCAACAGGAATCGCAAATATTTAATTTAACATCTTAAATTTACGAAATTTTGCATCCGAAAAACTAAAACCTTCGAAAAGTCATAGTTAGGCTTCGAATTTGAGAATTCTGGGTTCGGCAGAAAAATACTATTTTTGTCAAAATTTTAGAATGCCTTTTACATGCGGAATTGACACAAAAATCACTCAATTCGGATGAGTAATGAAGAAACTGCCGAAAAACTGCGTACATATATTTAAATAAACGCAATTTGCAATTAATTAACAATTACGAAAATTAATCACCCCTTTTAATTCTTGCAAATTTGTAATATTTAACCATGTTCATGCAATTTAGATTATGAAAATAATAAGGGGCTCGTGATACCACTGTTAAGTTATGATACATATGACATTACATAGATCATGCGGAAACAACCATTAACCCAGGAAACATATTATTTACACATAATCATTTAGCATAGTTTAGATGCATACTCTTTGTTGCGTGCCTTCCCTAGCTGCGCCCGAACCGAACAAGAACAAGTCTTTTAGGACTCCAAGTGTCGTCCCTCCGTAGAAAGTCCACAGCACGTCCGGATCCGCCTTAAGATTGACCAACTAGAATCGCCCTTAAGGTACTCAGAAAATTCGGCACTTTTGGGGCAAGATGGGTGTTTGAATTTTCTCTCAAAAAACTCACTTTTGAATACTTTGAAACTTGTGTATAAATTATGACCCCTAGGCCTTTATTTATAGAGTTATGGAAAAGGAATCGTAATCCTAGTAGGATGCGAATTAATTGGAATTAGAATTCTACATGAATTCTACTTAATCAATTTATCCAATAGGAATAGACATTTAATCATACACTGACTCTTGCAGATTCAGGAATCTCGCATGAGCTCAAACTCACACACACACGGCAGCCACAAGGGCTGCCCACGCATGCGAGCAGCAGCCCACGCAGCGCGGCCCACGCATGCGCGGCCTTGTGCGCGCTGGGCTGTGGCGTGCGTGCTTGCTGGGCGATGGCCTGGCTTCGTGCTGGGCCTTCGTCCGGCAGGCCTCGTCCGATGCTAATTCGTACGATACGCTTCCGATTAAATTTCCATTTCCGGAATCTATTTCCGATACGAACAATATTTAATATTTCCGATTCCGGAATTAATTTCCGTTTCGAACAAATATTTAATATTTCCGTTTTCGGAATTATTTTCCGATTCCGGCAATATTTCCGATTCTGACAATATTTCCGTTTCCGGCAATATTTCCGATTCTGGTAATATTTCCATTTCCAATAATATTTTCCGATACGTACCATGTTTCCGTTTCCGGCAACATCTACGACTTGGATAATATTCATATTTCCGATACGATCCATATTTCCGTTTCCGGCAATATCATCGTTTCCGGAGTATTCATTTCTTGCCTGTGACGATCTTAGCTCCCACTGAAACCAAGATCCGTCGGTTCCGAATATTCATAGATGGAGTATTTAATGCCATTAAATACTTGATCCGTTTACGTACTATTTGTGTGACCCTACGGGTTCAGTCAAGAGTAAGCTGTGGATTAATATCATTAATTCCACTTGAACTGAAGCGGCCTCTAGCTAGGCATTCAGCTCACTTGATCTCACTGAATTATTAACTTGTTAATTAATACTGAACCGCATTTATTAGACTTAACATAGAATGCATACTTGGACCAAGGGCATTATTTCCTTCAAGATCGCTCGCACTTACGAGCACGATCCCAAACACGATCAAGGACATTAAAAAATGCGTATCCCCAAGGAACCTCTTTGACAAGAAATGACCGTCAAGCACGAGTGCTTGGGGGCTCGAAAGAAAATATATATTTCAAAAGAGAGTATGCAAAGTTAAAACAATATTCCCAGACTACACTGTACGAAGTCCCGTGTTTGGATAATCTCAAAAGATAAAACCAGATTACGACCTCAAGACAAAGGTCGCCGTTGATACTTATACATAGTCCCCTAATCAAGGACCCAAGTAGTGGCAAAATTTGGGCCGTAAAGACTAGCTCAAAACCATGAAAGATGATGACCACGAGACAATGGTTCGTCTAAGCACGTTGTCAACCCACATTCAGGTTGCAACTAAATCCGAGCATCCCTCGAAAGAATTCGCTCTTACAAGAATGAATAAAAAGAAATTCTCAAAAGAAATCCAAAGAACAAAGGAAATAGGGACTTGCCCACCTCAATCGGGCAAGATCACGCCACGAACCGCGCAGGTCCTCAGTTTTCGAAAATGAAAAGAAAATAATTTCTTCAAAAACAAAAACAGGCTCGCCATCTTCAGCTGGCGGGGTCTACGTCACAAACCGCGTAGGTCCTTATTTTCAAAACATCAAACATATTCGTCCACTTCTATCGGACGGGGCATCCACCCTTAGCGGACAGGCTCGCCCACCTTCAGCGGGCGGGGTCTGCGTCACTAACCGCGCAGGTCCTCAGTTTTCGAAAATGAAATCTTCAAAAACACAAAACAGGCTCGCCATCTTCAGCCGGCGGGGTCTACGTCACAAACCGCGTAGGTCCTTATTTTTAAAACATCAAAACAAATTCGTCCACTTCTATCGGACGGGGCGTCCACCCTCAGCGGACAGGCTCGCCCACCTTTAGCGGGCGGGGTCTGCGTCACTAACCGCGCAGGTCCTTAGTCGCTGCAGCGATAACTTTTTCTGGTTTTCCCTTTTCCAAAAATCAAAGGATTGGTTTTCCGTTTTCCCAAGAAAAAGCGATGTGCTGGATTTTCCTTCGTTATACGTCCTATAAAAACAAGGGAGTTTTCTCGTTTAGCTAACCTTAAAAATGAGAATCTTTTAAAACGTTTTACCTCGTGATTGGGCTTGGCCAGGCCTAGTTACACTTTATAGCTTTGATTTCGAAAACATGTTTAGATACTTCCAATGACAAAGTGAGGGAGTTTCTATACTATCGGTTAACAGATTCCAATGACACGTGAGGAATGTGTTAACACTTCAAGTGATGACCCTTAAAGTCAAATGTTATCACTCGGGGGCTCGTGAGACCCTCGCAAAATAGGTCACATACACCATGGCTTGTATGACGCATTCCGTCTAGTACTTTGACCATCGTCTCATCCCGAGACTCAGTCAAAGTGGGGGCTAACTGTAGACACCTACTTTTGTCCCCATTCCCGAAAGAGAAGGTTCGATGAAGAAAACATAAATCTCCACTTGGCAACGCATCTCCTATAAAATAACGAATCTCAATCACCTTTTCATTTCAGCCAAAACTGCTATTTATAGAAACCTGCTAAGAATAGTAACTGCCGTAAAAGGTAGTTGTTAAAAGTGGCAAAGTCATAAAAGATAGAAACCTGTCAGAAATAGGTGTTGCACTCCAACATAAATCCTAAAGGAGATAGAATTTGCATTCCTGGTATAATTCGAAAATAAGAGTCACGTATGAACTAAATTCCTAACGAACCTAGAGTTCGTAACGGGCCCAGACGCATTCCATCATAAGTTAATACGCACTAAAAGACTCGGATAAATCTCCCAAAAAGCTCCGTGTTCTAAGAGTCCAAATCTGACAAAAACTCGTCCCATATCACATTTTCAACGCCCAACCCTGGGCACCGAAATCTTTGGCGCCTAGCCCTGGGCGTTGAAAATGCCTGGGGCCGTTTTATCTCCGGATTCTTTTTGGATTCGTATTCTAAAAATCTATCTTTCCACAAACTCTTTCCCTATAAATACAGCCTCAAAACCGACGTGAAGAGGACACCCAACACACAATTCCATAACCTGAGTATTGACTCTAGCCTTAAGCCTAGCCTCACGCTACGAAATTGATCCGGCGTTCTGTCGCAATCGACCCCAAAGTCGAACAGAACGCATCCTGCCCCTTGTAGCTGATGAATTAAGCCTAAATACTGGAACATTGCTTGGAAACCCGAGATTCGTTAAATAAAAGGAGAAATAGCAAAGCCAAGTGGTTAGTTTTCCGAGAACCGTAACGCACCTCTCAAGGGTGCGTTGTAATGTGTCCCTCATATGATTTAATCGCTTTCATCACCCTTTTATAAAATTGTCAAACTATTAACTTGATTGATCTATCACGCCCAATAAGATAATACCTTAGACAATTGAATTATCATGCTAGGTACCTTAAATCAATCTAAATAAGATAATCACGATCGATTTAGTGTTATGTGTTGCATATTGCTAAAATCAATTCAGAATAGTTTAATAGTTTAACGCATGTCCCTTCAATTATTTATGCTGAGCTAGTAAGGATAACCTGCCTTTGGAGTTATCGTTGAGCACTCCTCTCGGTAGTTACAGTCCCCCGAACTCTCAATCTCTGCCCTGCGGGTGTACGTTGAGCGATCCCCACACCAGGGATCACAAGGGAACCTATGGCCGTCGTGGTCAAACATAATTGCACTCCCTTTATGTCACGATAACCGGGTTTTGTCAGTTTTTCTCATTGTCGTTAAAAACTGAATGGCGACTCCTATATTACTAGTCGATTGGGTGTAAACTCACAGGATTTCCAATTACACTTGATCTGACAACGTCACGCCCACGAGGGACGAGGTCACGCATTAGCCTCGTGCTTTTTCGACCCCCTCACAGGCGTGGTAGTGAAATTACGCATGTATCTTTCCGAATGTTCAATCAGAATTATCGCATGTTTATGAGAGATTTTGCCCGAGTGTATGGTATGAATGTAGGCGGACCTAAGGAACCCCCCGCTCCCTACAATATTTTGGAATTGTGGACCACTTTAACAGGGGAGGTAAAAGAGAATGTGCAACATCTCCATGCCACTTCCTTCCAACACCCCTTGCTTAGGGTAGGCCTACGGTTCTTCGGTTTGACTTTCTTTGGGAGATTTGAGCCTAATAATGTCCGGAGTACTGAGTTGATGATTTTGGGAAGTTGGGTGTACAGGGGAGCTAATTCTTATAAGATCAATGTAGCCCAACACATGGCCCTACATTTTCAGGCACTCGGAAAGCAGTCATCCACCCGCCCCATTGTGTTGGGAGGCATGATCACTCACCTAGCTATGAGTGTAGCTAATTTTGTTCAAACAGAGACTGGGCATGTTGAGGGTGGTAATGCCATGACACTTCTGGATATGGAGAGGCAAGGGTGGATTAGGCCCGTAAACCATAGTTTAGTACTTGGAGAGATTCAATGGATGTTTAATGGGGAGCCTCTTTTCACACTGCCTAATACTGCTCTCACAGCTTTTATCCCCGATCAGGCTAACTATCTTTATGACATCCCCGCTGAGCAGGTTCCTATTCAGCAACCTATACAAGAGCAAGCCTATTCAGAGATGCAGCACGGGCTGCAGGCCAGCCTGGTGAGCCCGACCCCCTAGACCCAGAGATCATATATGCTAGATTCCGTCAACTAGAGGTCAACCAAGACGCTCTCACTTCCCATTTCAATCGATTTGAGAGTCAATTATGGGGCCGATTTGACTGGCTTGAGAGTCACTTTGAGAGCCAACTGGCGAGTCGATTTGCCCATGATGGTGGGCAAGGGAGTTCTGGTGCAGGTCCGAGTGGTGGACAGGTGGGTGGCGATGATAATGGTGATGATGATGATATTGGTGATGATTCCATACCCCTTTGAGCCAATGAGGACATTGTCCGATTTAGCTTGGGGGGTATTTTCTCCTTGTACATATTGGTATGTTTTCCCTTCTTCTTTTCTATCCTCTATTTATTGTTTTTGTTTGTGTGTGTGTGTTTGCTTGTTTCTTTAGGATAATTTTTTCTTTGAAAAAAATCAAAAAATACCAAAAATACGTTCCGATGAATACAAAAATCATGCTTCCCTGTGCCCCTTGATTGGAAAATTTTTTTATTCTTGGTTTTTGATGACGAGCATTGTTGATTTGTTAACCATGATTTGAAATTCGACTACTTTGATGCCTTAACATGAGTCAACTCTGACTAACTATTTGTGGACTTGGTGCTTGACTAGTTGACTTGGTTAGGATGTGTGATAGCTTCCTGGCGTGTCATTGATTTTGAGTATTGGTTTGCAACTGTTAGTAGTGTTTTATGACTCATATACATGCACATTGTGGAGGACGAATGCATTTTTTCTATTTAGGTAGCCTTCAGACGATCTTAGATACAATCGTTCCCTCCTTTTCTACCCATGTTGTTGCCTGTGCCCTTTACTCGGTGACTAGCCACATTACAATCCGTGAAAACCACATTGGTTACTAGTCCCAAGCCTAGCTTGGGGGAGCTAATAGTAGTGAGGTGAGGGAGTTGTAGTGTGCTACATTTTGAGCACAAAGTGAGTGTTGAAAAAGGAGTTCGTCTTATCATGTTTGTTGTTGAAAATGAGTTGAAAATGAAAAGAGATGAAAGAACGAAACAAATGTGAAGGTTTCTAAAAAGAAAGGAAAAAAAAAGAGAGATTGAAAAAGAAAACAAAGAAAAAAATCTATTACTCTCAGAAAACAAAAATTTCAAAGTATTGTTTCAATTAAGTTTTGCAAATTCATATCCTTGTGATGATTGATTATAATTGTGAAAAAAAGGCAAGAAAGTACGGTGTTGGTTGTTTGTTGTTTTGTCATGCGTTGAGTGGGAGAGTTATGGTCATTATGTTGGTTGATCATGGTTGTATTCAGGATTTATGCTCCCCAAAGCCAAGGCTTTAAGCTCACATTATACCCAAATTTACCGCACCCTTACCTAAGCCTAACATTACAAGCTTTGAAGACCTTCCGACCTTTGTGCATAGAGTCGTACTTATGTGAAAGCAGTTATTTATCAATGCAAGTTATGACATGACATATTTCGAGTCGACTATTAGGTTGAGTGTATGTTTTTCTAGACACACGAGCGTTGTGAGTTTGGGAGGGCATTGTTCGCTTATATGTTGGGAGGAGAGCGAACGGGTACATCTTTTATCCGCCACATAAATGAGTGACGAGTGTGTGAGCACTAGTCTTGAATTCCATTGTGCATTTGTGGTTCGCTTTGTGTGACGATTGTTAAGGTGGATTAGCGGTTGGATAGATTTGATTGGTTGACATTGATGCATGCTCGTTGGATTTTGCCTTGAATTATGTTTTTCATTTTGAAATATGTTGGGGGTGAAGTTGGTCTTGTATTCATCGACGATTTCCTTGCTTAGGGACAAGCAAGGATCTAGCTTGGGGGAGTTTGATACACTCATATTTTATATAGTTTTTACCCCCGTCCCGTATGCACTTTTCACCTCATTTGAGCTCTTCGGAGCCTATTTTAGTGCTAATGTGTGTTGTGTAGTGTCTGTTAGTTGCAGGGCTGTTTTTGATGATTATTGGTCTTTGGAGGCCCGTTTCTTATCATTCTTGGATGACTATACAGATCCCGAGGCATTGCGGGATGATCTAGCCAGCTTCAAGGGGGCCACGAGCGTCAAACTTGGCCTAAAGGAGTTGGGCATGGGCCTCAATGTTCAAACTCAAGGAAAATGCGTCAAATTGAGCTCAAAACCTGTGGCCCCGGTTTTCGCAAACCGGCAGGTTTTGAGAAATAAAGAGAATCCCTCTTAGGTGCGAAACCGGCAGGTTTTTGGAAACCTGTGGCCCCGGTTTTCGCTACCTGATGCTTTTGGAATACCTGACTGGACCGAAAACTGGCCGGTTTCTGGAAACCGGGGTGCCCGGTTTTCGGTCCCATTGCGTCCCTTTTTACTTAGTTTGCTGCGTAGGATTAAGGGGAGGCATATATATTAATTCAGAGTTTTAGTATTGTTTTCTACCTCCGAGTTTCGTATTATTATTTTGTTTAGCTTAAAACTTCAATTTTTATTTCTCCAAACACTCAGCTTTTCAATAATTAAAGATTCAAACTTTAAGTTAATCCTTCGTTCTTCGTTTTAGGTATTACTTTGTGTTCTTATTCTTTTATTCAATTTCAATTATGCTTTCAATTAATATGTTTGCTTTGTTTATTGGTAATATGTGTGAGTAGTTACTTTTCTAGGGTTTTGGGGATCCATGAATAATTATGAAGGGATGATTGAATAATTGTGATTGTTGGTATTGTGATTGATTCCTATTGATTGGTTTATTTCACTATGCAATTAGATTTGCGCAGGTTTAATTGTGATAGTCATGCAATATCAAGTTAAGATTCGGGAGATGCAATTTGATATTTAGGCTTGTGTCAATAGGTGGAATTAGGATTAATACGTAGCGAGAGCCCGTTAATTCTAAGTCTATGATTATTATCGATTCGAGAGAGCATGCTAGTCTAATTAATTGCGTTATTGATTATTGCTAATCGTTTATC
The DNA here is from genome assembly GCF_020520425.1 of Spinacia oleracea. Taxonomy (NCBI): domain Eukaryota; kingdom Viridiplantae; phylum Streptophyta; class Magnoliopsida; order Caryophyllales; family Amaranthaceae; genus Spinacia; species Spinacia oleracea. Next base: position 59,958,498 of record NC_079490.1, read on the forward strand.
ATCCTGGATTGTTATTTGTTGGTGAACCTATGCCCTAGATTCTTTAATATCTGATTTCTTAATTGTTTAATTATTGTCGTAGTTTTAGTATACAAACCAACCAACTCTTGTTTCCCAATAGTCCAGATTAGTTGATTAATAGTAGAAAGAACGCCTGTTTCCCTGTGGATTCGATCCTGACTTCCCTTGCTACCTAGCTAGTGATTTTAGGTTTATCTTTGATTAGGTGATACGACTTTAGCCTGTCAGAAATCACAATTCAAAAATCTAGACTTGAGACGTTATGAGAATTTAGTGCGTTTTCTTTGTAGAAAGTTTTAGTTGTTGTACTCTTTAAGTAATTCAACATGACAATATAGAGTGAAACTTCACTGAAAACACTGAATTAAGCATAACGTAAGGGGAAAATTAGGTAAGTAAGGTAAAAAGCGCGAAATTCTACCGCACTTTACCCCCTTAAAGAAAACGAGTTACGGCCCCGTAACTCAACTAACCTCGGGAAAAAGCTCGGGATATTTCTTTCTCATTTATTCCTCGGCTTCCCTGGTAGCTTCCTCAGACTCTTGGTTAGAACATAAGACTTTAACAATCTTAACATCCTTAGTCCGTGTACTACGCACTTTGCTATCAAGGATTTTGACAGGTCTTTCCTCAAATGTCAAACTTTGGTCTAACTCTATGGTCTCTGGTTGCAGTACATGCGACTTGTCCGGGACATAATTTCTCAACTGAGATACATGAAACACATTGTGCACTCTATGCAAGTCCATGGGTAAGGCTATATAATCTATATGCCACCTTCCCTATCCTTTCCAGGATCTCATATGGGCCTATGTATTTTGGGCTTAGCTTTCCTTTCTTCCCAAATATCATTACACCCTTCATTGGTGAAACCTTAAGCAACACTTTGTCGCCTATTTGGAACTCTTCATATCTACGTTTCAAGTCCGCATACCTCTTTTGGCGATCTTGCGCGACTTGGATTTTGGATTGAATAGTCCTAACCTGATTCATTGTGTCCTCTATCATTTGGGGACCTAGTACATCGGTTTCACTGATGTCACTCCAACATAAGGGACTTCTGCATTTTCGCCCATACAAGGCTTCGAATGGTGCCATTCCAATACTGGCATGATAGCTATTATTGTATGAAAACTCAATTAGATCTAGGCTATCTTCCCATCCACCTTGAAAATCAATCACACAAGCTCTTAGCATATCCTCTAAGGTTTGGATCGTCCTTTCGGTTTTTCCATCTGTGGCTGGATGGAACGTTGTACTCATTTTCAATGTCGTACCAAAGTTCTTCTGTATACTTTTCCAGAAATTCGAAAGGAACCTAGAATCCCTATCTGATACGATTGTTAGGTTATGATACATATGACAATTCATAAATCATGCGGAAAAAACCATAAAGCCAGGAAAGCATATTATTTACACATAATCATTTAGCATAGTTTAGATGCATACTCTTTGTTGCGTGCCTTCCCTAGCTGCGCCCGAACCGAACAAGAACAAGTCTTTAGGACTCCAAGTGTCGTCCCTCCGTAGATAGTCCACAGCACGTCCGGATCCGCCTTAAGATTGACCAACTAGAATCGCCCTTAAGGTACTACTTATTTTCGGCTAAATGGGCAAGAGTTATGGCTGATTTTTCTGCTTAAAAATCCTAGCTTTGAATACTTGAAAACTTGTATATAAATAATGACCCTAGGCCCTTATTTATAGAGGTATGGAAAAGGAATTGTAATCCTACTAGGATGTGGATTTGTTAATTAGAACTTTATTAGGACTCTAAATAACAAAGCAAATCAAATAAGATGAGGATTTTAATCTTCGCACGAATCCTAATAGAATTAGGATTTCCCGCACACGCATCGTACAAGCCGTGCACCCGCGCAGGCCTTGCGGCCCACGACAAACGCACAGCCCATGTGCGGTGCTGCGTGTGCGCGCGCCCTTGGCTGGGCCTGGCCTTACGCTGGGCCTGGTCGAGGCGTGCGTTGCTGCGTGCGGCTCGCTGGGCGATGGCCTGGCTTCGTGCTGGGCCTTCGTCTAGCGGGCCTCGTCCGATGCTAATTCGTACGATACGCTTCCGATTAAATTCCCGATTCCGGAATTCATTTCTGATACGAACAACATTTAATATTTCCGATTCCGGAATTAATTTCCGTTTCGAACAAATATTTAATATTTCCGTTTCCGGAATTATTTTCCGATTCCGATAATATTTCCGATTCTGACAATATTTCCGTTTCCGGCAATATTTCCGATTCCGGCAATATTTCCATTTCCGGTAATATTTTCCGATACGTACCATGTTTCCGTTTCCGGCAACATCTACGACTTGGATAATATTTATATTTCCGATACGATCCATATTTCCGTTTCCGGCAATATCATCGTTTCCGGAGTATTCATTTCTTGCATGTGACAATCTCAGCTCCCACTGCAACCAAGATCCGTCGATTCCGAATATCCATAGATGGAGTATTTAATGCCATTAAATACTTGATCCGTTTACGTACTATTTGTGTGACCCTACGGGTTCAGTCAAGAGTAAGCTGTGGATTAATATCATTAATTCCACTTGAACTGAAGCGGCCTCTAGCTAGGCATTTAGCTCACTTGATCTCACTGAATTATTAACTTGTTGATTAATACTGAACCGCATTTATTAGACTTAACATAGAATGCATACTTGGACCAAGGGCATTATTTCCTTCAGTCTCCCACTTGTCCTTAGGGACAAGTGTGCATTTCCTAATTCCTTTGTCGCTCGATGCTTGCTCTTGAACACAAGGTAAGAGTTGTCATCCTTATTATGTCCAGAGGTGTTCCTCGGTTTCAGAGTTCAACTGATCAAATAAACAGATAATCATAGCTTATGATTCATCCGAGCACGGCCATGCATTTCACAGTTTCTAGCTCTCCGAGTGGCCTTGTACAACTTTTAAGCATCTCATCCCGATTTATGGGAGGACAATCCCAATCTTGCGATCTTGAGATTAGACTTCGTTTGATAGGTGATTACCTGAGCGTTGCCTTTATAGCCTCCTTTTACGGTGCGACGGTTGGTCAACGTCAAAGCAACCAGTTCACAAACAAGTAATCTCAAATCACTCAGGTATTGAGGATTTAGTGTCTAATAATTTTAATGAAATTTACTTATGACAGATTTTCATCACTTACAGTAAAGTTTCATAGGTCTTGTCCGATACTAGTCTTCCCAAAGTAAGTATCTATGCAAATGATTATGACATTGCCATGTCCACATAGTTCAAGAAACAGAACTACTAGTCATCTTGCATTCTAATCGTCTAACGTTTTCTATGCGTCCAATTTTATAGAAAACTCCGACTAGGGACCATTTTCAACCTTTGACATTCAAGTTCACTTGATAGACATTTCTTAGTCACAGGACTGGTCCTGACAGTCTATCTTGAATATATCGTCAAATTGAAGGGATTCATCATTTAATAAACCACTAATTAAATGGAAAAATGAATTCTTTTCATTTGTTGTGAATGATTAACCAATAATGTTTTACAAAGATTTAAACTCTAAAACTTTAAAACATTAAACAGGGACATCAAAGCCATTCTCCAATATGCTTGATTCCCATAGCTGCAGTGTGCGAGTTGTGCTTCGCCTGCGGCAAAGGTTTAGTTAATGAATCTGATATGTTGTCATCAGTTCCAATCTTGTTTATCTCGACTTCTTTTCTTTCAACGAACTCTCGTAGAAGGTGAAATCTACGAAGTACATGCTTGACTCTCTGGTGGTGTCTAGGCTCCTTTGCCTGTGCAATAGCTCCGTTATTATCACAATACAGGGCTATTGGTCCTTTAATGGAGGGGACTACACCAAGTTCACCTATGAACTTCCTTAGCCATATAGCTTCCTTTGCTGCTTCATGTGCAGCAATGTACTCCGCTTCAGTTGTAGAATCCGCAATGGTGCTTTGCTTAGCACTTTTCCAGCTTACTGCACCTCCGTTGAGGCAGAAGACAAACCCAGACTGTGATCTGAAATCATCTTTGTCGGTTTGGAAACTTGCGTCCGTATAGCCTTTAACAATTAATTCATCATCTCCACCATAGACCAGGAAGTCATCTTTGTGCCTTTTCAGGTACTTCAGAATATTCTTGGCAGCAGTCCAATGCGCCTCTCCTGGGTCTGACTGGTATCTGCTCGTAGCACTGAGTGCGTACGCAACATCCGGGCGTGTACATATCATAGCATACATTATTGAACCAATCAATGATGCATATGGAATCCCATTCATTCGTCTACGCTCATCAAGTGTTTTTGGGAACTGATTCTTGCTTAGAGTTATTCCATGAGACATGGGTAGGTAGCCTCGCTTGGAGTCCGCCATCTTGAACCTATCAAGAACCTTATTGATATAAGTGCTTTGACTAAGTCCAATCATCCTTTTAGATCTATCTCTGTAAATCTTGATGCCCAATATGTACTGTGCTTCTCCTAGATCTTTCATCGAAAAACATTTCCCAAGCCAAATCTTGACAGAGTTCAACATAGGAATGTCATTTCCGATAAGTAATATGTCGTCGACATATAATACTAGGAAAGCAGTCTTGCTCCCACTGACCTTCTTGTATACACAAGATTCGTCTGCGTTCTTGATGAAACCAAAGTCACTGACTGCTTCATCAAAACGTATATTCCAGCTCCTGGATGCCTGCTTCAATCCGTAGATTGACTTCTTTAGCTTGCATACCTTTTTAGCATTCTTTGGATCCTCAAAACCTTCAGGCTGTGTCATAAACACAGTTTCTGTTTGTAATACCCCGAATTTTTAAAACTCGATTGGTTATGCTTAATTATTTTTATTTAGCTAAAACCGTTTTAAATCCTAATTTTTAACTTTATTTTAATTAACGAAATTTTATTTCACTTGAATTTTAATATCGATTACACGATATATTTTTCGGATTTTATAATTTAATTTCATATTTACGAACTTAACGACCTTTTTAAATTTTAATTATTTTCGGATTTCTAAATTTATTTATTCGGAAACTAAATTAATTATTTAACGTTCTTATTTTTATTCGGAAACTAAATTTATTTTTCGTTAACGATATATTTTTTTATATATAAAGAATTAATTTAGCTAAACATTTCTATTTTTAGTAGTTTCCTAAAATAGCAATTAAAATTCAGAAATTTGCCTAACTAGTGAAAATTACTAAAATGCCCTTGAAAGAGCAAAAAGTTCCATTTTTCTTCTTCTTGCATCTCTCCACGTATTTCTTCACTCCCTTTCCTAAAAATGAGTCTAAATTCATGCCTTGGGGAGCAAGGACTTCTCCTTCTCCTACACTCTACCTATTTACAAAATCAAATTTCTCAACCCAATTTCAATAAACCAACAAACCACAAAATCCAATATCAGTCTCCTTGTTCTTCTGTGACTCAAATCACCACCGCCAACATCCACCGTCCGACCACCACCTCAACCATCGACCACCACTGTCTACCACCTCTGACTACCACCCCAACCACCGTCTGCCCCCAGCACCACCGCACCACCGTCATCCCTCATCCTCCCCCACCTTCGTGTCTCCCCTGCCCCTCCTCTGCCTTTCCCCCTTTCCCTCTCCTTTTGCTGCACCACGTCACACCAACCACAACCACCATCATTAATCGATCTTTGCCCCAATCCCCGGCGAGCCGCCGGCAAGAACCGGCCCGAAACACCCCTCCCTCAACTCCCCTGTTTTCCCCTGTTTCGCGCAACCACCCTCCCCCTCCCTTGTTGTTTCTCCGCCGCGAAACCACACTACCACCACCGTCCACCATCACCACCTTGTACACCGAACTCCGCCGCCCACAATTCCCGGCGAGCTGTTATTGCGCCACCCAGAACTGACCGCAAACACCCCACCCTCGATCTCCCCTGCTTCCCTTGTTCGCACTCCCCTTTTTCCTTTCCACGTACCCAGCCGCCGTGAACCAACGACCACCATCACCGACGCCTCCGGCGCGGGTTCTCGGCGCTGCGCCGCCCAGCCAGTTGCTTCCCTTCCTCCCGCCTCTCCTTTCCTCTCTTCTCCTCCTTTTCGAGCTTTCCCCTGCTCGTGCCTCCTTTCCCAGAAACCAAAAACAAATTTTGGTTTTAAATTTTCCAAAACCCATATTGAGTTGGGCTATTTTAATTTGGGCCTTGGTAAGTTAAAATGAAATTATAATTTCAGATTTCCAAATTATGAATTTGCATGTCTTAAATTGTTATAATATAAATTTTTGCTAATAAATTGTTATTAATTTTCAGGTTTAATTATCGATTTTAATAAAATAAATTACTGACTTTAATTATCAAAAACCGAATTTATATAATATTTTGATGTAAATCGACTTATGAAATATATAAATATATTTCGATTAGAATTTCGTTTAATAATAATGTTTTCATTAAAATTCGAAATTATACTTTTTTTATTAAAATTCGTTAATTATAATTTCATTACTTATAACATTTATTATTTATAATATATTGATTTTAGATTATTCATCGTTGTAGTACTAATTCTGTAATTTAATATTCTAAAAGAAATCGAACTTGGAGCTCAGGAAGAACGATCCATCAGACGGGAAGTATAAGCTACGGTTGAGGTAACGGCTATTGCTAGTACCCGCAATTCCCTTATAAATGTATTATGAAATTATGACGTTATGATTGGATTTATGAATTAAATGTTTTGACATGTTTTATGGATTGTGGGAATGAAATATGATTTGATTGAATTGTTTCTTATAATATGATTTGATTGAGTTTTCTCATAAAATGATGTTTATGCAATGCTATGAAAGAAATGATGTTTTATTTGATCCCAGGATCAAAATGATGTTTTATGATATGAAAGAGTTATGTTATTTCGAATTGAAATACAAGCCAAGGCTTGGTAAAATTACATACAACATGATAAATGAAAGTGAAAGACCTGGTTTGTCTGGCGGTATATAAACTACCATCTTCCTATCTATCGGTCATGCATGCACCACGGACACCTGTCCACCCATGGATTACGAGCCCAGGCTCCCATGGTTTATGAGCCCAGGCTCAGGGCCCAGGCCCATGTTACGATGATGAGCCCAGGCTCAGGGCCCAGGCCCAGTGGAGAATTCCTTCACGGTTCGTACTTGCCGACAACTAGCATGTTAATTAAAAGTTTATGAATGACGTTTTTCATTAAAAGTTTATGAATGAATTAAATATGATGTTTTATTAAATGTTTTACCCATTCTATTCTCCCTGTGTTATTAAATAAAATGAGTTGAAATGAATTTACGTTGCTAGGGTAGTCGTTACTGAGTCTTCGGCTCACCGTTTTGTTTTCCATTTTAGGTACTGCGGGGATCGATGGAAACGAGTAGAGGCGAGGAATTTCACTTTAATAAAATTCACCTAGTTCATGTTTAATGTTTTAATAGTTTAATTAAAGACTTTTAGTAATTTATGTACTTGTATTTTGGGAATATAAAGGATTATTATATTAAATTGGAGGTTTTTATGGCTTATGTATAATGTTGCCTTGTAATTTCCAAAAGGGAATTACGGCAGGTAATGTCCCGACCAAATTAGGTTAATTCCGCTGCTAATTATGCTTTAATAAGTGATTTAGAGGTCGGGGTGTTACACTGTTAAAACGCCATTTAAGAAAGCAGTTTTGACATCCATCTGCCATATTTCGTAATCGTAATATGCAGCGATTGCTAACATTATCCGAATAGACTTTAGCATTGCAACTGGTGAAAAGGTTTCATCGTAATCCACACCGTCGACTTGCCTGTAACCTTTTGCAACCAATCTAGCTTTGAAAACTTCAAGTTTCCCATCCTTGTCCTTTTTCAGTTTGAAAACCCATTTTCTTCCAATGGCTTGGTAGCCATCTGGCAAATCGACCAAATCCCATACTTGGTTTTCAGACATGGAGTCTAATTCAGATTGCATGGCTTCCTGCCATTGCTTGGAGCTAGGGCTCGTCATAGCTTGTTTGTAAGTCGCAGGTTCATCACTTTCAAGTAATAGAACGTCATAGCTCTCGTTCGTCAAAATACCTAAGTGCCTTTCCGGTTGAGATCTATATCTTTGCGATCTACGCGGGGTAACATTTCTAGATTGACCATGATTCTCACCAGATTCTTCTAAAGATCTCTGAGTTTCATCCTGAATGTCATCTTGAGCATTCTCTAGAGTTTGTTGTTCGACTCGAATTTCTTCGAGGTCTACTTTTCTCCCACTTGTCATTTTGGAAATGTGATCTTTCTCCAAAAAGACACCATCTCGAGCAACAAACACCTTGTTCTCAGATGTATTGTAGAAGTAATACCCCTTTGTTTCCTTTGGATAGCCCACAAGGATACATTTGTCAGATTTTGGATGAAGTTTGTCTGAAATTAATCGTTTGACGTATACTTCACATCCCCAAATCTTCAGAAAAGACACATTTGGAGGCTTTCCAAACCATAATTCATATGGAGTCTTTTCGACAGCTTTAGACGGAGCTCTATTTATAGTGAGTGCAGCTGTATTTAGTGCATGTCCCCAAAATTCTAATGGAAGTTTGGCCTGACCCATCATTGACCTGACCATGTCTAGCAAGGTTCTGGAGTCAATTCTGATAGAATTCCACATTCTTTCAGATGGTCATCAAATTCATAGCTCAGATATTCACCGCCTCTGTCAGACCGCAGTGCCTTAATCTTCTTGCCTAATTGATTCTCTACTTCACTCTGAAATTCCTTGAATTTGTCAAAGGATTCAGACTTATGATTCATTAGGTAGACATAACCATATCTACTGAAGTCATCAGTGAAAGTGATAAAGTAGCTGAAACCACCTCTAGCATTTGTACTCATTGGTCCACATACATCTGTATGGATTAAACCCAATAGTTCATTTGCTCTTTCTCCAACTTTAGAGAAAGGTTGCTTTGTCATTTTGCCAAGTAAACATGATTCGCATTTACCATAATCCTCTAAGTCAAATGGTACTAGAATTCCTTCCTTTTGAAGTCTTTCTAAGCGTTTCAAGTTTATATGGCCTAATCGACAATGCCACAGATAGGTGAGATCTGAATCATCCTTTTTGGCCTTTTTGGTATTTATGTTATATACTTGTTTGTCGTGATCTAATAAATAAAGTCCATTGACTAATCTAGCAGATCCATAAAACATCTCTTTAAAATAAAACGAACAACTATTGTCTTTTATTAAAAAGGAAAATCCCTTAGCATCTAAGCAAGAAACTGAAATGATGTTTTTAGTAAGACTTGGAACATGGAAACATTCTTCCCGTTCCAAAACTAGCCCGGAGGGCAACGACAAATAGTAAGTTCCTACAGCTATTGCAGCAATCCGTGCTCCATTTCCCACTCGTAGGTCGACTTCACCCTTGCTTAACTTTCTACTTCTTCTTAGTCCCTGTGGATTGGAACATAAGTGTGAGCCACAACCTGTATCTAATACCCAAGAAGTTGAATTAGCAAGTATACAGTCTATAACGAAAATACCTGAAGATGGAACGACTGTTCCGTTTTTCTGATCTTCCTTTAGCTTCAAGCAATCTCTCTTCCAATGCCCCTTCTTCTTGCAGTAGAAGCATTCGGATTCAGAAGTGGGTTGACTGACCTTCCTCTTTACAGATTTGGCGCCAGTTTGCTTAGTTGGGCTGGCCTTGTTGCCACCTTTCTTAGCATTCCTCTTCTTTCCAGATTTCTTGAACTTGCCCCCACGCACCATAAGCACATCCTGCTTATCACTTTTCAGCGGTCTTCAGCGGTCTTCAGCATACCGTGAAGCTCAGTGAGCGTTTTGTCCAGACTATTCATACTGTAGTTCAGCTTGAACTGATCATACCCGCTATGAAGAGAATGGAGGATGGTGTCTATAGCCATTTCCTGAGAAAATTGCTGATCGAGCCGACTCATATTCTCAATGAGTCCAATCATTTTGAGAACATGTGGACTTACGGGCTCGCCTTTCTTAAGCTTGGTCTCAAGAATTTGCCTATGAGTCTCGAATCTTTCGACTCGAGCCAGATCTTGGAACATGTTCTTCAACTCACTGATGATTGTGAAAGCATCTGAGTTGATGAACGTTTTCTGCAGATCTGCACTCATGGTGGCGAGCATTAGACATTTCACATCCTTGTTGGCATCAATCCAACGATTGAGGGCTGCCTGAGTGACCCCGTCGCCTGTGGCTTCGGGCATCGCCTCTTCTAGGACATACTCCTTTCCTTCCTGCATAAGAACTATTTGCAAGTTCCTTTGCCAGTCAAGGAAGTTTTTCCCGTTCAACTTCTCCTTTTCGAGAATTGATCGAATGTTGAATGAATTGTTGTTTGCCATATTTAAAACTACAATTGAAAAGAATAAACAAATAAATAACCATTCACAGTTTCTCTTAATAAACTTAAATTCTAGCATTCATGCATAATTCAATGTTCATTAAGCATTTTATTCAAGTTATGTGTTCCGGCAGGTGTGAATAAAATGATTCCAAGATCCTAAAATCATTGAAGAACTAAGCACAGTTTGTCGACTTAATCCTAAAACATCTTAGGTAAGCAAAAGCCTTTTGCTAATAGTCTAGAAACTATTCTTGGTTGATAGGTACGTCTAAGAACTTATTAGGTAAACCTATCGATTTTGCCACGACATAAAAGGACTCCTTACTTATATCGTTGAGTTTCACCAAAACTAACATGTACTCACAATTATTTGTGTACCTTGCCCCTTTAGGACCAATAAGTAACACCTCGCTGAGCGAAAACTATTACTAGATTGATGTAAAGGATATCCAAGCAAGTGTATATTTTGGCATGGCACCTTTTAACTCAATTTTTAAGTTTGGAACTTAAGGCTCTTACTATGTTGGTTAGATTTTAAGTGAACTAAAATCCTTAATCATGCAACATAATCAAGCTTTTGATCTCATGCATTTTAAGACATATTTAAAAGCAATAAATAACTTAAAACATGCATAAGATAAATGTGATCTAGTATGGCCCGACTTCATCTTGAAGCTTTAACTTCAAAGTCCGTCTTGAAAATCTCCGTGGGAGGCACCATTTTCTTCAAATAGGATAAGCTATAATTAAAACTAATTACAACTATTTGATGGTACGCAGACCATATTTGAATTGAAAAACAACTTTGGTACTTTAGACCAATTACATTCAAATTAATGGTACGCAGACCATATTTTCTATCCTATTTGGGCCATACTAGTCACTTCATAACCTGCAAAACAGTACATATACAATATATACCATTCATCCATTCATTATCATGAATGGCCCACATAGCTGGTTAGTAAAACACATCATGCATCACGTAAACATTTGCAGCAATTAATCAAGGGCACCAATAATCTACAAATTATTCAGTCCTTATTAATTCTAATCAAGTTGTTTTAACCTTAAGGATTTGTAGACCTAATCAAGAGTTTATGACTAAAAAGGGCTCCCACTTAAACCAATAAATTCATATGCTTTACTAATTTTAAACATAAAAATGTATTTCTAGTCTAACCGGAAACATACAAATTTAATTAAAATTTAAAGCTCATATAAATTTATAATTGAATCCAAAAAGTTTAATTTAATTTCAGTCGTATTTAAATTAATTCATGATTTTAATTTTAGTAAAATAATTAGAATAAATAAAATTTATTATAATTACAATATTCAAAATTAAAATCCAAGAAAATAATTTAAATTATTAATTTTAAAATTAATTAAAATTACGTAAACTGAAAATTTCAAATTAAAATTTCAAAACGATTTAATCGCAACGTAACAATCCCACGCATCGCACGCCCATGGGCCACACGCACACAGCCATCGCTGGCCATGTGCGCGCAGCCCATGCGCTGCGTCGCATCGCTGCTGCTCACCATCGCAAGGCATCACGCGAGCTGGTGCTCGCTGCGCGCGCCAGCGCTCGACGCACGAGCATGCTGCCGCAGCCCATCGCTGGGCGCAGCGCTCGTCGCACGTCGCAATAGCGAGCTGCTTGCCATCGCTGGGCGCAGCGCTCGTCGCACGTCGCAACAAGCACTCGCACGCCATCGCTGGGCGCAGCGCTCGTCGCATGTCGCAACAAGCACTCGCACGCCATCGCTGGGCGCAGCGCTCGTCGCATGTCGCAACAAGCACTCGCACGCCATCGCTGGGCGCAGCGCTCGTTGCACGCACAACAGCGCTCGCCGCGCGCGAGCGATCGATGCTTGGCGCAGCACTCGTGGCACGCGAGCTTGCGCTCGCTGCGCGCGAGGCTCCGCACGCTTGCGCGAGGCAGTGCGCGCTGTGGCGCAGCTCGCTTGCTGCCCACACGCGACTGCTCGTGCCTTGCTCTCGCCCTCGCCCATTCGCCCATTGCACACAGCCCACGACACAAGGCAGGGCTGCTGCCTTGTGCTCGTGCACCATGGCCTTGCTCATTGCTTTCGTACCGCATGGGCGACGAGCTCCCTTGCTCGTCGTCACATGCCCGCACTATACAACACCCCTTAAGGGTAACACGTAGCGTCCATTGCTTTGTGCGTGCAAGTTATATGAGCGAATCGCACAAAAATTTAAAATTTATATTCAAAATTAATGACAAATTAATAAATAATATTAATTTCATAATTTTAGGGCGAAAAAATCGAAAATTTATTATTCAATTGATTTCCGATTAACATGGATTCAAGTCTAGGTCATAAAAATTTAAAATTTAACATAAATTTACAATTTTTATGGTGGTTTTTAATCATAGGTATCTAATTAAATTATAACTAATTATGAAAATCAAATTAATTCTAAATTATTCCAATTTTCAACAAATTAATCATAATTACAAATTAGATTGCATAATTAACAAGGTTAGGCATTCAAACTTGTTAAACATATACAGTAGGTCAATCAAAAATTCAAGATTTGTCAACAAGAATCGCAAATATTTAAGTTATCTTAAATTTACGAAATTTTGCATTCGAAAAACTAAAACCTCCGAAAAGTCATAGTTAGGCTTCGAATTTGAGAATTCTGAGTTCGGCCGAAAATTATTATTTTTGTCTAAATTTTAGAATGCCTTTTACATGCGGAATTGACACAAAAATCACTCGATTTGGATGCGTAACGAAGAAACTGCCGAAAAACTGCGTACGTATAATTAAATAAACGCAATTTGCAATTAATTAACAATTACGAAAATTAATCACCCCTTTTAATTCTTGCAAATTTGTAATATTTAACCATGTTCATGCAATTTAGATTATGAAAATAATAAGAGGCTCGTGATACCACTGTTAGGTTATGATACATATGACAATTCATAAATCATGCGGAAAAAACCATAAAGCCAGGAAAGCATATTATTTACACATAATCATTTAGCATAGTTTAGATGCATACTCTTTGTTGCGTGCCTTCCCTAGCTGCGCCCGAACCGAACAAGAACAAGTCTTTAGGACTCCAAGTGTCGTCCCTCCGTAGATAGTCCACAGCACGTCCGGATCCGCCTTAAGATTGACCAACTAGAATCGCCCTTAAGGTACTACTTATTTTCGGCTAAATGGGCAAGAGTTATGGCTGATTTTTCTGCTTAAAAATCCTAGCTTTGAATACTTGAAAACTTGTATATAAATAATGACCCTAGGCCCTTATTTATAGAGGTATGGAAAAGGAATTGTAATCCTACTAGGATGTGGATTTGTTAATTAGAACTTTATTAGGACTCTAAATAACAAAGCAAATCTAATAAGATGAGGATTTTAATCTTCGCACGAATCCTAATAGAATTAGGATTTCCCGCACACGCATTATCGTACAAGCCGTGCACCCGCGCAGGCCTTGCGGCCCACGACAAGCGCACAACCCATGTGCGGTGCTGTGTGCGCGCGCCCCATGCTGGGCCTGGCCTTGCGTTGGGCCTGGTCGAGGCGTGCGTTGCTGCGTGCGGCTCGCTGGGCGATGGCCTGGCTTCGTGCTGGGCCTTCGTCTAGCGGGCCTCGTCCGATGCTAATTCGTACGATACGCTTCCGATTAAATTCCCGATTCCGGAATTCATTTCCGATACGAACAACATTTAATATTTCCGATTCCGGAATTAATTTCCGTTTCGAACAAATATTTAATATTTCCGTTTCCGGAATTATTTTCCGATTCCGATAATATTTCCGATTCTGACAATATTTCCGTTTCCGGCAATATTTCCGATTCCGGCAATATTTCCATTTCCGATAATATTTTCCGATACGTACCATGTTTCCGTTTCCGGCAACATCTACGACTTGGATAATATTTATATTTCCGATACGATCCATATTTCCGTTTCCGGCAATATCATCGTTTCCGGAGTATTCATTTCTTGCCTGTGACGATCTCAGCTCCCACTGAAACCAAGATCCGTCGATTCCGAATATCCATAGATGGAGTATTTAATGCCATTAAATACTTGATCCGTTTACGTACTATTTGTGTGACCCTACGGGTTCAGTCAAGAGTAAGCTGTGGATTAATATCATTAATTCCACTTGAACTGAAGCGGCCTCTAGCTAGGCATTCAGCTCACTTGATCTCACTGAATTATTAACTTGTTGATTAATACCGAACCGCATTTATTAGACTTAACATAGAATGCATACTTGGACCAAGGGCATTATTTCCTTCAACGATATCCTTAGGAACTCCATGTAATCTCACTACATGTTTGATGTAAGCTTTGGCAAGTTTTTCCATTTTCCAGGTTTCTTACATTGGTATGAACACTACCGACTTAGTCAACCTATCTACTACTACCCAAATGGTGTCCTTTCCACTTTTCGACTTGGGTAACAAGTGACAAAGTCCATTGAGATACAGTCCCATTTCCAACTCGGAATTTCTAAGGGTTGGACCTTTCCCCGAGGTCTCCTATGCTCAATCTTAACCTTCTGACAAGTCAAGTATCTTGCCACGAATTCAACCACTTCATTCTTCATTCTTGGCCACCAATAGACCTTTTCAGATCCTTATACAACTTATCACCTCCCGGGTGAACAGAATATGGTGTATTGTGACCTTCTCTCATAAACTTTTCCTTTAGTTCACTACACTTTTGAGGCACGCACCATCGTCCTTTGTATCTCAAACTTCCATCACCGTGGATCTTAAAATCCATTTTCTTTCCTTGCGAAATCTTTTCTTTGATTCGCTCTAGCTTAACATCTCCAGCCTGATTCTCCCTGATTTCATCAAATATGGACGGTTGGATAGTTAAGGCATTCACACTATGACTTGATTTCCTGCTATCTCTAGATTCAATAGTTGCATGTCCTTGCACAACTCGTTAGCAACTACTAACGCATTCACAATATGACTTGATTTCCTGCTCAAGGCATCCGCAACTACATTGGCTTTTCCTTCATGGTATTGAATATCCAGATCATAATCCTTGATAAATTCCAACCACCTTCGTTGGCTCATATTCAAATCCTTCTGTGTGAAAATGTATTTTAAACTCTTATGATCCGAGAATATCCTACATTTCACACCATACAGATAATGTCTCTATATCTTTAATGCAAACATTATGGCGGCTAGCTCTAAGTCATGGGTGGGGTAATTGGATTCATATGGTTTCAACTGCCTTGATGCATACGCAATCACCTTCCCGTTCTGCATCAATACACACCCTAAGCCATTCTTAGAGGCATCACTGTACACATCATATGTGTCACTCTCATCTGATAAGGTTAACACCGACGCAATTGTCAATCGCGTCTTCAAAGCTTGGAATGCCTCTTCACACCGGTCATTCCATTCAAACTTTGCTTCCTTCTTCATCAAGGTCGTCATTGGTTTGGAGATTCTAGAAAATTCTTGCACAAAGCGTCTATAATAACCTGCTAAACCAAGAAAACTCCGAATATCAGTGACACTCTTAGGTGTAGGCCACTCACTAACAACTTTTATCTTTGCAGGGTCTACACCGAATTTGGTGCAGTCGCATGGCATTTCTGTGTGTGCGCACAAGAATTTGGTGCGAGCGCACACAAATCCTATGCGATCGCATGCAAAATGGAAGAGTTCTTGGAAGGTTTTTGCGTTTTTGTGCGAGCGCATTCAGCAGCAGCTCGATCGCACAGCTCTGCTTGCTTTCACTATCTTTTCTTCTTCTCTGTGCGAGCGCACCCAAATCCCGTGCGATCGCACAGGGCTGCTTCATGTCATTTCTACTCGGTTTTCCACCTTTCTTCAATATTTTCCTATAAAGCATAAGAGTGGAAAAAGAACATATAAATGCCATAAAAACTACCTAAAATCACCAAAAATCATAATAAAATAATAAGAAAACCTAAGCTTAGAGCGACATAAATGCCGCTCATCAATTGGCTTTTGCATGTGGTTTAATTTACTGTTGAAATGAAGCATGTTAGTATAGGATTTCATTCTAGCTTGTTTGTACTCAGCTTTCGCTAATTACGTGCTTTGTGTTTGGTCATGGCCTATGCCTTAATGACCCTATGATGATCCATCAATTGCATTCGCATTGTCAGGGAGTAGAAATTTGATAAGCAGGTTGGTAGATATGACTTGCAAGAGAAGTTATCTTGCATGGGGCTGGTTGAGCGAGTTTATTTTCTCTTGTTCCGTTCTAAACTCTATTTATTTTCATTAGCCTAAAGTATAATGTTCTAATTAGTTAATGGATTTTGTTTCACGGTATTTTGGTTTGGGCCGTGATGGTTCCAACTTGTATGGAGGCCATTAACTATCTTTTACTGTTTTAAAAATTTATTTATTCCGCTGCGTAATTCTAGTAAATAGCCTTAACCGTTAACACAATGGCGTTAATACTTTAGTAATTCCTTATTTGGAGTTGGTAAAAGAGTTTATTTTAGTAAGGAATTATTAGGGTGTTACACATCATCTCACGAAAATCCGGAATATCACGTCTTTCAACGTCCGCCCCACTTTCCTTCTCTTCGTAACTCAAAATTTCATTAAAATCACCCTATCACTTGTGGTCTAGTCACATTCTCGCACAATTTCCTAAGTAATTCCCACGTTTTATATTTATTTGTCGTTTCAGGCCAACCGTATATACCAATAAAACGCCAAGAAATATTGTTGGAGGCAGTTACATCACCACAAATGTGATTTTAAAAGTTATCCTTATATATATATATAAACTTTTTTTTAGTCATACAATTTTTCATTTTAATAAAATTTATTTTTTCAAAATCACTAATTATGTATAAAATTAATCATTTAATCATTTAAAATATTTATCTATCAACTTTTATTTTTATAATATAAAAATTAATCAAAATAAATTAAATTAAAAGTTACAAAAGCTAATTAAAAGTTATTTTGATAATTTCACATAAATTTAATTTAGATAAATTCAATTTAAATAATTTCAGGCTTCACATGTTAGAAAAAAACACACCAATACTCCGCAGTTGTGATTTACCGCATGGGAAGAACCGCAAGCAGTGTAAAGTAAAATTTGAATTTTAGAGAAACAGAGTGAGATCGATCTTTGATGTATATTCTGCTTGTTTACTTTTTTAGCATTTTATACTCCCTCCATTCCCTTTTGTTCTTCCCCTAAAGAATGTTGGGTGTGGTTTAAGAAAACTGAATCTGGGTTTGTATTGGGATATGAGTAATGATTGGGTGTAAGAATAATGATTGGGTGTAAGGGATTATATATTTAAAATAAAGTAAGGAGAGAGAAAATATTAAAGAAATAAGATAAATAGGAGATATTTTATTATTAATAACAAAAAAACCAGTTTAATTCAAACCAAACAAATCAAGAAAAATCAAACCAAAACATTCAACAAACAATCAAGAATTCGACCAAATTAACAATCAAGAATTCGAACAAAAAAACCAAGATTAAATTCGAACAAAAAAAACCAAATTAAATTCGAACAAAAAAACCAGATTCGAAATCAACAAATCAACAAACAAAACAAACAATCAAGAAAATTTGACATAAATAAAACCCAAAATTTCGGTACAATGAACCTAGAAGTTCGACATAAATAAACCCAGAAGAAAATTTCGGTACAATGAACCCAGAAGTTCGAGAAAATTACACCCAAAATTCAACCAAGAAAATCGAGATTTATTCAACCCAAAATTAAACCCAGAAATTTGACCAAAACAACCCAGAAATTCGAGAAAATCAACCCAAAATTTCGACCAAATCAACCCGAAAATTCGAATTAATCAACCCAGAAATTCGACGAGCAATTCAACCAAAATTAACCCAGAAATTCGACAACAATCAACCCAAAAATTCGACCAAAATCAACCCAAAATTCCGACCACAATCAGCCCACGAAATTCAACCAAAATCAACCAAAAAAATTCGACCAAAATCTAACAAATTCAACCCAGAAACTCGAACAAATTCAACCAAAAATCGAGCAAACTTCAACCCAGAAATATGAACAAATTCAACCCATAAATACGAACACATTCAACCCAAAATCAACCACAAATTCGACCAAATTTAACCCAAAAATCGACCAAATTCAACCAAAAAACTCAGCCAAAAAATCAACCAAAATTAACCCTAAAATTCGACGAAAATCAACTGAGAAATTCGACCAAATTCAACCAGAAAAATCGACAAAAAAATTTGCCCAGAAAATTCGACAAATAAAATACACAAAAATAAATAAAGACCCACTTGATCCTTACTATCACTCACGATTTTAAGGATTTAGAGGTCAAATTCGACCATGAAAATTCTAGATCTAGAGTTTTTATGGTCGAATTTCACCATCTAAAGCCATTTTTTCGTATTCTACAACTTCAATGGAGGGCGGCGGCGGCGGAGGTTTGGTTGTAGTGGTGGCGGCGATCTCAATTCCAGATCTCTGAAGATCAGAGAGATGTTTTGGAGGAGAGATAGTGAAAATGAGAGGAGGAGAGAAACAGAGTAAGGAAATGAAGAGAGAGAGAGAGAAATCAGAGAGGTGAGGGGGTTGAAGTGAATCAGTAAGGAAATGAAGAGAGAGAGAGAAATCAGAGAGGTGAGAGAGAGTGAAAGTGACGGTAGTGGGGTGGGGTTATGGGGGATGGGAAATTAATTAAATAAGGGTGGTGGGGAAAAAGAGGGTGGAAAAAGGGTAGAATCTTAGGGTTTTTTGGTAAATAGTGGGGAATCTTAGGGTAAATTGGTAAAAAAACTATGGCCAAAAATAGTAAAGATTCAGTAGGGGAAGAACAAAAAGAAATGCTAAAAAAGGAAATGGGAAGAACAAAAAGGAATGGAGGGAGTACATTTTATTTATTTCCTTCTCATAGTGCGGTGTGCACAAGCCAAACACCTTTCCAAATGTGCTTACTTCTTTTTGCATGCTACAAGATTCTCTCTCCTCGCACTTTCTAGGATTATCACCAGACCATATTTTAATTCTAACTTGCAGATTCTTCTCTGACTTCTAAGTTGATGCTACTACTTCTTCTATTTCTCGATTATCCAATTGTATTTGTATAGGTACACTTCATATCACTCAAATTCCCAGATTTATTGCCTCCAATTTCACCCCCTTCTTCAGAAATTTGTCTTTTTTTAGATTTTGTTCTTGGTTTATTGAAATTGAACTGAATTTGGATCTGGATATTTCTCATTTTTCCTGTTTAGGTAAATTTTACTTAATTTTTGATGTTTTGTTCTTGCTGTTACCAATTTTGTGGTCATGTAAGTTGTAAATTGGAGTTTTTTGTTGGTTAATTAGAATAAAAATGATGTTATTTGGATGGTATGTGATGTGTGAGATTCATAAATTGTTCAGAGGTTTTATTTGTGTCGCTTCAAAGTGTTTTATTGTTGAAGTTTGAACTTAATTATATTGCCTCGATATTTTTGTTGCAGTAAATATATTCAACAATATGCTTTGTTTTTTTGGGGGTTTATTCTTTTAAGACTTTAATTATGAATTTTGCAGCTTTCTCAACTTTCTTTGCAATGATTTTGAATTATTTGTAATTGGGATTGATTGTGTAGTATTTCGTATATATTATCTTTACCACTTCATGAGTGAATATGGGTTATTTCGACTTTTTACGGTGGGGGGATACGGTGGGCGCCCTGGGCGGTGATGAATGATCATGTACTGCAACAATCTTGTGAGTCATGAATGTATACTGAATTCATCAAGATTCATTGATTGACTTTATGCTTTTTTATTCTTCAGTTTGTACTCTGGTGGCAGTAAGTATAAGTTTTGTGCAATTGTTTGACAGTTTTTTTTTTTTTTTTTTCTTATAACCAAATATTGCAATTTTGTTGAAGTATTTCTTTTCCCATTGTAATTTGGTATCTGAACTCCCTCTGGTGGAAGTTCTTCAGATGTTTTGTTGACCAGTAAATCAATAATGATGGCTAACATTGTGATTTATGTGATCGCTGAACTTATAGGTAAAAGTCTGTGTCTTGGTTGCTTTATATGAGTGGTCTGTCTGAGATAGAGATCTGGGGATATGGGGGCGGCAAGCTCTAAAATAGACGATGACAAGTCCCTGAAATTATGCCGTGAAAGGAAGAAATTAATTAGACTAGCTCTTGATGGGAGGTGTGCTCTAGCAGCTGCTCATGTTGCTTATATTCATTCATTGAAGAGTACTGGAACGGCAGTTAGAAAATTTGTGCAACCAGATGCTCCAGTGGAATCTTCTCTGTATACATCCACCAGTGCCACTCCAGAACCACTTGCTTTGACTGATAAGTTACTTTCTAGTTTTTCATTTCCTTCACCATCAGTGTCACAACGTGTGGAGACAAATGAACATTTGCTTCCATCTCCTTCACCTCCATCCATGGGCCGCTATCAGGTGCACCATATGAATTTCAGGGGCACCTTCATTAGAAAGGTTGAAGAAAAGCCTCCACTAGTTGTCACTGGGACGGTCACTTCATTGACCACACCACACAATTCCACCCCTCGGTCCATTGAAAGAACCCAACGATCTCCGTCAGAATCTCCAACTCACCAACCTGGAACTCCGTCCCATCCACCTGAAAATTCACCTTGGGATTATTTTGGGCTTTTCCATCCTGTTGACAATCACTTATCGTCTCATGACCATAGAGATTTAGACCATAACTTTGCAAACAATGATAACTTTAAACACATTAAACAACATGATTCAGTTCCTGAACTGGAAGATGGCGAGGAGAAAATATTTTCTAGTGGAAGCGAAGGATCTGATTCAGATGAATTTGATGATCCTTCTTCTGATACACTAGTACGAAGTTTTAAAAATCTTAACCGAGAAGAGAGTAATGGTGGAACTGGCACCTCTCCTACAGCGCATACTGCCGGAAGTGTTGAATCTGAGAACGAACTGTTCGATGAGGAGAAAGTCAGCTCTCCTAAATTGTCACCCTTGAAAACAAAATCTTCAGAAGCTACAGTTACAACTGAAGCTAAGGTGACAACAGTAACAGATGATGATTTTGAGCAAAAGATTTCCCCAAGAGACCTTCTTTCTAGTATGAGAGAAGTTGAACTTCTTTTTGCCAAAGCTTCTGAATCTGGAAAAGAAGTGCCGAGAATGTTAGAAGCAAACAAGTTGCATTTTCGTCCCTTATTTCCCGGGCAAGAGTGTAAGACCCTTTCTTATTTTTTCTTTTCATATCATCTAGAGAGGGAATAAACATCATATACTTGGTATTTATCTTCTTTCATCCTTATTACCTCATATTTATTTCCATCAGCCATTAAAGTTTTGGGTTCTATCACGACTTAAGCTTAAGTTCAGTTATTTCAAGTGTGTATCTCATGTCGAGGCTTGGGATAACGACTCACTGGTTTAACTGGATAAGAGTGAGTTTAACTGGATAAGTCTTTATATCTATTGCCATGCATTTATGTATTTTTATTTTTCAATCTTATAACTTGAATAAACAATAGATTCGTGAATAGTATGTATCTTCATCTGGTCTGTGGGTTTAAACTAAAGTGCTTTGTAGATTAAGAGGCTCATTTTTAAATGTGGGATGCAATTTCAGCATGTGATTCTTGTTGGGCAGTAAAGATTTAGAGGTGTTCGGTTGTTTCCATTGATATTGTATAGATTCCACTTCTTAAAAACTGTAGACAAGGAAATCACATGATCGTTCATGGGTCTTCCCAGTTCTCACTCTACCCAAAATAGCAGTTCAGAAAAAAAGTTAATGTTGGAACCGTTCACACCTTTACTGTGGTTTAAGTGTGAACCCCAACTGGAGTTTGATTATCTTCCCACAGTTTCTCCCTTCTCTTTTTATCAAGGATGCATGCCCCTATTTTTTGTTCTCGACGCTTCTCCCATAGAATATCTGCGGCTACCGCATAATTAGCTGCGTGGACTAACTTTTCAAAACGCATCCATTTATAACATTCCATAGGAATATGCATATTTACCTTGCCCCGGATGTGGGAGACTGCCTGGCCGTGCCTCATAGATCAAATGCTTCTATCAGAGTCAAATGCTGCTATTAGAGTCATAACTCATAAGTAGCTTTTTAGGCTAACTTTAACAAATATTCATTTAACATACCTGTGACTTGCTGGTTGGGATGATTATGAGTGGATTTTACTTCTATATTGGGAAGGGGAGGACGGGATGTATATGGAATGATTTGCATGTTATGGTATTTTGAATGGACTAGGATGTAATCCTTCAATACTATTTCATTATCTGTATGGTCAGTTTTGTTATTTTATTCCCTAAAACATGCAACTTCTTCATTGCAGCTGGTGTGTCAACAACAGCTAGTCTACTCAAGGCTTGTTTTTCCTGTGGAGACGATCCAAGCCAAGTTCAAGAAGGTGATTATTTCATTAATTTACATTGTCACTTGTGTATGCCTTGGCTTTGATGTCTTTCTTGTCTAGTACTCTAGGATTGCACTTGCCTTGTGTTTGTCCTTAGTATGTCTCTGTATACGGCTCCCTTTTTTCTTCTTAACACATTGCAGTTGTGAAAGACAAGAGTCATTCTTGGACAACCTGCTGAGCCTTAGTTTGACCTAAGGCCCATACACTAAAGTGCCTAGTTTGAAAAAAATGACATCAAGCCTTAGAGAGTGTAGTATAGAGATAAAAATAATTCAGCCACCACAGGAGAGGAGGCAAAAAGCATCTGTGCCACTGCCACAAAAGGTAACGAGAGCATAGCTTCAGGGAAGGCAACTGGAAGTCTGATCATCACATTCGACTTGCCTCTCCTTGTCTGGCAAAGGCCTGACGGTCCTTGCCATCACCATGTGGCGAATTTCATCTCGAATGGACAAATTGTTGGATTCTTCTCGAACCCTAATCTGAAAAACCTTTAACTTTTACATTAAAAACTAATCCGTATCTGATATGTGCCGACTTTTGCAGAAATAACCTTGTTTTGTTTTATTCTTTTAAGCAACTACCTAATATGAAAATATTGTTTCCGTAACGCTACGAAAGAAATAAAATAACTCATATTATTGTACCGGTTTCTCCTGATTTGTTCTGCTGAGAGGCCCGAGATTGAACTCTGTGCTTTTCTTTCTGTTCCTGGTTGGAAGTTTCAACAAAGAAAATTAACAAAAACTATAGCTTCTTTGTTGATGGCGTCACTTTGGGCCTTCGCTCACCGAGCCAACCACCCTTACGCTTGCTCTCACCCAGCCAACACCACCCGGAACTCAGGAAGTACTCTCACTGCCAGCCCTATCTTCAGAACTTCCCATAAGCCTTCTCTCTGACCTTGCTATCTCGTTACAACACCACCACTGAAAGTACTCCCGCCACCTGCCCGTGAACCCCCGCAGAGTAACAGCTCTGCCATTAAGTGATTGAGTTGTATTACCTAGGTTCTGAACCTTTGTGGTTAAATTTGACCATCTCATTATCAGAACTGCTACCTGGGATGCTGAACCAAATTGAGTGATGGTTTATTATGATTTTTCGAGAAAATTTTGTTTGGGTGAAATCTCATGCTTCAGAATCTTTATTTCAGTTTGGGTAGGAATATGTTGATAATTTGTATACTTTTATGACGGAAACAGTGCTGGTCCTAAGCCCTATGGCTTTAAACTCGAATTTCTTAACTATTGAGGTATTACTGAAAAAGGTGGTGTGCATAAATAATTAAGACTAGTTGAATATAGCGGTCATTCAGACTTCAGATTCTTAACTAATTTAAAGCTATTTCTTATCTAACTGATAAAATGTGCTGATTCAAGAGTTTTCCATGGAAGTCATTAGCTGCTAAACCAATCAAAGCCTTGTCCGTTGGAACTGTGCAAGATCATAAAATGTTTTGCTTACCCTTGGAAAATCTCGGATTGTGGTGTATTTGGAACGTTTTATCTGCAAATGTTGATAGAGCATACATAGAAACTGTAGTGCTTTCTTTCATAAAATGTGATAGGAGAAAAAAGAGAAAGGAAAAGAAGGACAAAGGGTTCTATGATGTTCTCTCAAGTTCCTGTGGTGCTGTTGGTATTGTATAGTCTAAAATCTACTCCCTCTATCTCTGAACATTTGCATACGTACACAGCGTACACATTTAAAAGAAAAAAAAATTAAAGGATCGATTAGACATATTACACCCGGTATTACATTTTCATTGGCAATTAACTAATACTCACAATTAAAAAGGACATAAAGAGGGATGACAACAGTTAATGCTATGGCTGAAGAATCATTCAAAGATTGAAAACATTTTAGGTCATAGTAAATGGAAATAATGAGCATGTATCGTGTGACAGAGGGATTATAACATTTTTCTGTTGTAGTGCCGCTGACGAAGGTTTTATTTATGTGTGGTTAATCCTTTTGGTTTCGTTTTCCCCTGCTAATTTCTGTAATCCTTTCTGTTGCTGGGAGTCTCATGTTATTTACAATTCATCTCATCATAAGTGTTCATAAAGTTTGTGTATACCATGAACTTCAAAATTATGGTACTGGGTGATTTCCAAAACTAACAAGTTTCTAGATTTCCTGTCTCATGTGATTCCAATTATCAAATACTTATCCATTGTTGGATGAGCATGTAGCATTAGTTTATTATTGGATGTAGCATGTAGCTTTCATGTTGTATATCAGGTCTATGTTACTCAGACTCCGGTACCCATTTCGGAAACAGGTATCTCGGCTATTTTGTGAAAAAATATCATAATTTTGGTCCAAAATGAATTATCCAATGTCCATATCTTTGTCTGAGTGTCAATGATCCGACATGGGTACTTGAGGTAAATTGAAGAGTCCAAGTAAAAAATCATCTTTTATAGTTATTAGCTATTGATGTATTATCTTTTTTCCCCTCTTAATCAGAGCCTACTCAGTCCTCAATGAAATACTTAACTTGGCATCGGACTACTTCATTCCGCTCGTCTTCCTCCCGGAATCCTCTTGATTCAAATTCAAGAGAGGGTGTTGAGGACCTTACAAGTGATCTGTTTGAGAATTCTTACATGATTTCTGGTGGTCATGCTTCTACTTTAGATAGGCTGTTTGCATGGGAGAAAAAGCTGTATGATGAAGTTAAGGTATTCACTCTTCCCTAAACTGTAATTTCTGGACATTTCTCATATGAGTCATATGTGTTTTCAGATCCACTGAAACTTCCATCGTCTTTACTGATATGCCATTAGTTGATGGTTGCTGTAATTTTGAAGATTAGGGTAGTTTCAATACTTCAATTAGAAATGAGAATATTGTTACGTGGGTTGTAATTTCAGAAAAGATTGATTAGATTTGGATAAACATTGATTCCAAATCATTGTGTTGCTTGGAATTGAACATGCAGTGATTTTCAAAATTAGGAGATTCTTATCTGTCTCGTAGAATAATTTTATTATGCTGGTTGAGTGGTTGTATTCTGTTTATCTGTTGTTGTAAAAAGGCTTTATTTAGAATTGGACAGCCATTGATTCTAACTTGTTGTGTAACTTGTGTGGCTTTGAGTTAAACACTTTCTTTTGCTGATATAGTGTGAAGGCAATATGCTTTACAGACATGCAAGTTTTTTCTTGTTTGCAAATCCCGGATTCCAATCCTCTCATCCCTACCTATTCTTTTCCCCTGGGTAGTAAGGGGGGATCCATCGAGATCGATTCAATTGGGACATATATACTTTTGTCTTTATGATGCTATATATGATAGTATATCTATACAGGGTGTGGTATTGGGTTACAAAAAAAAGTCCTTTTATTACACTCTTTTCTATTGTGATATTAGAAGCTTAGTTCAATATGGTAGAATGTGGGTCTCCAAAACCCAATGTCGTAAGTTCAAATCTTTATATTTGAGTTGTGTACACTTTGGGGTATGTTTATACTATTTTATTATTTCTTAAAACAAGATGTTGACCAAACCTTAACTTCATATTTTCTTAGTTTTGGATCAGGTTATAGCTAACCATGTAGGGCCCACTTTTTCATGTAATACAAACTAGGTTGCTCAGCTTGCTAGAAGTCCTTGTACTAGGGTAGATAGAAAGGAGAAGAGGATTGTTACTTCATGCATGTATCGGAATTGAGGGAAGCTGCTCTGGTTTATATCTAATCTTGAAAATGACTTTTGGACTTATCCTTGCTAATAAGTATTACACATGTGAACAAATTCAAGGCCCTGTTTTTCCTTCTTCAATGAAAGTTAAATATATAATTGACCAACATCAAAGGTCCAGTGTTTCACAAGTACACAACCTTGCCCCTGAAATTGAGACTGGTAATCTGGTATAGAGACGAATTTCCAGGGCTTATAATTACGGCTTTGTAAGTTAATAGCCATGCATAGAGTTCAGTTAACCATTGTTAAGAAGATGAAAGGTAAAGCACATAAGAGAATTCATTGCTGTCCTATGGTGAATAGCTGGTTCACATATACATCAGTTATGAAAGACTCAAGGGTTAGTTTGTAAACCTACATTACTTGTTCTCTTCTTTAGGTCTCTCCAAAGATGGACTTCTGTTTTGTCATTCACTATTTTCATGTAGATGTGTTAAAAATGCCTTAAATGGCTCTGCCTCTTTTTTTCCTTTCGATATCAAGGACTGAAGACACCAAGCTATGTAATGCGAAGTAATATTTCAAGTAAAGACATCAACACAACTTTGGTGGACTGCTGCTGCAATACGAAAATCCTAAATCCTTCCTTGTAACTTTTGGCATTTGGTCAACCATTGCGTTAGCAACAGATGGTCATTAGTTAACTTTTAATCGAGTCACTATCACATTGAGAATGTTTAAAACAGTCAAACGTGAATGGAAGACCTTATAGGATGTTATATGTGAGTAGTCTGGATTATATTTGGGGAGAAGTTACAATGGATCCATTAAGACAGATAGAAAAGATGAAAGATTTGCTTTGGTCTCATCTGTTCATTATTGAGTGGTTTTTCTAGAAATCATATCGTGTTAAACTATGGTGTGTTTATCCTTCATCCTAACTCCAAAATTTCTTTTCTCCGGGTTTAGTAATATTGGGTTTTAGGTCAGTCACTCTTCTCCAAACCACTAGATTTTTAGGACATTCTTTTCCTGGATAACTTAAGTTTTTAGGTCTTAGTGTCGTGAAGATCAGATGTTTGATCATGGGCTCATAAGTCATAACCTGTCTTTCATGATTTTTGAGAATCCAGGAGACATGGTCTTGGCATGTTAGCTACTAGCTAGCATCTTCCATGTTTTATGCTTAGATACTTGCTATTTAGCTCACTAGTACTTGTGGTAGTTCCATAAAAATAGTTTCTCCAGTCAGATGTGGTTTTGTTGTGCATGATTTTCTTAAGATGGGTATGACTAATTTGTTTTTGCTGCTTTTGGAGTCACATAATGCTTCATCCTTCTTGGTTATTAGGTTAATTTCCTGAAGTTACTGTTTCAAAATTATTTCTATATAATGTGTGACTAGAATGATTTTTTTATGGCAATCAGGCAATAAACTAATGTATCTTGAGATATTCATATGACCTTAATGATGATTTGTGTGCATTCCTTATTTTTAAATTGTTCAAATTATTAGAAACTTGCTTTAATTCCAGGCTAGTCAGACTGTCAGAAGGGAGTTTGACGAGAAATGTAAGACTTTGAGAGAACAAGAAACTAGGTGCGAAAGTCAATACAAGATTGACAAGACTCGTGCTGTCGTGAAGGACTTGCACTCTAGGATTGGAGTTGCAATTCAAAGAATCGATACAATATCAAGAAGAATCGAAGAACTGCGGGACAAAGAGCTGCAGCCGCAACTTGAGGAATTGATTGAAGGGTATGTTCATCTAATTTTCTTAGTCCAGAAAACCGAAATATCTGTATCTCGCTATTTGCAAGATTTTGTTCATAAATACGAAGTAATAATCTTTTTGTAAGCTCTATTTTATTTAATAGAACAAATACTCCACAAGAAGACTGGGAAACAAGATATTAGGAAAAAGAGTAAGAACCTCAGACTGTCTTCCCTTGTTCAGACTGTCTTCCCTTATTCAGACTCCATATGGACACTAAAAAAGCCATTTGATTCTGTATACCTTGGATGTCGGTCGACACAGAAAATCTATTTCCCTGTTTTCGTAATTTTTGTTTTATGTAAAAGAAATCCAATTCATCTAGAAAATTATTTCTCCGAGGAGTCCACCTTAACAATTATTGTGGCTATTGGTTGGTGGTGGAAAATAGCATTTTTCTCCTTGTACATCAATCAAGGTGTTACACAAGTAAGTTCATCATCAAAAGCTAATTATTCTTCTCAGGTCACCATTTAACTTTGTGCTGAACAAGCAATTTTTAATTAACCTTATGTGACCTAGATCTCCATGGTTAATGACCTGTTCACTTCATCTAATTTTTATTGAACTGATTAATTTTTATGATTTCTATTAAAGACAACTGATTTGTACCTAAGATAACTGACTTTTACTACTTAAAACTGAATTTCGTAACTGACATTTACTTACTAAAACTGATTTTTTCTGATTCTCTAGTGTTCACCCATATGCAATCTAGTGATAACAACTGATTTTTCTGATCATAGTTGACATTTACTTACTATAACTGATTTTTGCTGATTTTCTAGTGTTCCCTTCCACTATGTAATTTAGTCATTACAACTGGTTTTGCTGATCAGCACTTAGCCAATTCAAACTGATTTTTGTTGAATTAAATTTATTTTTACAGAGTGGGCATCTGGTACGAGGGATAAGCTACTTATATTGAGTATTACTCCTCCCTTCCCCAAATAAGCATACCATTTCTCCTTGAAAGCTTGTCCCAACCATGAGGTGCTCCACTTTACAAAAATGTTGTATTTCTCTTCCATTGCAGAGTTATGATCTTCCATTTCACCTATACCAAAAAACAATAAACAATGGCAGCTGCCATATTTTAATTCACCTTCAATCAGCAGATTCAATTACTCCCCACCACCAAGGGATCTCCTTAATCTATGTGAAAAAGACAAATGTGAAGTTTATTTCGACGGAAAGTTGAAGTGAACATGACCCAGGGGGTTGTTTGGTTGGACGCAAAAAGTAATTAAGAAAGGGAGAGAAAAGGAAAGGAAACAAAGCCCTTATAAATTCTTAGTGTGTTTGTGCGACGAATTAACTTAGCTTGACATCATAACTGATAGATTATAAGGGAGAAGATGATGATTTGATTAACTGATAGTTACAGAAAAATGTAAAGGTATTCAAGCATTCAAGAGGCTTGATTCTCTCCCAGTGAACTCTTAAAAGCTCAACCAATTTACTCAACAATATTCAACATAACAATCCCTTCCTAATTTTCACTTATTTATAGTAACACCTCTATTAACTCCCTTATCTTTCTCCTCGAGATAATACTAATTGCACTACCTAATATTCCCCTCCCCATTTGCCAGTTCATAGCAGTTTGGTGGAGTAAAAACTCTAATTTTCTCTTTCCTCTCTCCTCTCCTCAGTCTTGTCGGTGAAAGGGTGTGGTAGGTGATGGTTTGGTTGCTAGGGATGTAGTTAGGCTGGTGGGGTTGGGCGAGGGGGAGGGGTTCAAACGGATAAAAGAGGAAAAGGATTTTCAAAAAAACACAACCAAACAAGTTCTTAGGGAACCATGGGTCTAAATTGCCTTCGTGGATTACCCCATTCCAAATAACTATGAGTGAGCACTCAGACACTTTGTCAAAGTGGGTTTGTGAAGGCAATTCAAATCACAATGCATCAGTCAAATACCATCCCACTTTGTGAAGGATTAATTGAGTCAAATTTTAGGGAAAAGAAATTGTTTTCCATTCTAAACCTAAATGCAAACTGTGACCACCCAGTTTTGTAAACCTGGATGACAAAGTAGTTTCTTCTTCTCTATAGTATTCCCTCCGTCCCACATTACTCGTTACACTTTCCTTTTTCATCCGACCCACATTATTAGTTACACTTCTAAATTAGGAATAACCCCACAATTATTATATTGTCGCTCTCTTCCCACTAACAAAAGTTTGGTCCATACACCCTCTCTCGTTCAATTATAAAGTACCCCACTAAGTCTAACTCCTATCACACCTTTTTTTTTTTATTAAGATAACCAAACAACTACTTTTCACCTAAAACTTTGTACAAAGGTGAGTGTTACGAGTAATGTGGGATGGAGGGAGTAAACTTATAACCAAATACTATCTTTTATTTCTGAAAGTTTCTCTTTGGTGCTCTATGATTTGGCAAATTCCACTTGGCACTTTGATGTTTCAAATTTGTTTCACTTTAGTGTCGTTTACTCATTAAGGGAATAATTAACATAGGTATTTCACGTGTGTCAGAAAGTCTCACAGTCTCACTTTAGTCCAAGCTCCCAAAGACCACCACTAATAGTAATACCAGAAAATTCAACTTCCTCTTATTTCTCTCCATGTCTTTGTCCTAAATAAATGGGGAAAACCCTTTGACAAATTAACCAAACAAACCAAAATAAAGTATAAGGTTAGAATATTGCTTTGACGTTGTACCAAACCTCTGAACACCAAATTGGAAAATTTTCTTATTTTTATTATTGTTGATAATAGACTGGTGGATCTAGGATTTTTCATATAGGGAAGACACAGTCATAAGAACAAAGGATCAAATCTGTTTTGGTTAGCCTTTCTTTTTAAGGTGATTTGTTTTTCTTGGTCAGATGTTCATTATTGTTTCATTTGCGGGGGGAAAAAAATCAGAATTAGAAATAATATAATTTTATTTATATGCAAATTTGATTGTCAAAATTCAACCTAAAAACCTAAAGCTGGAATTTTAGTAAAAAACAATTTTGAAAATAGTAGCCGATTCTTATGAATATAAATAAGGGAATGGCTAATAATTTTTGTACAAAAGTTAAAAGAGAGAAACTGCAAGTAGCCACCATTGACTAGTAACAGTGGTAAGGTTTACTACATTTTTGCATGCCGAAGACACACCAACACACTAATATTGTTATTATGTAGAAATACCAGAAAAATGAAACGAAAGATAGTGATATGTGTTTAAAACCGAGGACCTTACTGGAGCATTTACTTGGTTGGGGTTAACTTGCAAGCTAAAAATCTTTCAAGGGGCGTGTGGTTCAAAAGTTGGTTAGGGAAATCTACCATTGAGTTTTCCTGTACTCATTTATTATGGTCTGGACTGTTTTTGTTATGATTAAATGGTTCACTCATTTTTTGACAGATTACGAAGAATGTGGGAAGTGATGTTCGAATGCCACAAGCTACAGGTGCACATAATAACAAGTGCATTTAGCAACGGCAGTGTGAAACTATCCCTAGAATCAGAATCACGTCGCCACATCACACAACTTCTTGAAGAAGAATTGGGCAAACTGTCCTCGAGTTTCACCAAATGGAACAATGCTCTCAAGTCCTACATTCAGGCTATTGATGATTGGCTAAATAAATGTGTGATTATTCAGGAGAAAACTTCAAAGAAGCGAAGGTGGGGGCTTCCATTAGAACGGAGATTGCGGTTTGCAGGCCCACCTATATACACTACCTGTGGTGTTTGGCATGACACACTCAAAGAATTGTCAGTGACGGAAGTGGAAGAAACAATAAAGGGATTAGCAACTGAGATATCTCGATTCGTTCCTCTCCAAGATGGGAAGAAGACCCGCAAAGAAGCAGAACAAATGCATACTCACGAACCCTTCGAGGAGTGGAATACAAGTTATGATCAATTCCAATCAAGCTTTGTCATTTTTCTTAATGAGCTTTGTAAGTTTGCAGACCGTTCTCTCAACGTGTATTCAGAGCTTCAGACTAACATTGAAGAATCCAAGAGAAACTATGAGCACAAGATGTCTCAACCTTAATTTTAGTTGTTTGACACTTGACAGAGGCCATACGGTACAGATTGGTGGTTCCGCTACAGTTTCAGGTATATATATAAACTTTGATAAATGGAAAGGTGGTAAAATTTATTGGATTTTGGCATAATGTACAGGGATGAGGAATAAAGATGGATCATGGATCTACTCCTATCTTCAAGGTTTCTTCACTCTTCCCTGAGTTTAATAATAGGACTTGAGTTGGTTATGTTGTTCAAGCTTCCGTCAGCGGATGCCATTGTTGTTGTAAGAAAATTAGCAGAATGAATTTGCTTAGGCTTTTATACATGAAATGCAATAAGTTATCATAGATAAGTCATTAAGTTGAAGTAAATTGCTTTGGATATATTCAATACAAATCTGTGTTTGGATTCGTCTTTGTGACCCGGCTCGGACCGTCGTTGGAATTTATATGGGAGAAAATGGCGTTTTGTACTATTGAGATTGAGTTGCTCAAAATAATGAAATGTAGAATCCTTGATTAATACAAATATTATCAGTTAACTATTAAGAAAATACACGACGACAACCTGGGGATAATCAATTAGCTTAGTTGATTAAAGTTTTACAAGCAATTCAATTAGCTTAGTTGATTAAAATCTTAAAAGCAATGCTTAAGACGTAAAATCAAACTATGTCTACATTATTTTCCTTCAATATTCTCTCAACTTGAACAAAGAACGTTATTTTCCTTTAATATTCTCTCAACATGAACAAAGAAAAATATTACGACCAGTGGCCAAATAAAAGTAATCGGAGAAAACCTGACTCAATAATTCACTTTAATTTCCTTGTAATTAATTTAAAATTTGCTAATGCTTTTATTTATAAATTTGTCAAACTCGAGAATATACCTTTACTAGTATTGAAGCCCGTGCGATGCACGGGTTTATCAATTTTCGTACATATTTGTCTTATTATATCATCGTATACAAATAGTTGTTTTATAAAGCATACGTATAATACAAATCAAATGGTTAGTTCAATAATGGTAAAACTCGAGTTAGTTATTCATGTGTTCTCTACAAAATTATTACATATACTTTGTATAAGTATAGTCGTATAGACTCACTCTGTCCTTATATTTTTCGCCCCATATTCTGTTTAGTCCATTCGATTGCTTCATTTTTGTATGCTGTATTAAATTTACCCTATAAACCCCATTTACTTTGTATTAAGTTTCCTTTAATATAACGTTAAAAAAATATGAAAAAAGTAAAAGTAGGATAAATTTACGTTGAAATCTACTATCTTTTTATTTGTTATCAGCTTTTTAAATATTTATCTTATCACTATGTGTAATATACACGGAGTATAAAACATGGTAGAGATATTCGTATGGAGTGTTTTAAAGTAATAATAATTCTATGTTAATTATCATCTTTTTAAAAATTTATCTTATCATTATGGGTAATATATTATAGATTATAAAACATGGAAGATATAGAATATGAAATAATGCAAGTAGAATTCTATTAATAATATAAATTAATCCAAATATCAAAGGTTTAATGAAATAAAATCTACTATATATTTCAGTAAAAATTTGCAAAAAAGAATAAAATAAATTAGAATATGTGTTTGATTATTTGGTACGGAGTATAACAATCTCAAGGATCTTTTTGTGTACGTATTGATATTTTCCATCATTCCATGTTATTTTGTAGCAATTAAACCCATGGCCCTTAATCCTTATCGCATAATGAAAACGATATGTACAAAATATGGGAAAAGTAAAAGTATGATAAATTTACGTTGAAATCTTCTATTTTTTTTAATCGTTATCATTTTTTAAAATATTTATCTTAATATGAGAAAAGTAAAAGTAGGATAAATTTACGTTAAAATCTATATATGTATGGAGTGTTTTAAAGATAATAATAATTCTATGTTAATTTGTGGAATCTATGTTTATCATTAAGTAGTCAATCATGTCGACTCTAATATTATTTATTTAATTAGTTAATAATTTAATTATATACGATGACATTTCATTACTAATTCCGAAAATCAAATTTTTTTTTATTCCACAATTTTTTTTAATGAAACATAGAACATTAGAAGCGAAGTATTATTTAATGTTGTTTAGGGATCACTACGAATTAGACTATCCAAGAAACTCGTTCACCATCTTTATATAGCTTGCAACGATTGCATTATTGCTTTCATATTAATTAATTGTAGGGTTTTTGTTTTGGTTTTATGATCTATCTCTAAATCAAAGTTTGGTAAAAGGTTTTATATACTAAATGTACATGTTTGTCATGGGTATTGAGAGGAAACATAAAACAAAGTTGTAATAAAACATCAACTTAATTATTAAACCAAATAAGATCATAATTGACTTGAATCTGCGTAATTAGTTCAATAGTTCATCGTTTGACTTCCATTGATCTCAATTCCTCGCTCGTCTTATAACATGTAGTATTGAGGTTGTTCTTTCAATATTTCCGGGCCCTATAATTCTTGCGAATCATCCTATTCTTCTTTGTAACCAAGCTTGTTTTTCCTCGTCTTAATTGGCAATAATCTTCGCATCCATATCGAATATCATCATCATCAATATTGTCGTCGTAATATAAATCCAGCTGATCGCTTTCATCGGCATGATCATCATCATGATCATTAACCCTAATTACAGCATTATTATTCAGTTCTTGTTTCGTGGCCTCTTTCTCCATCATCATCTTCATCATCTTACAATAAGAAGTGTAATCGTCAATGAAAATAGAATCGTTAGTAGCCTTGTTGACGTGTACATACTGCTTGGTCTGATGATCCAAACATGGCATAGCCACATACAGATGTTGAAGATATACGGGCTCGAAACAATCCATCATCAGCCCTGCTCAATTTTCGTAATGGTATAAACGTGGTATACGTCGTTAACATCGGATAAAAGTTAACGACGTACCATTCCAAGTTAGGAAAACAAACAATATTCACAATCATCATCCAAACCGGTATCATATCATATAAGAGAATACCAAATAGCAACTGCATCAATACTAATCCTCATACTAATCATAATCACATATCAATTGATTAACAAACAATTAAACAAAGCAGCCAAATCCAATGAAATTATAGTACTCCGTACATGCTAACAACAGCGAAATATTAGCGTAATATAAAAAATTCGAAGACTACCTATCACACCGGAATTATTTTATTTTGTTTCGTGAAGTTTATATATATATATATATATATATATATATATATATATATATATATATATATATATATATATATATATATATATATATATATATATATATATATATATATATATATATATATATATATATATATATATACAAAAGGGTAGAAGTTTGTGAAATCTATGTTTATCATATTAAGTAGTCAATTATGTGAAGACTCTAATATATTTATCTAATATTATTTATTTAATTAGTTAATAATTAATTATATGCGATGACGTGAAAATCCTACGTGGACGCTCCGAAATCTCTTGAAAAAGCTACCCTTTATATATATATATATTAGATTTTATAACACCAATTTTAATGGACTTTTTGTTTGCTCTAAAAAACTAGAATATTTTTTTAAAATAGTCCCCTTAAATAAAATCCTTCAACTTTTTAAAGATTAAAACAAAACGTAAATATTATATTTTTTTTGACATTGGCAAAAGATACAAAGAAGAAATACAAAATAAAGAAAAGGAAAAAAATCAGTAATTGGGGCCCAAAGGATATGATGAACCTAAAAGCGGATGCCATTTTTTACCGTTGCTTAAGCTAGTTGGACTTGTAACGTTGCCCTTTGTAGAGCCAAACACTTACCTTGACTACAGATTTTGGAAAGTGTCCAAGTTTGACGGATGTCATAATCCTATTCCTTTTGCAAACTTGTGACTAGGTTTATAGTCCGTGAGGATGGAAATGGAATCAATAGAACATATCAAAGCCCAATTCATGCCACGTAACATGCGAGAGCTTCAACATTTGAGGCTGAAAGAGCCATGGCAAAAGAAAAACTCCTGGTATTTGTAGGACGCCCGATTCCATATGTTGACCTTTAAGAAAGACTTGTAGGTGTTGCAACGAGACTTGAATATGAGTAGCACCATATCTACAATTACAGGCTGACCTCAAAAACCGTGTTATTTCTGGTGATCTAAAACCCATAAACTACAAAGGATATAGGGCAGTCTATTCCATTTCTTCCATCCACGATTATAAAAAGTAGGATATGGTAAAGAATCCAATCTTGAATAGAAAGGTTCTCTTTGAAATTTGAGTAGATATCCAACATTCAAACCCTCCACACTTATTGCGCCGAATTACATAAGAGAAATATATATTGCATGTCCATTTCTTGTAAACCTCAAATTTGAGATCCCTCTAGAGCTTAAATTCAGCTTCAGAACAATCCTTCAGGGGTCATTTCCAATTTAATTATAAGTGTAACAATTAATCTGGGACGGACGAAAAAGGAAATTGTTGTGGGATCTTTTACGGTGCTGACGTGATACGCGCACCTCGGAGGTATCAAGTATGACCTGGCACGAACTTCTAGCAACCTGCAAAACAAGAATATTCCCGTAGGAATATTCCCTCTGATGCTTAAGTAAGTATAAGCTAGAGAGATAAGTAATTTTAGAGAGAAGGCAGAGCAAAGATAATTTTTTGTTGGTGGGGATTCATTGAATTCCTTGTACCTAGGGATCTGCACTATTTATAGTTCTAGGGTTTCTTGGGAACTGGTCCTGCATGATTGAGTGTTTATGTAAGATCGGGACACGTGTCTTGCATTGGTTTTGGAGGCTTGATTAGGACCAATGTGGACCTCTTAATCGCTTGGGCCTTGGCCCTGTGAAGTTGAGAAAGGCCCGCAGGCAAGCTTTTGGGCCTTTTTTCTGGGCTTTGATAGTACAGTCAGGTGGCAATCTTTTAGGCCACATCATTTGCCCCTCAAGGAGGATGCCCCTTGTCCCTGTGGGGTAGGCTGCTTGATCGGAGGGAGCGCCGCGTGTGAGGGCTTTTCAGAGCTTAGATTTTTCCTTTAAAAGCTTCAGTTCCTCTTTCATTTTTCTTTTGTTATTTCAGAGCAATTTTTCTTTAGTGAGAGAAAGTAAATTTCGTCCTGCCAAAGATCTGCTTGTGCTTGCGCTTGAGTGTTCTTGGATTTGCTGTCCAGTGTTCTTGAGGGTTTAGAGGATTTGCCAAGACTTCTCATCAGTTTGATCATTTTCTGGTAAGTTCTCTATCAAAACTTTGTTTTTTGTATGCTTGTGGGACCTCTCTGGTTTATTGTTTATAGTGTTCTGTGGAGGCGTCTTGGGGGTTATGACACCTATCCCTTTCATTCTTTTGCTAAAGTCAGACGTCCTATCCCTTATGCAGGACGGCATGGCTCGAATTAGACAAACAGCCGACGTGCGTGCATGGGCTGCACCGCGAGAGGGGGACGATAGGGTTCTTTTTTCGATCCCGTCCCAAGGAAGTAGGAGTGAAGTCCGTTCCTCCCATAATACAGGAGACGGGGCCATAAGAACGACACATTCTCCTAGAAGAAGGAAGAATGTGGCTTCCCGTCCCCGCGTTCCACGCGATGATTTTGAAGATGACTCCTCTAGCTCTTCAGACGAGGAGTTTGCAAAAAACCTTCCTCCTATGGTCCGGGGGAAGGAGAACGTCAATCTATTTCCGTCTGATATCTTTCCCAGCATGAAATGGCTGAGGTACCTGAGGGAACAGGGATGTGACTTTGAGCGTTTTCTGCTCTTGCCCCCAGGTTTTAGTCATAGGAGCCCTCGACCTCATGACTCCGTGGACCAACTCTCCCAAGGAGAGGTAGCTGTTTATACTGCTGCCTTTAGGTTGGGTCTTAGATTTCCATTGCACCCCTTTGTGATGGACGTTTTAGAGGGGTATGACATTGGCCTTGCTCAATTGACGCCCAACTCTTGGGCAAATATTTTTGGTTTTATTGCCAAGTGTTCTTTGAGCGGCGTCACCCCTTCCTTTCATGCTTTCCTTCGTCTCGTAGTCATTTCCCCTTCTTCTCGTTCTCCCCAGGGGTGGTTCACCCTTTACAGCCGTCGGGGATACAAGACGGTGGTGGGTAAGACCTCTAGTTGGGTTTGGTGGAGGAAGAAGTGGTCTGTTGTTCGAATGGAAGATCTCTCTCTTTCTAGACGTCTTTCTAGGTGGAACAGTCGGCCCCGCTATTTGTCTAAAGCTAACGCCTACCCTCGCCTCTCGTTCAGAGAGTGGGGACTAGTGAAGCCCTTGTTCCAGGCTGAGATGTATCGGCTGTCGTCAAAGAGCCATGCCTGGGTGCCTAATGCTTGGCTTCCCCATGTCGGCCAGTTCACCAATATAGTCTTTCTTTCGGTCGTTGGTCTTTGTTCCTATTTGAGTAGAGGTAGTTCCCCATAGATTTTCACTCAACATATTTTTATTCTCTCTCTTTTTTTTTTTTTTTTTACTAACCCTTGGCTTTGTAGGTTCTGCCATGGATCGCCTATCCTCCGAAGACAAGGGTGTAGTGGAAGTACCCGCTTGGCTGTCCGAGGTGTATACCGAGGACATTCTCAAGGCCGTGGAGGCCAAGAAAAAGGACTCCTCCAAGAAGTCCAGCGAGGGTGCCTCTGGCGACGTCGCCAAGGTAATTTTTTATTTTTTGCCTCTGTTCATTTCTGATCATGATTTGGTCGCTGACTTCCTTCATCTTTTAGGAACCCACTTTACCAGCTACGAAGAAGCGTCCGGCATCTTCGACGGAGGCTCCTAAGCCAAAACGGCCCTTCTTTAAGAAGATGGGTCCGGCCGATGCTGTCACCAAGCCGTCGGTACCAAAATCGTCCGCTCCCCTAGCTGAGGGGGAGGTTCTTCCTACCCAGACACCCATTCCTCCTCCTGAGCAGAAGGAGGTTCCTTCCCAGGTGGACACCGAAAGGGATGGTACTGCCGGAGCAGCTGCTGACGAAGTAGCAGTCGAATAGTCTGAGGCTGCTGACGCCACCACCTTGTCCAAGGAGGACAAGGGTAAAGGCAAGGAAACTGAGGCTCCTTCTACTGATAATGCCTCTACTTCTCCTGCAGCTTCGCCAATTGGTTAGTGTCTCTGTACTTTAAATCTGTCATGTCAGGTTGGGATTTGCACGATGTTTGATAATCTTGGCGTTTGGTTCAGTTGAGATGTTCAAGCGGATGCGGCGGGCCGAGGTGGCGAGCATCCCCCCTTCTGCCGTTTTTAGCTCAGAGGCGAAGGATAAGATCCTTGCGGACGTGTATGCGGCCATCCCTGAGGAATATGTGAGGTCACTCCCCGGGATTGACTTGGGATTCTTTGGGTCCATTCAGTCTCTCGTCCTTGATGTGAGACACTTACTCCTGGATCTCTGTAGTTATGATTATATATGTACGCTACTTTAATTCTATGTTGCCTTTGGCAGCTTTTCATTCGCTGTGCCGAGAGTAGGAACTATCGCTTTGACATGCACAATGAGATGCTCAAGCACAAGGACCAGATCGAGAATCATGAGCAATATGCTGAGAAGACGGCCAGGTTGATCAACTTGGACGCGGACAAGAAGATCAAATCCAAGACGGAAGATCTGAAGAAGGCCGAGGAGGACGCCGAGAAGTATAAAGAGAAGTTGCTGGAACATGAGGGGCGGCTTGCCGTGCTGAGAAAGGAGTACTCTTCCGTCTCGGAACGGGTGACTAATTTCTCTTCCAAGGTGAACGTTCTTGAACGTCAGCTCAAGGCCATGCAGGGGAAGATTGAGGTCGTGCGCAAGGAGGCTGCAAGCTCTTTTAAGTTGGGCGAGGAGTCCATCTTGGAGAGTGCCCAAAAGGCGTGGGATTAGTCTATGGACGGGAAGGACTTTTCCTGGTTCAAACGTCGTATCTCCCACCAGATAGCCGTCTCGACGGCTAGGCGCCTAGGCTTAGATCCCCCCGAGTTCGTCAGTGACGGGGAGGAGGACATAGAGGAAGACGAGGTGTACTCCCCTGAAGGCCAAGACGTCCAGGACGGAAGTTCTATTGCCCCTCATCCTTGAGCGGTTTTTTTTGTAGTTGGTTTGAATGACGCCATGGGCGTTTGTAATAACTTTGGTGCCTTTTGGCATTTATTTGATTTGGTTTGTTTGCGCCTTGGGCGCTATGTATAAACAATTCGTGTCGTTGTGCACTTTATTTTATTTTAATTCCATCAGTTCGTTACTGATTTCTTGGGAATTCTTTCTTTGGGTCCAGTTGTTGGACAGAGACCTCGGTGTTTTAGGTGATCAGCCTAATTTGAGGCGCTAATCTAGGCCACTTCTCAGGCCGTCAAACGATTAGTCTTTTTAGACGCCATCCGAGGAGGATGTCTTATGTCTGAGTGTTTGCTCTTGTTTGAGTCTTTTTTTTTGGGGCACCTTTCGAAGAAAAGACGTCATGCTGGATGTCTAAACCCTTTGTGTTTATTAGCACTGGGCACATCCAAACCCTTCGTGTTTATTAGCACTGGGTATTGTTTATTTAGCAGATATTGACGCCACTATTTTAGGGATCGTTTTCTGGCGAGTTTCTTCACCCCTTAAGTGTTCCTTTTTGAAGGTTCAACTGAGACTTGTATTTGTCAGATAAGTGTTAATTTACTAAATTGCTTGCTACATTCACCGCGTCTTAGGCGGGCATTTACAGGCCGTTTTGTGGGCTCTGGTACAATACCTAGGCCGTTTTGTAGGCTCTGAGTACAATAGTTACCCTAATGATGTTCTACTTTATTTCAGCCACTTTCTTCAATTTTGACCGCTTCTATTTGGACGGGTCTAGTTTCTTTGGTGACTTGGGGTTCATCTTCATGCTTTCGTTTTCCTCTGACTTCAGCAGAATCTTGCTTCCATGCTGACGGGTTGAGGGTCGTCAGGTAACAGTCCCTAGCCCGTTGTTGATCTCCATGTATGGTGCCTATAACTCCATCATCGCATACAAACTTCAGAAGCATCAGATGGGTGACGACTACAGCCTTGATCTTGTTTAAGGTGGGTCGTCCCAAGATGACATTGTATGCAGTCAAGTATTTAACAATTAGGAAGTCCACCTCCATCTTTCGCCCATTCTTCCTATCCCCAATTCGAACCGGCAGAGTGATGACGCCAACAGGGTGAATGATACTCCCTCCAAAACCAATGATGGGATAGTGAATTCTTTTGATGGTTTTGGGGTCGTGTGCTAGGCGATTGAGGCATTCTAGACTCATTATGTCGGACGAGCTTCCCGTGTCTATTAGTATGCGTTTAACTCTCAGGTTAGATATCTTGAATTCAACCACAAGGGGATCATCATGCGGCGTGGCTATCCGTCCGCCATCTGACTCACATATTTCTATCTTTGGGAATGGATCCATGGGCGCTTTGGCTGACAGCAGCACTTGTCCTAAGCGGCGAGCATAATCTTTCTGTCCTCTCATGGTAGGTCCTCCAGCGGCCGGTCCTCCAGATATGACGGCTATAAATCCTCCGTCGCTGTGTTGTCCCTTAGTCGGCGAGGCAGGTGACTTGTTCTTTTTGTATTGGTTTTTTCCAAAGCCATGAGCATTCTTCTGTAAGTAGTTCTTGAGGTGTCCTTTGGAGGCTAGGCCATCTAAAGCCCTCTTCAAGCTTCTACAATTCTTGTTCATGTCCTATATCTTCATGGAACTGGCAATATAATTTGGGATCTCGAGTCTCAGCAGGAGACTTCATGGGGAAAGGTCGATCAAGGTCGTACCTTGTCCCCACGTCTTTTAGTATGGTGAGAAGATCTGTGTTGTACTCAAAATATTCTCTTTCTTGCGGTCGTTCTCTCTTGTGCCCAGGAAAGTTGGTATCATGCTCTTTTGAGAGAGCCCATGTGCCATTCACTCGTGGGGATTTTCGGTCCACTTTATCCTTCTTCCCGGAGGAGTCTGTTGTTTCTCCAATCCTTCCTTCCTTTGACGCGCTGCATATTTCTGTTGCATGGATAAATGCTTCAGCCTCGTCCAGGACCTCGGCCATAGTCCTTACACTCTTCTTAACCAGGTCAAACTTGAAGGATCCCTTCTTCAATCCCCTAATAAAATTATCAAAAGAGACGCCATCAGGTAAGTCTGGGATCTGTCCCGCCTCTAGATTGAAACGCTTCACGTAGCTTCTTAGGGACTCGTCTTTCCCTTGTTGGATCCGTCCCAAATGCATGCTGGTTTTCCTTTCTTCCTTGTGTGCCATGAACCTCGTAGAGAACAAAGTCTGTAGTTCGTTAAAAGAGGCAATTGATCCTGGGGGCAGCCGTTCAAACCATTTAGACGCTACTCCTTTGAGCGTTGCTGGGAAGTATTTGCACCAAGTGGCTTCATTGGTTCCCTGAACGTACATGTGATGGCGGTATGCGACAAGATGCATATCGGGATCGGTGGTCCCGTCATAAGCTTCAATTGTAGGAGTTTTTACTTTCGGTTCCTTCGGGGCGTTCATGATCTCGTCAGAGAAAGGGGTACTCATGTGCCTTAACGTCAGGTTGTTGAGCCCTTGCTGAATATGATAGGTTGGTTCACGACGGTAAGATAGCAGGCGGGGGCGCATGCTTACCCTATGGGGCGTCATCAGGGTCGGTCCTCGTGTAGTGGGATAAAATGGCGGATCTTCCATCACAGGAGTGGACCCGGTGTCTGATAGTTTAGATTCAGCCTCATAATGTTCTTGACGCCTTGAGGCTGGCCGTAAGACAGCTGGTGGGCTTCCCCTAGACGATGGTCGTATGACCGGGTCCCTTCGAGGTAAGAAGGTGGGGGGGTCACGGCCGTTTCCCGAGTGCTCAGGCACAGGGCTGACTCCCCTGCTTGCTTGTGGACGAGAACCTTCTCCAACTCTCCAAACGTTGGACCTGAGCGGCATTCTGCTTATCTGATTGACGCCTAGACTGAGGGGCCTCTGCGGAGCCGTCCTCTCAGCGCAGTAGATTAGCATATTTTTCCGAATTTCATCTTGCAGTGTAGTGCTCATCTGTTGTCGAAAGTTCTGATTCATTTGCTGTTGGAATCCTGTTAAGATCTCGCGTAGGGAGCCCACCGAGACTGGCAAATCTAGATTCTCGTCTAACACGGCGTCTCGGACGCTGGGGCTTAGATGGCCGCCTGGCGGAGACGCCTCGGTTATTGGTTCTTCTTCTACAACCACCTCAGCCTGCATCCGTCGCGGTGTGTTCCCTGCATTTGCGATTCGATTGACTTCTTCAATGTGCCGTCTGTAGACACCTACTTTTGTCCCCATTCCCGAAAGGGAAGGTTCGATGATGAGAACATAAATCTCTACTTGAAAACGCATCTCCTATAAAATAACGAATCTCAATTCCCCTTTTCATTTCACCCGAAACCTGCTATTTATAGAAACCTGCTATTTATGGAAACCTGCTAAAAATAGTAACTGCCGTAATGGGTAGTTGTTAAAAGTGGCAACTCATAAAAGATAGAAACTTGTCAGAATTAGGTGTTGCACTCCAACATAAATCCTAAATGAGATAGAAATTGCGAGAGAATCCTATTCCTAATACGATTCGAAAATAAGAGTTACGTATTAATTAAAATCCTAACGAGCCTAGAGTTCGTAACGGGCCCAGATGCATTCCATTATAAAATTAATACGCACTAAAAGACTCGATTAAAGTCTCATACACTCCGGATTCTAAGAATCCTAATCTGACAAAGAAACGGCCCAGACCCTATTTTCAACGCCTGGCTCTGGGGGCCGAAATCTTCGGCGCCCAGCCCTGGGCGCTGAAATTACCTGGGACGTGTTCTTTCCTAATTCCTCGTGGATTAGAGTTCTACAATTCTATCTTTCCACGAACTCTTTTCTATAAATAGGGTCCTAAGTTCGACGTGAAAAGGACACAACACACAATTATTATTCTGAGTATTGACTCTAAACCCCTAAGCCTAAGCCTCACGCTGCAAAACCGATCACGCGTTCTGTCGCAATCGATCCAAAAATCGAACAGAACGTATCCTGTCCCATAATTTGAGATTCGTTAAATAAAAGGAGAAATAGCAAAGTCAAAGTGGTTAGTTTTCTGAGAACCGTGACGCACCTCTCAAGGGTGCGTCGTAATGTGTCCCTTTTCCATGGTTTAATTGTTTTCCTCGCCCTTTTATGAACTGTTAAACTAATTAAATCTGATTGTTCTATCACGCCTAATAAAGATAATATGTTGAGAAATTGGATTATCATGCTAGGTCCCTTAAAACAATGTAAATCAGATAATCGCGCTCGATCTAGTACTATATGTTGCATATTGTTAAAATCAACTCAGATTAGTTTAATAGTTAACGCATG
This sequence comes from Spinacia oleracea, assembly GCF_020520425.1. Classification (NCBI taxonomy): domain Eukaryota; kingdom Viridiplantae; phylum Streptophyta; class Magnoliopsida; order Caryophyllales; family Amaranthaceae; genus Spinacia; species Spinacia oleracea. The sequence continues at coordinate 60,003,136 of NC_079490.1, forward strand.
TCCCTTCAATTATTTATGCTGAGCTAGTAAGGATATCCTGCCTCTGGAGTTATCGAAGAGCGAGTACTCCTCTCGGTAGTTACAGTCCCCCGAACCCCCAATCTCTACCTTGCGGGTGTATGTTGAGAGATCCCCACACCAGGGATCACAAGGGAACCTACGGCCGTCGTGGTCAAACATAATTGCACTCCCTTTATGTCACGATAACCGAGTTTTGTCAGTTTTTCTCATTGTCATTAAAAACTGAATGGCGACTCCTATATTTCTAGTCAATTGGGTGTAAACTTACAGGAAATCCAATTACACTTGATTTGACAAAAAGAAACGTCACACCCACGAGGGACAAGGTCACGCATTAGCCTCGCGCTTTTTCGACCCCCTCACAGTGGCGAATCCACTGGGGATAGTGAAGGAAATACTCGTGCTTGTAGGTAATCAAAATAGCCGAAGGGTGAAACGATCCTACCCCGTGTTTATTTCCCCATCAAGTTGGGACGACCTGAAAATCAGCATATTAATGTGAACGGACAGAACCGCATAACAAATCTTGGCTCCCTTGGATGTTTCATCTCGGGAGTTGGGACTAAGGATACCCATCGCCAACCGGGGGGTGCATACGCTTCGAATGTTGTCCACTCGGCACTTTTGCTAGTAGTACACCCGTCCCAAACCCAATCGCTCGCCCATTAGGTCCCTCTCATTGGTGCATGCCCCCTTGGCTTATATCGTGATTGGCCTCTTGGGCGAAATTCGTCTGTTGAAGGCACTACCTCGACCGGGGCATGTGTTGGATCTGCGATAGAAGCGGTACCAAGCCAGGCGCAAAAACTACCCATAGAAGCATATCATAAACTACATGACATATTATTATTGCCTCATGATGTAATGTTAGTTATGTGTAGCGAAATATGTGATTGTGTGTGACAAACAATGTTAGAAAACCAACGACCTTAAAAAATTGCCCAAACATTCATAAACCAATTGACCAAAGAGTTATACCGAAATACGTGTTCCGCAAACCCGAACGATCGCCACGAAAATAAGCGACATTCGGGATGGCCTGTAACGAATCCCACAAACGCTGCACAACGCGTAAGGACGTTATTAGGCAAGCACGCTAAATCAAAGTCGCATAAAAAAAATAGACGTGAACAGAAAACGAGAACCAACCAGGGATGCATTTTCAACGCCCCTGGCTGGGCGCCATAATTTCTCACGCCCTACGCTGGGCGTTGAAGTTGCTGCCTGGCCTTTTGGTCAGGCGCAGCAGCCTCGGTGCCCGCGCAAAAAAATATGTAGCAAAAATGAACCGTTCGTAAAAATTGCTGCAAGGGCGTATGAAAAGCACTCGATTCTTAAAGCGACTAAAAAATATATATATAACTCTTCGAGTCGTTGTTAGGCCTCCTACGACGACAATGCTCGGCACCAAAACCGAACATGCCAATAACTATGAATGTCACAATGGGCAAGTGTTTCGAAAATCCAAAGAATGACCAAAAAAAAGAACCAAAAGTGTACCAACAAAAGAAAGAGCGAAGAAACCAATAAAGAGAGTCAAAGTCTAGACTAAGTAATGCTTGAAACTTTGGGGCCTAAACTTTAGCTTATCTTATGCATAGGACTGGTCCTGCCACTTGGTGCCGATCGGGAGATCAAAGGTTAGTGCGTCTCGAAGATACATCGCCAACACCAGGTTTAGTGACTCCAAGCTCCGTCCGTCATCCCTCATTTCAAGGATCTCCGCTTCCCCAACCTCGATTAGCACCCTCAAACATGTCCATCGAAGAATTGCGAGACCAGATGGCCCAAATGACCCAACTCATGGGCCAACTGAAAATGGAAAACGAAGCCTTAGCGGCTGCACAAGCCAAAAATGACCTCGATAACGAGAAGAGGATTGAAAAAATGGTCCTACAGCAAACCATGGGGAGCAAGTACTTCTCCCTTGATCCTGAACCTTTTCCTGGCAAACTACCAGAAAAGTTTAGTTCATCTGACTTACCAAAGTTTAAAGCCATGGACAATCCCCGTGATCATCTATTGAGCTTTGTGAATGCTATGAACTTGAAAGGCGTAGATAAGTCCATGTATTTACCTGCCTTTCCTTTTTCCTTGGAACCTGTGCCGCTCAAATGGTACTACCACCAGGACCCTAAGCTCTTCCCCACTTGGGAAGACTTTGTCAATGTCTTCATCAAGCAATACTCGTCGAACATGGATTTTCAAGTCACCATGCGCGAGATGGAAGTTCTCTTCCAAAAGAAAAATGAAGGTTTCACAACCTACTTTGCTAGATGGAGGGACTAGGCGGCCCAGCTAATCAATAGGCCTCCCGAAACAGAATTGGTCCAAAAATTCATTGACAACCTGGACCCGGCTTACAGACAACACCTTAGGTACCTGGGACTTGACACTTTCAAAAGAGTTTATGATGTGGGAATAAAGATCGAGGATGACCTCGCAAAAACAATACAAAGTAAACCCGCATACAAAAGAAACGCCTACAACAGGGGCAACACATCCCAAGCCCAAGAAGTCCATGCCGTAGAGGAGACTCCCGCCCGAAGAAACCCTGGAAGATGGGTCTGAGACCGAAAGTTTGCCCCACTCGGGTCAACTTTGGTACAAGCCTTTGAAAGACTAACCAATCAAGGGAAGTTGAGACCTATAGGCCCCACCCGTGACCCTCCTGTCAAGGGAAAATATTGGGTCGAAGGTACTTACTGCAAATTCCATCAAGGAAATGGGCATGACACTGAAAACTGCTGGAATCTAAAACATACGATCCAGGACATGATAGAGGATGAACTGATACCTCTCTCTAACGTTGGCAAACCCAACAACAACAAAAGCCCACTCGGCTCTTGTCACCTCTCTCTCGACCAACCAGAAAATGAGAAATTCGACCCTACGGTGTATATTACACCTCAAGGTGCACCACTCGCTGTGGTCCCTATGGATCAAATCGAGAGAGAAGTGTGCGGTGTGTGGGATGATGATGCTGAAGATATCTACCTGTCTCAAGTCTCGGGCCAGGACCTCTTTACTGAAACTTGGCCCGGGTATGCTCTCATTGACACCACCCCTCAGGAACCCGAAGTTGACAATCTCACCCGATCTGGAAGGATATATCAATCGGATATTCGCCCACCTCCTATGGACGATATCCCAGTCAGACAAACTCCTGAGAATGGACGGCACACCACCGTCGCGGAAGTCATTGAAAATCCTCTCTTGAAGCAGCTAAAAAGAACCAAGGCCGAGATTACCATCTGGGACCTCATGTGTACTTCAAAGGAACATCGCGAAAAGCTTATCCGCTCACTTGACCTCATCTCGGTACCTACAGATATCACACCTGACTCATTGGTTAGCCACGTCACGAGAGATGCTGGAGAAAAGGCCATAGTTTTCACTGACAAAGACTTGCCCAAGGAGGGGGGTGCTCATAATAAAGCCCTCTATCTAGTGGTCGGATGCAAACGACAAAACATCCCCGTAGCGCTTGTAGATAACGGTTCAGCGGTTAACGTTTGCCCATTGCGAACCGCCCATTGCTTGGGGCTAGGAAACGATGACTTCCAAACCTCCACGCAAGGGGTGCAAGCCTATGATAACTCTCGAAGGTCTGTGTTGGGAAAAATCAACCTTACCATACAAACCGGGCCTGTGGCACGCACCGCAGAGTTTCAAATAATCGACATCAAGCCCACTTTCAACCTCCTCTTGGGGCGACCTTGGCTCCATGACTTGGGAGGCGTGGCTTCTACCTTGCACCAAATGGTTAAACTTAACCATAACGGGGTAATACTGGAAATCCGCGCCCCTCCCCTCGACGTCAATTGTACTATGGTTGGAACGGCCGAAGCTGCAGACGACCTTTATGGGTTTCAAATGGATGAAGCAATCCAGTTCATCGAAGATTATGATCCAGCATTCCTAGACCCGCGCGCATCCCGAGTCGTCCCTAGAATGCTGTTAGCTCAAGGTTATTTCCCAGGAACCCCATTGGGCATAAGGAGGAAGGAATGCACATTCCATCCTTTACCCAACAAATCTACTCCCTTTGGCTTAGGCTATGAACCAACGGAGGAAGATATTGATGACCGCCTGTCTAGGCTACGCCTCAACAAGGCCAAACAAACCACCCTCCTTCCCCCGTATCAAAGAACCCTTAACGGGATGTTCGTTCGGGAAGGAGAAGAACACCCATGCTGTGATTTCCCTGAACCCTTCGTTTAGGATGGCTTGCTAAAACCCGGATTTGAAATTTTCCATGACTGCCACACCCTGGATGAGGCACCCCACCTCAACAAGACCAAAACAGATGAAATATTGGACAACCAGGCTCTATGGACATTGTTTAACGAATCGAGGCCTATGGAGGACGAGACTGTGATGACTACCCTAGATTTACAAGATGAAGGTTTCGATCCAACCCGGTTAATCTCTCCTGCATCAACACTAGAAGAGATCGAGAACGGATGGGTGAAGACATATCAGTGGGTCAACGCAAAAGGAATAGAATTCAAGATTAGTACCGGTGAAGGACCAAAGTTTTACGAGACTAAACCCAAGGCTTGAGCCATATAGAGCACCATAGTAAAAAGCGCCTAGTAGTTCTTTAAATTGGTAGAAAAAAATAAAGGCTTTAGATGGTCCTAAGACCCCTTAGAATATAGGTTATTTTATTTCATTGTGTTTTCCTTACTTTCCGAATTAATAAAGGCGTAATATTCCTCCTAAAAACTTTATTTCTAACACTAAAAAAAAAGAGCACCAAACGTACTTGCAAAGAGGCGGCCCACCCTAGGCCCAATAAACAAGGCCCACTCGGTCTTGAATCGTGACATCGAAATTCATCAAACCCCAAAAGAGAACCACATTATCATATTACCAAAACATAAGGGTCTAACCCATGCAACCCAAAGAAATCAAAAGGAAATCAAATTCAAACAATACAAAGGTTGCTTAAGAAAAAACTCATAAAAAATAGACACCGCCCCCCGCATCGACACGCACCTCAGCCCACTCAAAAGCCTATTCAAAAATCTTCATATCTTCCACACACTAACCCCATTCTCAAAACCGTTTCAAGTCACAAATAGAAAAAATTAACCCGGACAAAAATGCGTCTCACGCTAACAGTAAAAAAATCCTCCGAAATAGCCTCAAAATTGATCTTAATACAAGTAAAAAAAGTAAAAGCACAAAACAAAAAGAAATAAATGTAAGAACATGTGAAGCAAAGCGTCAAAAAAAGACCGCCCAGAAGTATTTTCAGCGCCCAAGGCTGGGCGCCAAAATCTTTGACGCCCCACCCTGGGCGTTGAAACTCTCTCCCTGCCTAACTTTTTTTTTCCCAGAAAGTGTTCGTCATTTTATCCGCACATAACGGAAAAATAACGAACACTTGGGGGGTACAGCACGTATCTAGATATGCGTACCAAAAAATAGCCGTACAAAAAACACATGGAATTTCATTTTTTATACACGGCTTACGGCAAAAAAAAACAGCAGACGAAAATAATGACGATACTTCACTCATTTGACCGATTAAATAATATGTTTCCACCTCAGGCATATATATTAAGATCCGGCATCCTAGAATTTATTCTAGCTAGAACTACGCGCGACCTGATTCTAACAAAGATACGTAGGCAATCCTATTTATGGATTCGGTCCAATTAGAATAGCAAAATATATATATTGTGCAAAAGTGTTAGACATATATAAAAAAAAAAGGGGGAGAAGCAAAAACGAAAGTAAAAAAAATAAAATACGCCTTTATTAAAAAATAATAAGAAGGAAAACAAAAGTGCTAAGAAGGAAAAACAAACACAACTGGAATAAACAAAGGGCACCTACACCCTAGCAGGAACTACACTATTCTAGTTCTTCCGGATCATCAAATAAAGTCTTGTAGAGGGCAAGGTTCGCAGGATCCACCCCCACAGTCTTCTGCGCTGCCCCTATATCAATTTCCATAAGAACCGGCTTCTGGACACTAACTTCCAAAGATGCCAAGACTTCAGAAACATTCTCAGTTACAGCCTGCTCAGCCTCAAGGGCACAGACAATGGCGGGAGAAGGATTATCAACATCAACTAGATTATTCACTGTTTCTACAGGCGGCTGAGCCTTCCTAACCCATACGTTGTTCCGGCAACGATCTCCGCGAGAGCTTGCATTTCTTTTAGCAATGGCAGACCCCTTCATGTTAGGCATCTTCTTAGGCCTAGAACTGGAACGGGGAGGAACTTCCTTTCGCTTTCGATCAAGACGAGCTTTCACAGTCTTAATGCCATGGGTGCGAGGATTGGCAGAATCACGACCCTCATATCTAACCCGAATACGAGGTATCAAAAGCTCAGACGGCTCCCCATTTCGAGCCTCGGTCCTCACAGCTTTATCATCGGAGCTCATCCACAACTTATAGTTTTCAGAAAGACCCACAAAGCCATTTGTAGTTACGGCCCAACGCGGGAGACCATCATAATACTTAGCCCATGCTTGAACCCGTGCTTGTGAAAAGGCCGCTACTTTAGGTGGTACCGTATCAGAAAAGGGGATGGTCTGCCTTAAGCCGTATTGACGCATGACTCGGTAAGAGAAGATATAAATGGGCCGGGATAGCCCCAACAAAGAAACATAAACCGATACATCAGAACCCCCCATCATAGTAGTCAGACCCCACCACGATACCACCCACTTAATAGAACAGATACCATGAGTAAAAAAGGAGGCCCACTCGGCCTCGTCCTGGCCTCGGTGCAAACACTTCCGGTTACCCAAGGCTATAGGGCGATAGTGTTTAGGATCGGCAGGAATTTCTAAGAGCCTAAGTCGTTCCATGAGCCAAATCTGCAAAAAACGGGTACGATCAGATCAAAAAATAATAAATAAACAAACGAAGCCTGGGGCGCAGTTTCAACGCCCAGGACCAGGCGCCGAAAATTCTAACGCCCAGCCCTGGGCGCTGAAACTCAGCTCCAGGCAGGACGAGTAAAAAAGAATGCAAAAAAAAAATAAGATGCGCAAGGAAAAGATCGATTACCTGCAGTAATAGGGGGCTCCCCTTAAAATATACAGATTTGGCATCCTTTTTCAGCTCATCCGCACTCAGCAAGGTCTCGGCAACAACCAATGGTATGATAGAATAGCAACTTTCCATCTGGCTAATCAAGGGGATCAACCTTATGTCACTGAACGCACCATTGTTATTCGACAGCAAATAATGATTCAACAAGCAAAATACAAGGGCTCAAATGTTCAATTTTTGTTCGGTCATATTGTTACTAGGTCTAAAATGATGTTTTACAAGCTTTGCCAAATTAACCTCATCACCTACAACAATCTCAGTAAGTGTGTTAGCATCTAGTCCTAGGAAAGCCCCTATGGTTGTTTTACCCTCTTCAATGGTGCCAGGGGTGGCATGAGTAGCATTAGTAGGATAACCAAGGATCGCGGCAAATTCATCTGGCAAAGGACATATTTCGTTGCCCCGAAAGACAAAAACATGATGATCAGAATCCCAAAAGCTTAGGGATGCATGTAGAAAGTTATAATCAATATTAATTTGTTGTAAGCCTAAAAGTGCCTCTAAGTGGTATTCTTTCAAAGCTTGTGATTGTGAGAATCCAACAACATAGAAATTCTATTAATTCTATGTCTCTCCTTGACAGCTGCAAAAAAAGATTATTATTTTCATCACCATGCTGGAGCCACTACAATCTAGCTTTTTGCTTCAGGGCAGGTTCTTCAATCTTTAACCATTTCCTGAGGTTGGAAGAACACTCTTGCTCCGTAACTAACAGGGAAGCATCAGTAATATGAGTTTTGAGCTGTATTTGAACATCCTCCCGTTGTTGTCTAGCTTGATCAATTTTCTCATGAATCCCCTTAATTATGTGTAATGAATGTGTTTCAGTTTTCCTTTTATATATACTTTTAAACCTCTCAAAAGCTGTATACATTGCACTACCCCTGCACTCCTGCTTCCAACTGTGCTCAACAGCAGGCATAAACTCAACATGGTTCACGAGATAGTTAAAAAAAATTAAATGGCCTTCCCCCACCTTTATCCTCAGGAAGACAAGTGATCAAAATAGGGCTATGGTCATAAATACCAGGGTTCAAATATTCTGTAGAGACTGCCCCTTTTTGACCATCCATTCAGCATTCCCAAAGCATCTATCAATTATGCTTGCAGTTTTATTTCCATCCCCACCTTTATGCCAAGCAAAGAAATGGCCACTACTCTTAAGTTCTGAGAGAAGGCATTGATCAACAAAATCTATAAAGTCTTTACTTTCTGTCAAGGTCACTGGAGCTCCTTTAATCTTATCATGAACATCTAGAACGGTGTTGAAATCCCTTGACAATATCCAAGGAGTATTACCAATTCTAGAATGCAACATTATCAACTCAACCCACAATTGTCTTCTATCACCAATAGTGTGAAGCCCATAGATAGCTGTGAATAGAAACTCAAACCCACATTGGTGATTATGAACTGAACAATGGATAAACTGTTCATGAACTTGCTCAACCTTAACGGTGAGTGAACCAGGAATCCAGCCAAGCCAGATCCTCCATTTATCACTGAAAGAGTAATTGTTATCCCAACACCACTGACTGTCAAATTTATTAATAACAGCCTTACTCTTCCTACTCTTCACTCTTGTTTCTAAGATAGAAATTATTTTAATGTTGTGAGTATTAACCACCTTCTTGACCTCAGTAACTTTAGAGAAGTCATTCATCCCTTTAATATTCCAAGTACAGAGACTAATTGTTGTGGGCAAAATTACCATGCCTTCGTGCACCAATGAAGATGTGACACCTGGCACGTATTGCGCCCCCTAAGCAGAAATCATGCAAAGTCTACTCCGGGACATGAGTATTAATCTAGGTATCTGCAATGTATGTATTTAAGTATGTATAAATGTACGTATAAAACCTATACATGGAAAAGGGCTTAATTAGTATGTATCCCAAGTGAATTACTAAGCACAATAGGCCCAAATAGCCCACTATTGCTACAAGGGATCAGAGAATTGTAAGGAGAAAGGACACGTGTCCTTCTCCCATTCCCCAGCCAATCATGTAAGGGGAATATTAGGTCATTCCCACAAAAACCTAGTACTATAAATATTCCCACTTCCCTAGAAAAAGGGGTCACAATCAATACATTCTAGAGCAATTGCTGCTCTGCCTTCTCTCTACTTTCTCTCTCTATAAAAATACAATCTTGTTTAATCTTTAAAAGTTACCAAGAAACCTCCAAGGTATCTCACCGGAAAAACCCCACAACATTTGGCGCCGTCTGTGGGGAGGTACGGTAACATGGAAGATCAACGACAGGACAACGATGCTGGGCGGCCTACGCGCGTAGAGCGGCCACCCCTCGAAAGAGAAATGCCGACTGAACATCATACGCCGGCCACAAGAATCACTGAAGATGCCGCGCGTACATTTGCGGCCGGGCACACCCCTCGTCACACTGCCGAGGTAGAGGTGCTCAGCGAGGAGGACGACCAGGCCAATCGCACCCCTCCTGGAGGACACCTGGATCCTTGGGTGGATACGGTAATAGAGGAGAACCCTGATATGCCTGTCTCTGTGGGTGCTCTTCGGGCTATTTTGGCTGAGTTCCAAGCTGATGTGGGGAAGACAGTTAATGCTGAGGTACAGAAGAGTATGCTGATTTACACCACTGCTGTGGCTGCAAATCATGAGAGGCCGGCAAGCAATAGGCCAACACTTTCTTTGCGCCCCCCAAATGTCTGGACCAGGCTGACAGGCGAGGACCTAAGGAGACAGCCGCCAACAAGTCAGCCCAATCAGGCAATGTCTTACCTACCACGCCGAATGCCACGGCGGCTGATCGGAGAAACGTCCCGAGGACGTGAGCAGCCACGCGCAGAGCAGTTGCCCGACTCTGAGTCTGAACTTTCTGACACTGGGTCAACCCCCGTCATGCCGGATAGACCTCTCCCTCATCCAACTTATACGCATCTGAGCCAGGCACGTCCAGGGGCCATCCGTCCAACCCGTCAAACTCGCGGACGCGAGTCCTCCCAGCGGCTACCCTACTCCAGGCGTCAAGACCCTGTATATCACATTCAGGAGGGGGTGTCCAACATGGCCCTAGGGCACACCACCCCTTTTGCAGACTCCATCATGAGAGCCCCGAGGGAACCCAAAGTCAAGCCGCCCAACATTGATGCTTACGATGGTACCACAGATCCGGACATGCACCTCTTGGTTTACCGGCATCACATGTATCTCCAAGGAACAACTGACTCAACCTGGTGTAAGTATTTTCCGGGCACACTCAAAGGAGTAGCCTCTAAGTGGTTCGAGAGACTTCCAGCCGGAACTATTCGCTCTTTTTCGGAGCTCGAGCTATTGTTCTCTACTCGGTTCATGGCTCACAAGGAAGAGAAGAAGACGAGCATGCATCTGAGTAGGATTCAGCAAGGGAAGGACGAGTCCCTGAGGAGTTATGTGAAGAGATTCAATCTAGAGGCAGGGCAAATTCCGGATTTGCCAGATGGTGTTGCATTCGATAACTTCATTCGAGGGCTTAAAAAGGGCTCTTTCAAGTTTGATCTGGTAAAGAAAAGCGTCCGAACAATGGCAGAAGTGCTGGATGAGGCGGAGGCCTTCATTCATGCAACAGAGATTTGCAGCGTCCCGAAAGACCCCAGAGGAAGTGATACCGCCGAGCTAGCGGCAAAAAAGGAGAAATTTGAAAAGAAGAACCGGCCTAACGGGACGTGGGCTATTGCAAAAGAATCAGACAGGGCCCCCGGAGCGGCAGGTCAGAAACGGCCCAGAACTTATGATCGGGAGCGATTCGAGTATAACACAGACATGTACACAATCCTGATGGACGTCGGGTCCAAATATGACATTGATCGTCCATTTCCCATGAAGTCACCACCAGAAAGTAGGGACCCCAAACTGTACTGTCACTTTCACAGTGACATTGGGCATGACACCAATGAATGTAAGAGCTTGAAAAGGGCATTGGACGGCCTAGCCACCAAGGGGTTCTTAAAAAGTTATATCAGCAGGAACACGGGAGGTTCTGGCAAACCCTTCTACAAGAAAAACAAATCCCCTCCCTCGGAGGAAGACGGGAATCGTACCGACCCAGAGTGCGTGGCAGTCATCTCAGGAGGATTGGCCGCCGGCGGGCCGACCATGAGGGGCCAGAAGGATTATGCCAAGCGATTGGGGCAAGTGATGTTGTCCGGCAAGGCCACAGTTGACCCGTTTCCAAAAGTTGAAATCGGCGAGGCCGACCGTGGGAAAATCTCCACCCCGCATGACGATCCTTTGGTAATTGAGTTAAAAGTTGCTAACCTAAGGGTTAGGCGTATTTTGGTTGATACAGGAAGTTCGTCGGACATAATTAGTCTAGAGTGCTTGAATCGGCTGCAACATGATCCCTCAAAAATTGAGAAAATCCACTATCCCATTATAGGCTTCGGAGGTAGTGTCATCCACCCAGTCGGCATAATTACCCTTCCTCTGAGGATGGGAAATAAAAAGGAATCTCGGCAAATGGATGTCCGTCTTCTCATAGTGAAAGATCTGACGGCATATAACATCATCTTGGGGCGTCCCACGTTGAACAGGGCAAAGGCTGTCATTGTGACTCATCTGATGCTTCTTAAGTTCATTTGTGACGATGGGAGCGTCAGCACTATACATGGTGACCAGCAACAAGCTAGAGATTGCTACCTAACCACCTTGAGTCCAGAAGCATGGGGAAGATAGAAATTGAAGATATCTTTGCTTTCACGGTGGACGAAATGCCGGGTATTGACCCTGCTGTGGCCGTCCATAAGCTGAATGTGGACCCAAACTTTAAACCGGTTCGTCAGAAGAAAAGGAACCATGGGGAAGATAGAAATCAGGCGGCAGCCGCGGAAATACAGAAGTTGATGGAGGCTGGGTTCGTCAGGCCTAGTCAGTACCCCGACTGGGTTGCTAACGTGGTCCTCGTCAAAAAACCCAATGGTACCTGGAGAATGTGTGTTGATTACACCAACCTCAATAAGGCATGTCCAAAGGACAGTTTCCCATTGCCCAAGATTGACCGGCTCGTCGACTCTACAGCGGGGCATGCCATGATGAGCTTTATGGATGCCTACTCAGGGTTTCACCAGATTCCGTTGTGGCCTGACGACCAGGAAAAAACGTCATTTGTTACTGAACAAGGCCTTTACTGCTACAAGGTGATGCCGTTTGGGTTAAAAAATGCACCGGCCACCTTTCAGCGTCTTATTAACACTGTGTTCATTAAGCAGCTCGGCAGGAATATTGAAGCTTACATTGACGATATGATCGTAAAAAGTAAGCTGAGGGCGGCGCACATAACTGATCTCAGGGAGACATTTGAGACTATTCGAGCTTACAACATGAGGTTGAATCCTAAGAAGTGTGTGTTCGGGGTGATGGCAGGCAAATTCTTAGGTTTCTTGATTGATGAAAGAGGAATTGAAGCCAACCCAGACAAAATCCAGGCAGTAATTGATATGAGCTCACCAAAGACAGTGAAGGAGGTCCAGCGGGTCACAGGTTGCTTGGCCGCCCTGGGCAGATTCCTTTCCAGGGCTGGAGACAAGTGCCACTACTTTTTTAGGTCTGTCAGAAAGAAGGCCAAGTTTGAATGGTCGGACGAGGCCGAGGCGGCATTGGTCAGATTAAAGGAGCACTTACACACCTTGCCTCGTCTTGTTAGTCCCTTGCTAGGAGAGACTTTGTACATGTATCTCGCCGTGTCCGAGCACTCGTTGAGTGCCGTTCTACTGACAGAGAGGGAGGGAATACAGATGCCGGTATACTTTGTCAGTCATGTTCTTCAAAATGCTGAAGTTAGATATCCTACAGTGGAAAAGTTTGGCTTAGCTCTGTTCATGGCCAGCAAAAAGCTCCGTCCTTATTTCTTAGCTCACAAAATAGTGATCTACACCGATCAGCCGCTCAAACTGCCCTTCACAAAGCTGGAGGTGTCAGGACGAATGCTGAATTGGGCAATAGAGCTGAACGCCTTTGATATCACCTATGAGCCGAGGAAAGCTGTCAAGGGGCAGGCATGTGCCGACTTCATTGTTGAAATGACGAGGCCAGACTTTGCCAAGAATACAAGCACAGTGTGGACAGTGTATGTAGACGGCTCATCCACACAGAATGGATGTGGAGCAGGGATAATCTGTCACTCCCCAGAAGGAGATATTTTTGAATATGTTATGCGATTTAACTTCCAGGCGTCAAATAATGAAGCCGAATATGAAGCCCTGCTTTGTGGCATTAAAATGTGTAAGGCGCCAGGCGCCGAGGAGATTGTAGCACTATCTGACTCCCAACTAATTGTGAGCCAAGTTAATGGGACCTACGAAGCTAGGGATCCGACTATGGTCAAATACATGCAGGCCGTCCATCAGGAAGTAGAGCCACTGAAAAGTTTTGAAGTAAGGCAAGTCCCTCGCTCGGAAAATAACCAAGCCGATGCCCTGTCAAAGTTGGCAAGTTCCGCGTCTTGTGATACCCCTCGGCACGTGTTTTGGGAGGTAAAAGAGCACAAAAGTGTTGAGCAAATGGAGGTGGAAACTCTTGACAGAACGTCCACATGGATGGATGACATAGTAAACTTCAAAATGAATGGAGTCTTGCCCGAAGACTCAAGGGAAGCGGCAAAACTTCAAAAGAAATGTTCTTGGTTTGAAATGTGGAACGGCACCCTCTACAAAAAATCCTACTCCCGTCCTCTGTTAAGATGTGTAACACCTGAGAAGGGGCAGGAAATTCTAGAAGACCTTCATCAGGGGTTGTGCAGCTCGCATATTGGTGGAAGGGCTTTGGCTGAAAAGGCACTTCGAACCGGCTATTACTGGCCGACCCTTAAGGAGGACGCAATCTCACTGGTCAAGAAGTGTGACAAATGTCAGCGCTTTTCTCACCTAATACATCAACCGGCACGAGTTCTGACGCCCATTACAAGCCCAATTCCATTTGCTAAATGGGGGATGGATCTCCTAGGCCCATTCACGACCGCACCAGCAGGAAGGCGTTATGTCATTGTTGCTGTAGATTACTTCACCAAATGGGTGGAGGCAGAAGCGCTCAAAAACATAAAAACTGCTGATGTGAGAGCATTCATTTGGAAGAACATCATGACTCGCTTTGGGATTCCACAGGCTATCGTCTTCGATAATGGGCCCCAGTTTGAGACGCCTAAGCTGAAAGAGTGGCTGGCAGATCACGGTATACACACCTGTTTTGCATCAGTCGGACGACCCCAAGCCAATGGTCAGGTTGAGGCGTTCAACAAAATTATCTCTGAAGGAATGAAAAAGAAGCTTGACGAAGCCAAAGGTCTATGGGCTGATGAGCTGCCAAATGTCTTATGGTCCATCCGCACCACGGCTAAGAATTCAACCGGTGAAACACCCTTCTTGCTAGCCTATGGCGCCGAGGCTGTCCTACCCATAGAAATGTGTGAGCCAACGTTGAGAGTCATGCTGTATGACGAAAATGCTAACTGGGAGACAATGAAAGCAGCCTTGGACTTTCTGCCCGAGGTTAGAGGAAATGCAGCGCTCAGACAACAGCTGTACAAGATAAGGATGGCAAGAGAATACAACAAGAGAGTCTCTAATAGAGTGCTCAAAGTGGGAGATTTTGTCCTCAGAAAAATGGAGTCCACAGGACGAGCAAATGAACAAGGTAAGTTGACGCCCACTTGGGAGGGACCTTACGAGATCTATGATGAAGTTAGAGATGGAACCTACCGCATTCAAGACATGCAAGGCCGCCCTATTTCGCGCACTTGGAATGCCGACAATCTCAAGAAATATTTCTTCTAGATATGTGTTAAGCCTTGTCTTACTTACCACGATCCATTGCCCAAGGGGCGGCCTCTAATGGTCATAGTAGGGTAGTAATTACTTTTGTAACCGGCTAAATTCGCCTTGCAAAGTTATAAATAATACTACTCTATTTGTCTCGTAATATTTATTGCTCGCACAATGAATATAAAAATATACACTCCAATGCATAACCAAAGCCTAATTGTATGACGGCCTGAGAAGTGGCCCAGATTAGCAAAAACTCAGCAAGACTAATTGTTTGAAGCCTAAGAAGTGGCCCAGATTAGCACCAAGTTGTAGGCTGATCACCTATCCAACTCCCCTCCCAATATAAGCAAGCCGCTGGCCGACCAGTACAGCATAATAAGTGCCAGCGGCACAAATAAACTTAAATCGTAAGTTATTTGTTCAAAAGCCCAGCGGCATGAACAACTTTGAAACATAGGTTGTTCGCTCAAAAGCCCAGCGGCATGAACAACTTTGAAACATAGGTTGTTTGCTCAAAAGTGCGGCGGCACGAAAATATGGCCGTCCAGCCCATTTGACGAGCATGTCTAGCGGCAATCATACCTATTGATTGACTTGCGCCAATCAATATCGTTATAGACATGCTCGCCAAAGAAGGCGACGACCACAGTGGGGCCTAGCACATGCCCAGTTGCCAGCGGCACCAACCACTTGGAAACAAAGGTTGTCCGCTCAAAAGTTCAGCGGCACGATTAACTTCGAAACATAGGTTGTTTTCTCAAAAGTGCGGCGGCACGAAAATATGGCCGTCCAGCCCATTTGACGAGCATGTCTAGCGGCAATCATACCTATTGATTGACTTGCGCCAATCAATATCGTTATAGACATGCTCGCCAAAGAAGGCGACGACCACAGTGGGGCCTAGCACATGCTCAGTTGCCAGCGGCACCAACCACTTGGAAACAAAGGTTGTCCGCTCAAAAGTTCAGCGGCATGAACAACTTTGAAACATAGGTTGTTTGCTCAAAAGTGCGGCGGCACGAAAATATGGCCGTCCAGCCCATTTGACGAGCATGTCTAGCGGCAATCATACCTATTGATTGACTTGCGCCAATCAATATCGTTATAGACATGCTCGCCAAAGAAGGCGACGACCACAGTGGGGCCTAGCACATGCCCAGTTGCCAGCGGCACCAACCACTTGGAAACAAAGGTTGTCCGCTCAAAAGTTCAGCGGCACGATTAACTTCGAAACATAGGTTGTTTGCTCAAAAGTGCGGCGGCACGAAAATATGGCCGTCCAGCCCATTTGACGAGCATGTCTAGCGGCAATCATACCTATTGATTGACTTGCGCCAATCAATATCGTTATAGACATGCTCGCCAAAGAAGGCGACGACCACAGTGGGGCCTAGCACATGCTCAGTTGCCAGCGGCACCAACCACTTGGAAACAAAGGTTGTCCGCTCAAAAGTTCAGCGGCACGATTAACTTCGAAACAAAGGTTGTTTGCTCAAAGTTAGGCGGCACGAACGTTTGGCCGTACAGTCCATTTGACGAGCATGTCTAGCGGCAATCATACCTATTGATTGACTTGCGTCAATCAATATCGTTATAGACACGCTCGCCAAAGAAAGTGACGACCAAAGTAGGGCCTAGCGCATACTCAGTTGCCTGCGGCATCAACGTGCTTAGTGTACACTCGGTTGCACCTTGGCAATCATAACTATTGATTAAGCCTATTGATTAAGGAATAATCAAATTATGAAGAGCAAGTAAATGCGAGATAAGAGAAGCATCAAAAAACCTACTTACTTATAAAACAACGCCCGTAGAAAGGCGTGTAAAAGTAGCTCAGAATTCTTGACCAGAAAAAAGAAAGAAAATTGTTGTGTGCTCAGCAGGCACAATGATACAGACGCCATCAGCGCCAAAACTTTACAACATAATTTTTTTTGCCCTTAGGCACGGGAACGCTTGAATAAAATTTTAAAAAAGCAGGAAAGGAAGCAAATCAGGGAGCGGCCGCATCGTCCTCGTCATCAGATGATACAAACTCAGGGGGCGGCTGACCAAGACGTTCAGCAGCCAACACAGCGGCACTGTGCTCCATTCGCCGCTGGAACCACCCAAGATCATACTCTGACATGTGGCTCTCCCAGGCGTGCTTAACAGCGTCCTTGGTCGCTTGTTCCCCCTGATCATAGGATTCCAGAAGACGCTCACGCAAGGTGCGAACTTGCGATCTGGCCGTCTCCAGCTCCCCACGAAGATGCTCGGCTTCCTCAGCCGCCTCTTTGACCTGAGGGTACTCCCGCAACTGGTCCTGAAGCGCCCGTATTTCCGCCGCCGCTGTCTTGGCCTCCTCGACCATTGCCACCATGTCCTTGTCCTGCGCCAAGATCTTCTTAAGCAGCTCGGCCTTGTCAGATCTCAACGCAGCTACCTCCTTCGCTTGAAGGTCTATGGTCGTCTGCATCTGCAGGCGGACCTCTTCAATGGACTTGAACGCATAGTCGCCATGGTGGGTGGACTCAGCCACCTGAGCTTTGAGCTCCTCAGCAGTGCGGGTCTTCCAACTCTTGCAGAATTCCATGCGGCAGAACAACTGCAAAAGAAGCTACATATTAGTAAATGACTCTAAAAGAGAAGACAAGTACAAGCAAGTTGGAAATAGACTTACGTCGAGAAGAGTGGCCTGGATCGCACCAAACTGGGCGTCAGTCTTGCGGCCAGGAAGAGAAGCAACATACTCTGCGGGGACGGCCTTAAAAACCTTGCGGCATATAGCCACCCTATCCTTTGACGAATAGTGGGGAGTAGCAGGTACGTTCTCGTCCTCAGCAGCAGCTGCATCCTTCCCTTTGTCTTTGGCTATAGGAAAAACAACGGCCTTAGGATGACGCGGAGAGTAAGAAGAACTGCCAGAGGAGGCTCGATACGTCTGAACGACGTTAGAATACTTACCGCCCGAAGACCTAGCTCGGCGGGCCACCTCCGCCGGTATCTGAGAGCGGACGTCGGCCGGGATTCCCGAAAGAGGGTCCTCCAGCTCGTCCGGATGCCCACCGGACCTCGATTTGGACACCAAGTCCACCACCAGAGACGGCTTGTCCACGCCCATCTCTTCGTCATCAGGGCATCCCCCCTCAGCAACCTTCGACTCGTCTTTCTTCACGAGACGGCGAGGTAGGGGTTTTGGCTTCTTGAAGGTACTCGGAGTCTCCGAGCCAGCCGGCACAGCTCTCTTCTTCAGCTGGGACAGAGTCGTCCCCTTCTTCTTCCCTGACGCCCTAGCCGCGTCCTTAGCTTGCTAAAAAAGAAAGGACAGTCAAATATTAGGCCTCGTCATCTATCGCAAGTCACTCGCCATATAGAGGCTCGTCATTAAAAAGGACGCCCATCTTAAAAATGACGGCGTACCTGATCAATCACAAGTCACTCACCATGTAGTGGCTCGTCATTAAAAAGGACGCCCATCTCAAAAATGACGAGGCGTACCTCATCAATCACAAGTCACTCACCATGTAGTGGCTCGTCATTAAAAAGGACGCCCATCTCAAAAATGACGAGGTGTACCTCATCAATCACAAGTCACTCACCATGTAGTGGCTCGTCATTAAAAAGGACGCCCATCTCAAAAATGACGAGGCGTACCTCATCAATCACAAGTCACTCACCATGCAGTGGCTCGTCATTAAAAAGGACGCCCGTTTCAAAAATGACGAGGCGTACCTTTTCAATCACAAGTCACTCACAGAACAGTGGCTCGTCATTGAAAAAGGACGCCCGTCTTAAAAATGACGGGGCGTACCTTATCAATCACAAGTCATTAAATAGTGGCTCGTCATTAAGAAAGGACGCCCGTCTTAAAAATGACGAGGCGTACCTTATCAAGTGCAACACTCATATAAAAATGGCTCGTCATAAAAAAGGACGCCCGTCTCGAAAATGACGAGGCGTACCCTATCAACCACGAGTCACTTGTAAAAAGGGGTGGGGGTGGCCCGTCTTAAAAGGTGACGAGGCGCACCTTGGCAACCACAGGAAAAACACTCACAAAGGGGCCCGTCATTAAAAAGTGACGAGGCCAACATTAGCAAACATGGGTCACATGTCAGGATATCGGCTCGTCACTAAATAGACGTCCACTATAGACAATGGACGGAGGAAGCTTAACTTGCAAAAAACAACCTAAGAGAATACTCACCTTCTCCTCCAACTCGGCCTTGGCTTTTTGCATCTTGGCCTCATAGATGTCCGCCATCCAATCGGTCATATCGCCTTTCCCGGTATCCGCCGCCGACAACTTGCTCATTCCTTCCTCTGAGAACAAAAGAAATCCAAAGTTAGAAAAATGAATAAGACTAAGGCAGAGCGGCACATAAATTGGCATACAACCTCGAGTCATGGAATATCCTAAGCCTACGGCCGCTAGAAAAGCCTCGTTCCGAAACTGGCTAATGTGCGGCAACCACTCGGCCGGCACATGGAAACTCTTATCCACTGTTAAGTGGTAAGTGTTGGCCCTGAACAGGACCATTATCTGATCCCACTCTTCGGCAGTAAGGGGCGGAAGGGGCTCGTCACGATCCATGAAGTTGGCGTTGCAGTTCCAACGGCTCATTCGCTCATACATCTCCTGGTCGTCCGTGTAAAACACGACCCACCTCTTCCTCCACATATGCCACTTGCTGAGCTTGCCGACCACTGTCTGGTAGGTACCACGGCTGCTCAGATTAAACCACCCTTTGGCGGCACTGGGGGAACGAGAGAGGGAGACCAGATGCAGAAAGGCGTTGAAGGACGGCTCCACGTCGTTCAGCGCACATTTGGCAATGTAGCCAAAGATATCCGCCCATGAGTTGGGGGTCAGCTGGGCCACCCCAATATTAAAACCATCTAACACCTCCACAACGAAGGGGTGTGGAGGGAATCTCATGCCGAGTTTGATTGACGCGGCATACACAGGGAATTCTCCCTCGGCCAGCAGGCTGACGGTCGAGTCCAGACCGGCCGGCACGCGCATTTGGTACCCTTCCCCCACGCAGAGGTCATCCCTCATCTTGGCTCCGTGCCTGTCTAGCCACCGCATCCAGCCCACGTCTGGGTGAATTTCTGACGGAAGCAATTGGGCCTCCTCCCGTCCTCTAGGCCTAATAAGCTGGGGAGCAGCTTCTTGCTCCTCGGCGGCCGATGACAATGGAGCGACGCTTGGCTCCCCCACTGCCTGGCTCGCTGTACCCTCCGACGAGCTTGCCGCCTGCTCCCCCGCCTCGACGTACTCGTCGATCTCTTGAAAGAGTTCGGCAAATTCTTCGTCGACTGCCGAGGCGGTGGAAGAATATCTCTCCCTAGGAGGTGTCGATGCTCCTTCCCGCAAGCGCAGGCGCGTAGGATCTGCCGTTTGCTTGGTTCTAGCCATGCCTTCTGCATAGTGAACGAAGCACGGCTTAGGGGTGACCAACAATGAAGAAAAAGACGCGATTGGACGTCCGCCCCGACAAAAGATGAACGGCGGAAAAATCTTAAATAAAACCTTTAAACCCTTACCTAGTACTAAGAGGTCGGCCGCTAACAAAGAGAAAAATGACGAGAGGATAACAAAAACAAGAAAGGCGAAAACTAACATTGAAAGATCTGCGAAGTACTTGGTGAAAAACAGGATGAGTTTCGCGAAGAACGGGATGAATTTCGCGAAGAACAGGATGAGTTTGACGAGGAAAAGGATGAGTCTCGTGGTGGCCGGAAATCGCCTGATGGTGGTAGGAACACGCCGGAAATCGCCTATGAGAGCTCTGTGAAAACGAAATGTAAAAAAATGAAATTTACCCCCCCCCCCCTCTATATATAGGGAGGGGCAAAATAGAGAAAGGTGACACGTGTCACCCCCTCAACACCTGACCCAAAGATGAAGATGCAAATCAAAGATCAAGAAGCGATACCCGGAAAGTGTTTCCAGAAATGCCCTTCTTGAGGGGCAAATGTTGTGGGCAAAATTACCATGCCTTCGTGCACCAATGAAGATGTGACACCTGGCACGTATTGCGCCCCCTAAGCAGAAATCATGCAAAGTCTACTCCGGGACATGAGTATTAATCTAGGTATCTGCAATGTATGTATTTAAGTATGTATAAATGTACGTATAAAACCTATACCTGGAAAAGGGCTTAATTAGTATGTATCCCAAGTGAATTACTAAGCACAATAGGCCCAAATAGCCCACTATTGCTACAAGGGATCAGAGAATTGTAAGGAGAAAGGACACGTGTCCTTCTCCCATTCCCCAGCCAATCATGTAAGGGGAATATTAGGTCATTCCCACAAAAACCTAGTACTATAAATATTCCCACTTCCCTAGAAAAAGGGGTCACAATCAATACATTCTAGAGCAATTGCTGCTCTGCCTTCTCTCTACTTTCTCTCTCTATAAAAATACAATCTTGTTTAATCTTTAAAAGTTACCAAGAAACCTCCAAGGTATCTCACCGGAAAAACCCCACAACACTAATCATACTAGATTAGGGGTGGAGGGATTGCAACCTCCTCTTCAAGATTCTCTACAGTAACAACATCATCATCCTCATCTATGACCTCTTCATCAAGGACCCCAAAATGATTACCATTAGAAGTAGGAAAACCCTTGTTTCTAATTTTCTTAGTGGCCACCCTCCATCCTGCATCAGCTCCTGAGTGAGACTGAGCAATGTCACGGTGCATAGGGGTAGCAAGAGGAGTAGCCTGAGCTTGAGAAACCACCTGCTGTTTCTTGGGAACCCAATCTTTCTTAACCACTCGAGGGTCTTTCTTCTTAGCCTGTGTATTCCTATGAATCACTGCAGGACAATCATGGCTTGGCATTTTACATTTGTGACAGTAAGAAGGTTTCCGGTCATAAAATACAGGCTGCTTGAACTCTCTCCGATTGACATCCTTAATCCAGACATGACCAGGGAGCTCTTCAGTCACATCCATTTCAATTAACACCCTAGCAAAGGAGACTCGTTGCTGTCTAGTGCTGCAATCATAATCACATACAGGAACGCCCAAAAGACTCCCAATCCGACTCAGTGACTCATTACTCCAACAATTCAATGGTAACTTAGGAAACTTAACCCACAAGAGAATGACACGAAGAAATTCTTCCTAGAAGTTAAAATCAGCTGACTAGGGTTTCACATTAATAGGCTTACTGAAAAAAGTATACGGGCCACCACTTAAGATAAGATCTCTATCAGCAACAGAGTCAAATTGTATGAGAAAATATCCATCATCATGAAGAAAAATATCAGGGGTGCCAATTTGAGACCAAGTAGTAGCTGTATATCGTTTAATAGATGCAATAGTAGGAGCTTCCCCCACGACATACAAAACAAGTGAAGCAAGCCATTTATCAGTCAATTTATCAATTTCAAATTTCTGCATCTGAGCAAATTTCTTTCCATCCTTAACAGTTGTGGCAACAAATTGTAATGAAACACCCTTACTTGTCAAAGGAGACCACTGAAATAAACTGGACCAAGAGGCCCCGTTCCGAACCGATTGTGCAACATTGACAACACCAACAGCAACAGCAGGGGCAGGAACAATGGTGGAATTTCTAAATGCCAGAGCATCTTCAAGTCGTCGGGAAAGGTCTTGAATCTTAGAAGCAAGTCCAACATGACCCTGACCTTGCACCCCCAATGCTCTTTCTGCTGCGCCATGAGAGGTCGCAGCCAAACTCTTTTTGAAGACGAGGACTAGGTATTCCAAGGACACGATTCAATTCCACAATGGTGTCATGAAGCCCAATAGGGACAAACCAGCACTGGGATGCACCAACGGTGAAGAAATCATCCCCGACGGCGGGTCCGAAAAAGTTGGAGGGAGGCTCGATTGTTTCTGTAAATTCTGATTAGTATAGTCTAAAGTCTTATTATTATCACTATTAGGTGAAATTCCACTTTTATTGGAAGGGGTGAAAGTTCCAGATTTCTTCTTCCTTCCCGTTGAGGATGGAGTGTGATAGAAATCACCCTAAACGCACACCATGGCTGACTTACTTCCTTATTCACTGCAAATAAAACAAATGTTCAATATTAAGATGGTTAATATTCAATTTCTTTATATAGAATGTTCATTATCATTGTAATAGAATGTTCATTATCATTGAAGGCGATATTCCTCATAAACCATAAATAGATCCAGGCCAATAATGAATATTATACTATTCGGCATGTGACTGTATCAATTATTTTGAAACAAATGGAGTATGTTTATTTATTTAGAAGGACCAACATATTTATCTAACTCAATTTACATTTTCCTAAGTCAATATATACTTTTAATTGAATTAGACATACTTTGTATTCGTACTTCTACTCCAGAATGACCTTTACGTTAAAAATGATCTTTACGTTAACTATTTGCACCATAATTAAATGTTACTACGTATACATTATGTTAAATATTCTAACTCTTATTTACAAAAAAAAAAAAATTACTCCCTCCGTCCCAGATTAGTTGTTACACTTACCTTTGCACAAAGTTTTAGGTGATAAGTGGTTGTTTGGTTATCAATTGTTATTCTATTGAAAAAGTAGATGTGATAGGAGTTTGTGGGGTATTTTTTTAATTGAATGAGAGAGGGTGTAGGGACAAAAAAAGTTTTAGTGGGAAGAGAGAGACAATATAATAATTGTGGGGTCATTCCTAATTTAGAAGTACAGTAACAACTAATCTGGGACGGACGGAAAAGGAAAGTGTAACAACTAATCTGGGACGGAGGGAGTATATCTTTGCTATTTTTTCCTAAAACTAAAAGTCTGACTACTTTATATGTTACTCCATTTAATTAAAAAAAGATAGGATAATTTGTTACGGAATAATTAATAGTATGTGACTGTGAAAATTATTTTGAAACAAATGATGTTTATTTATTTAAAAGGACCAACAGATTTATCTAACTCAATTTACAATTTCCTTCAATCAGTATATACTTTTAATTGAATTAGACATACTTCGTATTCCTACCTTCGTTCCCGAATGATCTTTACGCTAACTATTTTCACCATAATTAAAGAACTTTGGTGAGTATGTGATGATATATGCGAGTAACATATAGGAACATGAGTGACTATAAGTCTCTGTTCTATTCAACTTACTTTGACTTATTTCAGATAATATAAGTTCAGATAAGTAGTTAAGTTCAGATAAGTTCAGTTAAGTTCAGATATGATAAGCCCGTTAAGATAAGTTTAGAAAAAATAAGTTTTTTTTCATATATTTCCATATAAATATATATTTTTATTTCAGACAAAATAAGTTGTTTCAGTTCGGATAAGTGCAATAAGTTTAGATAGTTCAAATAAGTTCAGTGAAATTCAGATAATATATTTTTCAAACAAAATAAGTCGAATAAAATGAAGCCTAAATCAACAATGCAAGTGGGTGAAAACTAATATTAAAGTATCGTGAATGAATAAATTGTTGTTGGCGTACTCCTATAATAAAATATTGTATGTTGTATGTTGTAGTGGGAAAAATGAGGGTATGAATGAAAAATTTATATGCCTAAAATGGAACAAATCGGCGTGGAAATAACTTTTAGAAAATGACTAAAACATAAAGCATAAAGATCTTAAGTGCATAAACGAAGTTAATTGTAGAAATGACTAGTTTAGAGAATATTTGTCTCACATATATATGCTAGCTAGAAGGGCAACGGCGAAATATATATAGGGATACAATATTAGTCAATATAATAATAAAGAAGGATTGATTTTAAGGTTCCAAACTCAAAGGCGACGACACGTATTTACTCATTCTAAATATTAATTCAATATGTAGTTTAAGAATAATTTTTAACTAGCTAATTGAATGTCTATATATTCTCAAAAGCATAAAGGGTGAAAATAGAATTAAAAAGGTGATTTAAATAAAATAAAATAAAATTAAAAGGTGGTGGGTAAGATGAATCTTTGGTCGAAAGGGCAGGTGGACATTTTAATGGTATGTCTATGAATATATCACGGCTGTTGAGTTGGAGCAATGATAATTTTGAAATTTATAACTCCATAAGTTATATACTTTATAATATATCTCTTATAAAAGGTTATATTTGAGTATTAATTTAATAATATAGTAAGTTAATATTATTATATTTGTAACACAAAATTACTATTAATATGTAAATGGATGCAATATCACGTATACATAAAATTTTGTGCAAAATTATTATGATATATAAGTTGTTCATCAAAACATGATGACGGGGCAGGTTTGGATTCATATATTGGACTTGGGATCACTCTCCCCATCCTAAAAATGTAGAGATTGTGACAAATTTTTGATATAATGGACATGCCCTCTATCTATCCTTCATCTAATTGATTCTTGGATGTATCAACAATTTTATCACTATTAACCTACATATTATAATTTTTTTTGTTTACTCGATTAACCTAATTAGACAACCGAATTTTCCAATACATTAGAATAAATTATTAAATTTAAAAATTCCCTTAACAAAAAATATGTCGTCTTTAGGGTTACGTTTGAGGCGGGTGCGGATAACGAGTGGGCGATGAAGAGGGAATAAATGTTATTAGTCGCGGAGCGGGATGGGGATGAGTATCATACCTATCGTGGTGAAGGGGACGGGGATGAGAATTTTAAGCGCATAAGGTATGAAGGGACCATCCTCTACAATATATTGCTCCACCCTTACTCAAAGCCATCCCTAGCTGAATAAGTATATGGTGGGGGTACGTGTTAAGTGATCAGAAATGATGTAGATGGTGGGGCGAGATTAAGTGGGTACGAGTACGTGTTGACTATTGAAGTAAATGACCTGTGAGAATAATTTTATGTTTGACAGGGGTGATGAAAGGGAAGAAAATAAATTTATCTATGTACCATTTTTTAAAAATAAATATATAAATAAGACATAAAATGATTTATCCAACTCTATTTTGATGGTACAATAGTTTAGATGTCATGCATATTTGATATTCATATTATGAGAATTGTACATCGCACAGGTACTAAGTATCATTATAAAAGATAAACATAGATGATTGACTAATAAATAGATGGTATTGGTGGGTGGGTATAAGAATGACATATACCACCTTTGACACAGGGCCGGTTTGGATATATTGGATTTGGGAACACTTGCCCCATCCTAAAAATGTATAGTTGCGTATAATTTTTTTTTATTAATATGTTGCTAATAATAAAATCAATTTTATTAATAAATTTATGTCAAAACACTGAAAATTTAGCTGTGAATTTTGACTAAATAAAGGGATAAATTGTAAATGCGTTGGAATTTCGAGAGAACACCCTCCCACCAATCCGCCCAAGTTTGCGGGGATGAAGGAAAGTGGTGGGTGAAGGGCATAAATCATTTGACGTACATGTTGCAGGGTGACAGGGAGATTATGATTGCTTTTATATTGCATAGGTCTGCCTCGCTTATCCTTCATCTAATTGATTATGAATATTTTGAATTTTTTTTACTACTAACCTACATATGACAATGTTTGATTTATTTATTCGATTAATTTAATTAATCAGAAAACCAAATTGCCAAATACTCTAAATAGAGTTTTAAATTCAAAATCTCTAACAAAAAAATTATGTCTGATCTAGGCATTGGTAGATCCAAAATAATATGTAATGAGTAGAAAAAAGCTCTTTATTTTAGTGGGTGCAAATTGCTAAATTCGATTTTATTATTGAAAAACTACAAATATTCTGATTTTATAAAAATTTATCAAACATCTACATTCAAGTGGGGTCAAATGACCCCACATCTTAAACACTAGCTAGTTCCACCCTTAGGTTAAAATCTAAGTTTTGAGACGTGTGTGGAGACACAAACGGGTAATAAAGTGGGGATAAATTTATTCTTCGCTCGCGAGGCGTGGATTAGGACGGGGATGAATACCATTCCTATCGCGGTGGCGGGCAGAGGGTGCGAGAATTTAGGGACCAACCCCACCTGATTCAAAGTTTTCTTTAACTGATTAAAGTATATGGTGGGGGAATGTGTTAAATGATCGGGGTAATGATTAGCTGATGGGTGAGGGAGGGGGGAGTATTAAATGGGTATTACTATTGAAGTAAAGAGCAAATAAAAATACTTTATCCTTGAAACAGGTGATGAAAGGGGAAGAAAGTAAATTATTTACGTACCCTTATTGTTTTTTCAAATTTTTAAATAAATAAGACACTGAATGGGGCAGTAACTGATATATCCATTATTAGTTGAAAAAAAGATTATCTATAAGCTCTGTGTTAATGATAATTGTTTATGACTGTAGTTTGGATATGGAAATTTAATATTCGTATCATAAACCGTGGATCGCACGGATACTATACTAATTACTGTGACTAAAAACAGGACGAAGATTAATCCTTGCAATACTCTTACCATTAATCAATAACCATGACATCAAAATGTTCTCATTTGACAAACATGAGTCCTTTAATTAAACTTAAAATCTGGTTCCGCATTTTTGAAACAGTGGTTGGTGTGACCTGTTCCTTGACACAAGAAAACCAAATATGTTCCCCATCTACACAGTCGCTACTTGTGTACCAACTGCATATAACTGTTGCAATGACAATTACAAACAATCCACAGTCATAACCATTTTGTTGTTGCGGCGAGGAATGATCCTCCATAAACTTGACATCTGAGTCTAAGTTGCCCACAAACTTAACCACGGATGTATAGAGCTTTTGGGAACATGCAAGGTTTAATCCCCTACAGCTATCATGATGAACGAACATGTTAGAAGTCCTATAAAATACAAGTAAACTCCAATGACTACCAGCCTCAGCTTTGGTTACATCGTCATTGTTGTTAACCGGAAATATGACCAGGTCTTTAGCAGCTAGATTCAGAGGTTCAACGAAAGCTTTATAACTTTCTTCATCTGAACAGTTCTGCAACCAGAAAGCAATTGAAGGTGGAACTAGTAAGATGTTATCAGAGGGATAGCACGAGGATATATAACTCAAGTAGAACTCAATAATACGGTCATTGAGGAAATGAGGTCCGCTAAGGATGTCCAAGTCGGAGCGTCGAAGAACCACATCACTGTAACTAAGGATCATATCATCTTTCGTTGATCTCTCCATTTTCTTTAAACTGCTACAGAATTCCTGTAGTAACAAAATCATCAAGGCAGATTATCTCATGCAAATTCTATACCAAAAGCAATGAGTAGCCAGCAACAGATAAATGGAAATACACCACATCGTACTTTGGTAATGGCTTTATGCCAGAAAATTAACACTTGAGGAACACTCTAGCAAATACCACAAACAACACAAGTTAATTGTCTATCACCTACCTCTGTCCCTGTGGTAGGTACAAACTACATTGTCGATATAACAAACCATGCGAATAAATACACTCTTTCAACATCTGTATCAGTGTCTTCTAGGCTCTTACCAAAGACTTCAAGAATGAAACTTAGTCTACTTAATCTAGTTGCGTAATTTGATAATTTGTAATGCTGACAGCTAGGCAAGTAATGTCTCTCACTCTTTCTAGTATTACTATATTAATACTACCAGAAAATTTTGACACTTAAGCAAATGTTCTAATAAATTGAATAATACTAGTCATCCTTACACTTAAGCATTCAAGCCCAGCAATGCAATGCATCAAATCTCCCCAGCACCCAGCTTTTTAAAATATCCTGCATTTTTAAATCCTTTCACACGGCACAACCAATACCTATTGTTAGGTCCTTCTGAATAACTGTTCTCAGTATAGAAAACTGATAGAGAGACAGACACATTTTTCATATCACAAAAAACAAAATAATAACAGGAACTCCTTGTGGTCATTGTGCACAACAGGAAAAATAATCCCGTAGAAGAAACTAGTGACAAAGAAAAAAAAAAAGATACACAAGTATGTGGAACTGTCGGCGTCATATCTAACCATGTGAGCATCCCTCTTGCCATTACTAAATAAATACATAATATATTCTCTTTGTAAGAAATATATTTAGGTTCACATGAGAACCACTTTATGGTGAGAACCTCTTATGGTGAGAACTCTAATCTTGACCGTTCATTATTTATATCTTCACCGTTAACACTTCTAGGGAACTTCTCTCTTCCACGGCTCCACGGCGACCAATTTTTTTTAAGCACTTTTTAGAAATTGAATCTCTCTCCTCTTTATCGGTTGGGTTTCTCCTCTGCTCGCTGCAGCTATTTGATTATCCAACCTTTATACAAAGAAATACTACTGATTTTTCCGTTTTAGAAAATCTCACTGTTTTCAACTTGGGAAAGTTTACGACGAAAACGATTAATGTAGAATCTAGACTCTTCTGCTACGGCATCCTGTACATACGGTAATTGTTTCGCCAAATATAAAAGGATTTTACCCTGTTCTCTTATTTATACATGGTTTTGGCATCGGAAACAATTACTATTCTGAGTTGTTTCATCATATACCTTCTCATGGCATTGATGTGGTATCTCCAGAGGTAACTATTTCTCCCCTTTTTTACCCTATTCCCAATATATGATAATGCATAGTTTTCGGTTCTTCATATTTTACAGTAGTATCATCATAATTATTTCAAACTCCTCAGGTAAATAGCGGATCCTTTATTCCTATGAGTCAACTTGAAGAGATAGAAATAGCAGCATCAGCAGCAAATTAGCTACCCAAAAGAGTTACAGTGTATGTGTATGCTACTCCTCTGCTCGCTGCCGCTATTTGGGTTTAACCAAATATACTATGCATATTTTTTAAATTAAATGTACAAATTTTTTAATTTTCAGAAAATTAAAAACTATATTCATCTTGACAAAAAGGGTGCACATATAGTTGAAATATTATGCACATTTAGTTCAAAACATATGCATATTTAGTTCAAAAAATATGCACAAAAGTTCTTACTGTAAGAGAAGTGCTCACAATAACATTAATTCATTATTCATACTGATAGAGGAATATAACATATTGTGCACTTTAGGAAAATCATGGGAAGTTTAAAAATTACATTTGATGTGGATTTGACATTGTGATCAGGGGTAAGCGACTAAGCGCTTTGGTAGTTATCACTTATCAGAACATGTGTAATGTGTTACTATTGTAATCAGGAATAACAAAGCTACTCTTGGTATGAGAAGACCCAACTAGGTGTGATTGCATGAACATTGAATACGTGATCAACATCAAAGGATTAGATCCAAGCTCAAAACCATTATTTTACAACTGAATCAAGCAACACTGAAGCAATAATGATCATAGAATGGTACAACTAAGGAACAAACCTAACTATCATAAAATTTTGAAGGGTTTAAAAGTGCATGTGCAAATTAAATCGACTGTTAAAACCACAGGAAAACCTAGTTATCACATAATTTATAAGTTCGCATTAGTATTTGAAAAACTTAAACAGCACTAACATAAGGAAAACTTACTTTAAATAACCAACCTTTCGACGATTTTCCATTAATAATACTACCTTTGGATTATTATCTAATAATCTAACCTTTACACCCATTAACTTCTATTGCACCCAACCAATCACCAACCCGATACAACAGGTAACCTAAACACGTGTCATGCAACAATTTGTTATTAATTTTTCAGGAAAAAAAAAAAAAAAGATTGTTGCTTTTCCTTCGGATTTTTTCTTTCTTCTTCCTCTATCTTTCATTCCTCCTCCCTCCATGGCCACGAGAACACCTCTATCTTTCCTCTCGTCCTTCCTTCAGCATCCCTCACCCTCACCCCCACCCCCACTCCTCATTCTCTATCCTTCACCACGGCACACTAAGATGAATTTGATGTTCGATAAGGCATGTTGATTGAATATGTTGCCATCATTCAACTCATCAATCAAACTTATCCCATGCCATTGTTAGGAGCAAAAGCAGAAGATTTTCTCGGAGATCGAACATCGAACTCAACGAAGTGGTCGAAATTTCTTGTGGTACCACTTTCTCCGCGAGATGATGCCGCACACCTTTTCACAATCCTTCAAATGTAATTCACCTTTCTCAATTTAAGCTACGGGTAATAATTTGAGAAATTTTACAATATTTTCTCACTTTTTTTTCTGCTTCCCCGAATTAATTTAAGTCTACAATGTTAATTTGTTAAACTAAATTTATTTGGTTTTAATTGTGTTGAATAATTGTATGAAAAATAAGGGGGACATGCACACGGAGTATTGAATAGAGGTAAACTTGTTTCCAGTTAATGGAGGAAGGAGGAAGAAATAAAAGGAGGCAGAAAAACTACTGACTATATTGTAAAAAAAAAAAGGTAATAGTTGACCTTTTTAGGCGGTTCTAAGTTATCTGGGTTCAATAAAAGTTAATAGGGATAATCTAAATGTTGGATTAATAACGGAAAATCGTCAAAAGGTTGGATTATTTAAAACAGTTTTTCCTAAAACTAAAAGTTGTACAAATGTAGCATAAATTCACTTGATGGCAAATTGGTGAACATATGATAAAATAAGCAGAATCAGTAGATTAAATTCCAAATTTTAACTCAATGGCAATAGCAGTAACAAACTAGCAATTGGTGAACGTATGATCAATTTAGCAGAATCAGTAGAATAACTGTTAACGCGTGACCAAATCTAGCAGAATTAGTAAAATGAATTCATCAAATATCACTCAATGTCAATAGAAGTAACAATTTGGAACGCTTGATCTAACTAAGCAGAATCAGTAAATTAAATCACGGAACGCTCCTAATACTAGAATTATCCAAAACCCCAATTCTAAAACCGAAAATGAATTACCTTTTGCATAATCAAGAACTTACAATCATTAATATAGTCTCAGAATGTTAGAACAAGAGGCACGATATAATCTCACTGCTGCAGTAAACAGTGAGCATGTATTTGAACTTTATCAAACTAGGGTTTTAGATGGCAATTCTGAATTTAAGAAATTAAAAACAATTAGTATTTTATGGCAGTCAATTATACAGATTGAAAAGCGTAATTGTTGCATAATTGATATAAATATTGACTAAAGAATGACAAAATTGTACCTTTCAAATTGAACAATTGATCGACTTGAAGAATGAAGAATCGGCTTCTGAATTTCAGGGGAAAATCTTTGTAAACTCTTCGTTCTTTAATTGGCACTTCGCAAATCTCAAGTACTCCGTATAAAAATTCGCACTTTAAGTGGCTCCTCCACTTTTGAAAGTGGCAGTTTTGCCCTCAAAACGGTTAAGAATTAGTAAAACGGATGAGATCCGCTAAAAAGCAACTCAAGTGGTTAAAAAAAAAACTGCTCACGAAAAATAATACTTCCTCAGTATTTATTTAAGAGATATATTTAACCGGATACGGGTATTAAGAATAAAAGTTGAATGAAATGAAATAATAAAGCAAGTGGGGTTGGGTAAATATTATAATAATTAAACAAGTGGGGACCATGTCATTTTGGGAGGTGGGAGGTGGGGTGGGTTTATGAAATTATTTGTTTAATAGGATGGTGGGTTATATGGTACTCCCTCCGTATTTATTTAAGAGATACACTTGGTCGAGCACGGGTATTAAGAAAAAGAATTGAATGAAATAAAGTAATAAAACAAGTGGGGTTGGGTAGATATTTTAATAAGAAAAACAAGTGGGGACCATGTCATTTTAGGGAGTGGGAGGTGGGGGTTGGGTGTAGATATAGTATTTAATTAGATGGTGGAGTTGATAAGTTATTAAAAATGGCAAGGGTATCTCTTAAATAAATACGGCGGGAAAAAGCAAGTGTATCCCTTAAATAAATACAGAGGGAGTAAATTAGATGTATTATTTAATTAGATGGTGGGGTTGATAAGTTACTAAAAATGGCAAGTGTATCTCTTAAATAAATACGGCCGGAAAAGACAAGTGTATCCCTTAAATAAATACAGAGGGAGTATGTGAGTAGGTAGCCAACTATTTTATTTATTTATTTATTTAATAAAGGTAAGAAAAAGAGGATTACAGAATTAGGTGCCCCTCCGCTCGAGGTAGACTCCATAAAAATCATCATGTATATTCTTGTTAAGGACCTGACTACTATTATTCTGGATATACATAAATTATGGGAGTGAGTGTCCTATATTTGCTACCCAATCAGCAACTCGGTTTGCCTCCCTTAAAATGTGCTTAATGGTGGTGTTGTCGAAATCTTGTAGAAGGACCTCTTCGTCAATGATATTTTGGAGCTTCCAGAGTGTTTTCCATACGCCTTTGACAGTGTTGATGACAAGGAGGTTGACACCTTCAATTTGAAGGTTGCGGATGTTAAGATTCATGGCTTCCTGAAGTCCTTTGTGTACCTCCATAGCTTTTGCCATGTAGACTTGCATAGAACCTAGGTTGAAAGCTGTTGTGGAGATAATTTGACCGTTGTTGTCTCAAATGATGATGCTTGCTGTTGTTGAGTTTATTTTTCGAGACCCGTCGAAGTTGAGTTTGAAGGCTCCAAGAGGTGGAGGAAACCATCTCACCAGAACCCGGGGGAGGAGATGGTGGAAGGAGGAGAAGTGTGGAGATGATGATTAAGGGGATCAGGGGATTGAATAGAGTTCAGCAAGAGTCTATAATCCCATTCATTATAGTGATGGTAGGCTTTGAAGTAGCATTTTAGAGGAGAAAAAGACACTTGGAAAAAGATAGCGTTGTTTCTTTTCCTTCCATGTAGACCATAGGAGAAAAATGAATTTTGATAAAGTCTTAGGGTGACGATGAAGATCATTGAATGCGGTAAATAAATTATTAAATCTAATAGTGCAATCTAGCCAGTTGATGGTGAGCCTCCCACACTTGGGATGAGAAGTTACAACCTAAAAAGAGAAGGATTCTTCCTCAGAGTTGCATCTTGGGCAAGTGAGAGTTGGCATAATTTTTCGGGATATCTAGGTTCCAGATCCATCTGAATTCCCATTTTGGAAGATTATTCGGAATGTTATAGGCTAGCCAAATTGCTGACTTGACTGAGAAATCACCAGACTTTGTGCAACCCCGGATTGGGGTATCCTCCTTTTCATGAAGGGGGAGTGGGATTCCTTTGATTTTGAGGACCATGGGTTCTGGGAGGAACTGGCGTAGTTTGTTAATGTCCCATTGCTTCGAGGGTAGAATAAAATCCGCCACAGTTATGTCTTCATGTTCGTTGGGTGGGATAATTTGAACACAGTTACTAAGACTTATCTGGCATGCTCTGTTATCTTTCCAGAAGTTAATATTTTTACGATACTAGGATGTGCCCGTGCATAAGCACGAGATATATAGAGTGTTGCATTAAAAATATATCTTAATACTACTTGTTCCCAAGCTAAAGAGTGATTGTATCGTAGTTGCATCGATTATGCGAGTGAGGTGGGAAGAAAAATTCTACTATTTGAGAAAATTGAATGACGAAAATGTTGAATTGTTTAAATAGGAGTATATGATTTTATGAGGGTTTATTTGTAATTATTATCAATTCAAAATTCACTATATACCTTTATTTTTATTTACAACACTCTATATATCCCGTGCTTATGCACGAGCATATTCTAGTACGTACAAATTCAAAAGAGATAAAGTGTTAAACTTAAGTAGTACTACGTACATGACAAATAATCCAGCTTTTTTCGCTGTCAATTATCCCTATTTATTTTGTCAATGTTAAGTCAGTTGCTATTAGTCATAATCAAAGAGGGCGATAAAGCCGAGATTTTTTTTGTCAACATCCACGTAGAGTAATATAATGCGGTATAGATCGTTGGCATTTATTTAACAAAGAGTAAACAATTTATATGGTGGTGGAGGAGCTGAGATGACCAGAAAGTCGGACCTAGGAGGTTCACTTAATGAACTTAGTCGTTGCCCTTTGGAACGTACTATGCGTATGCACCTGCATCTCGTTTGTGTTGGAGTGTTTGACATAGTCAACATAGTAGATAAATGTCTACATTATACTTAATTAACCCTAAAGAACTAAAGATTATATGATCTCTTTTAGCATTGAATTGTTTGCATGTGTTTGACAATTGACATAGTGGAGATACACTGCAATAAACTTTTCTGATCTAAGTGAAATTAAGCCAATTAGCTTTACAAATATAATAATACAATGCAACCAAGTAATGTATCTGCCTTTCTCCATTAGTTTGTAGCTAGTTTTTTCTTTACATTCCCTTGCTTACCCATTCGTTTTCTAAACATGTCTTATACTACATATCATTCATACATTTCTTGTGTTGTTATTTTGTATAAACCATGTACACTCTTTAAACTTCAGCTTCTCTAGTTTTCAGCAATACACGCCAAATATTACCTACAGTAATGATTATGCTCCAACAAATGGCGTAATTCAACTAACAATCGATACAACAGTTGCTAGTGTAGGACAAACATCCTACTCTCATTATGTGCGCCTTTGAGATAATAGTACCAACAACATAACCAATTTTATACAACAAAAAGATCAGTATTAACAATATTGACAATTGGAAAAAGGAAGTACTTCAAGAGGGTAGCAAGATCAAAACTTGGGAGATAAGGGAAACCGAAGGACCGATACTGAGTTTTTCTCTTACGAACGTTACCAATTCCAACCATTGTGTAAACCTATAAGTTGGGCCAGCAGTCAAGTCCCCCCAACATGTACAACACCTGCATTCATTCCATCAAAAATCTAGTTTTCCAAAATTAAAAAGCCATTATCCTATAATCAAATAAAATCGAAGAAGCAAACGGTAGAAGTGACATTAAGTATGAATAATTCACACCTAGTGGCTAGTACTTCCTCTAGTGGCTAGTGGCTTCCAAACTATCTACAACATTCTTATAACTAACTTCTTTCATTCTTTAACCTACGTCACTTATAAAGTTATAACAATCCTAACACACTCATGTATGTTGATCGTAGTTTTACACCAGTTATTATCAAAGAACAATTTTTTAAGTCCGAATAAATAAGTTAACAACCAAATAGTAGTATAATTTAGAAATGAGTTCCACGTGAAGCAATTCTTTGTAATCAGGCCCCCCAAAAATTTGAAGTCTGCTTCCCACTGATTCTTCAAAAGCACTCCATACAGATCGAACGCTTAATCTAGAATAAACAATTTGTAATCTAACAGTCAAATTTACATAAGTTTCCAACATATAACCCATTATACAATTTCATACTGAGATAATAAAACAGAGATAATATGAACTACTGCTTAGCAATTGCATATGGAGTATATTGATTTAATAATTGTATGTACTTAAGGAAAAATTAAGGGGCATATGCATAAGTACACTTTAACTCATTTAAAAGAATTAAAACTACTCCGTACCTACCAATAACCACACCCAACATCTTCTTTGACCAACCCTGCTTCACTACACCTTCTCTCCGACGGGCATCCCAAACACACTAAACAATGTCAATCTCTCTTCTTCCAAAACTCATCTTCTCCACCCCTTTCCCTCCCTCCACCATCATCACCACCTCACGCCCTTCTATTAATCTCTCTGTCAAAGCCTTCGCCACTTCCACCACCACTCCATCACCGGCAAAGCTCACCAAAGACTACTCCGTTGAAGCAGTAAAGGCGCGTCAGATCATCGACAACCGCGGAAATCCTACCGTAGAAGTCGACGTTTTCACCGGTGATGGCCATATTTAACCACTCCATACTTATCAAATTCAGATAAAACAAACCCAAAGAAAGCCAAAAGAAGATCAAATTCATACTCCTTAAACACGATAAGCATGTCTACAGTTATGATTCTTCCAAATTTAACGTAGACAAACAAACTCCATAGTTCTACAGTTATGATTCTTCCAGATTTAACAGAGACAAACAAACTCCATAGTTACATATATGAGTATATGATTCTTCCAGATTTGTTTTCCTCATTCTTTTATATAGGATTTTTTAAATAAGATATTCAGATGGTTACCTAGTATTTTCGCAGCAGTCAATGTGAAAATTAAAGGTCGTCTTCTAGCTCTCCGTCGCCTTGCCGTCGTCTACCCAAAATCTTGTAAAACATAGTAAACCCCCACAAATTAATCACCACCAGATTACCAAAATCAGACTATTAAAATTTATTTTGAAACAATGGAAAACAAAATTGAATTATACACACCTGTAGACTGTAGTACTGAGGAGAAACTATGCTCAATAACAATGGAGAAGCGACAATGGGAGTTTTTTTTTTGCTTGATACTCCATGAAAGTAGGAGTAGCAGTTTATGGGGAGGTTATATTGTACGCGTGTTTGCATATTTTGTGTTTTATTTTTATTTAAAAAAAAATTAAAATCCATTTGAATTTTGGAGATTAGGGTGCTTTTATTGGTTTTGGAGGGAGTGCACAGAATTGTTCTATTGGTGATTTGGAGGCCTCACATAAGCCACTGACTTTTCTATTATTATATAGGATAGGATAGGATACCTTTTTCTTAATTCCCTTTGATTGAGGATGTGCCTCCATACAGTAGAACTTGTGGGCTTGACTTTGCATGAGAAGAAGTCGTTGTTACGCAGGTACTTTTTCCTCATTAAAGTGGACCAGAGATTGTTGTTGTCCGTTAAAACTTTCCAACAGAGTTTTGCTAGGAAAGCTCTATTTAGAGGGTTATTACGCAGGCCTAAACCTCCTATTGATTCTGGGTGACACACCTTGTCCCAAGAGATGAGTGGGGTGGATTTGGTATTTAGGACCGAATTCCAGAAAAAACGTTTGTGAGAAGCATCCAGGTTACTAGCCGTTTTTTTAGTAGGAGGAAGGAGGAGAAGATGTAGGCTGGTAGAGCTTATAGATTACTTTGGGTAAGGGTCGAACGCTCTGCTTTAGAAAGGAAGTTAGCTTTCCGAAGGAGATACGAGTTTCTTTTTTTTTTTGCATAATCCTGTCATAATCATGCTTATTTGGAGTGTAACCTGAAAAGTGGGCTCTTAAGTAGCGACCTAGGGATGTGGATTTTGTCATATTAAAAAGGCCAGAGAGGGCATCTCTTCTGGAATAAGGATCATTTTTGAGAAAACAATGGACGATTTGTGGAAA
Organism: Spinacia oleracea; assembly: GCF_020520425.1. Taxonomy (NCBI): domain Eukaryota; kingdom Viridiplantae; phylum Streptophyta; class Magnoliopsida; order Caryophyllales; family Amaranthaceae; genus Spinacia; species Spinacia oleracea. Next base: position 60,041,026 of record NC_079490.1, read on the forward strand.
TTGACAAGTAGTCCAGACAGATAGCAGAATGATCAATGATTTTTTTTAGGTGGATGCAAGCTGTATTTGTGGATTTACAGAAGAATAGGTTGTCGTCAGCAAACATTAGCCCATGGATTTTACACGTGCCCGTAATCAGTCTGAAACCTATCCCAATGGAAGTGTTCGAGCTCTCTTGGCAAAGCAAGGAAAAAAGAACTTCCATAAAGATAATAAAAAGGTACGGAGACAACGGATCGCCTTGTCGGAGCCCTCGAGAAGTAAAGAAATGATCTCAGGTTTCGCCATTAACTTTCACTGAATAAGAAACTATAGTAACACACGCTTTTATCCACTCGATCCATTTTGGGGGGAAGCCAAGTTTATTAAGGAATTCCAACAAAAGACCCACTCTATTCTATCATAAGATTTTTCCATGTCCAGTTTAATGTAGGGGAATACAGTTAAACATAATAACATGTGCGTAAACAATCCCCAAAGCCAGGAAACATGTATAAAGCACAGATTAAGCGAACTTACATTCGAAGCGTATTTCCCTAGTAATCTGTCAACGAACATGAACTTAGAACTCCACTTGTCGTTCCTCTACTTGGTTCACCGACACGATCAGATCCGTCTTGATAACCATAGCTTATACAATCAATCAAGAGTTTTGCTTTTGGGAAGAACAGTTTTCTCAAAGAGAGGAAAAATGAAGAACGTAATTCTGAATTAGGTTTAGGGTTTTGAAAACTTGTGTGTACAGAGTTGTTTTTGAAAATACAATAGCCCTATTGTATTAATGATGTAACCGGCCAAGACTAATAAGCCTTGTCCGGCCACACACATAAGGACACGGACCACAGCCCACCGCCCAGCAACACACGCCGCAGGCCGAAGCCCACAACGCGCACGTCGAGCAGCTGGGCCATGGGCCTTCTCGCTCGTCGCTGCTCGTTGCTTGCGCTGCTATTGCGTGCTCGCGCCCCACACGCGGGCTGGTTGCTCGGGAGCTTGCTGGCTCGTTGGGCCTTGCACGCTTGCGTGCTTGGCTCGACGGGCCGGCAACTCCGATGCCCTTCGTATTCGCGATTAATATCTTTCCGATATTATTTATCGTTTCGTATACGACGAATCACCGTCGTACGATACGATTTATTCGTGTCGCCCAGCTTACGAATATTCATGATACGATATACGATTCCGATGCAAGGTCGTATCGTATAATACGTTATCCAAAACTAATTCCCGAAAATCTATTAAATGAATTTCCGATTCATTTAATCCGGTGATCTGTTACGTGCCATTGGTGTGACCTTGTAGGTTCAGTCAAGAGTAAGTTGTGAGCTTAATATTCATTAGAACTCACTGATCGGAAGCATTGCTCCAGCTAGCTGTTCCGATCACTTGATCTCACTAAATTAATTGTTCGTAATTAATCTGAACCTTGGTATTAGACTTAATGCACCTTGGGTGAAGGACATATTTCCTTCAGTCTCCCACTTGTCACTCAGACAAGTGTGCATTCACATTCCTTTGTCACATAGTGTTACTTACTGAACATAAGGTAAGATCCAAGCCATCCTTATTAGGTCCAGAAGTGTTTCTCGGATTACAGAGCTCAATTGTTAAACTTTTACAGAAGGTTAAGCCTTAACCATTCTGAGCACGGCCATGCATTTTACAGTATCTAATCTAACTCTCCGAGAGGCCTTGTTACACAACAACACCATATCCTATCAAAGATAGGAGGACAATCCATTTTTGCAATCTATGAACACTCACTTTGATTCATAGTACGCCCAATTACTGCTTTTATAGCCTCCTTTTACGGTGCAACGTTTAGCTAGCATCAAATCGAACTAATTCTCAAACGAGCAGACATAATCACTCATGTTCTGAGGAACGGTTTATAATCACCATTAATGAGAACTACCTATGACATGACTTTAATCTCTTAAAGTGTTGTCATGGTCAATCCGATAAAAGATCCAATAAGTATCTATGCAAAAGATTCTAACATCCAGTCACTCTAGTTCAAGAAACATAACTAAAAAATCTACTTGCAATCTAATCTTCATTAGTCATTGGTCGTCCACCTTTCAATGACCTGGATTAGGGATCCTTTGTGACTTCAATATTCAAGTTCACTTATGGGTGTTTCTTTGTCGAAGAATCCATCTTGACATCCCATTTGAATGATTTGAATCACATGGACTTATCATTTAATACTAAACCAAAATTAAATGAATATGAAATAATAAATTTCATAAATATGAAATGGTTAAACCAATTGTTTTAAACATAGCTCTAACAGATGTTCTAAAACAATACTTAGAAAATCAAAGCCAATCTCCAACATGCTTGATTCCCATGGTTGCTACATGTGCGTTGTGTTTCACTTGTGGCAACGGTTTAGTCAATGGATCCGCGACGTTGTCGTCAGTTCCAACCTTGCAAATCTCAATTTCTTTTCTTTCAACGATCTCTCGAAGTATATGAAATCGCCGCAGTACGTGCTTGGACTTCTGGTGGCTCCTAGGCTCCTTTGCCTGGGCAATGGCTCCGCTATTGTCGCAATACAAAGCCACTGGTCCTTTAATGGAGGGGACAACCCCAAGTTTTTCGATGAACTTCCGAATCCAAAAAGCTTCCTTTGCTGCTTCTAAGGCAGCAATGTACTCGGCTTCAGTTGTAGAATCCGCAATAGTGCTTTGCTTAGCACTTTTCCACCTTACTGCTCCGCCGTTGAGGCAGAACACAAACCCAGACTGTGATATGAAATCATCTCTGTCGGTTTGAAAGCTTGCGTTCGTATAGCCCTTAACAATCAACTCATCTGTAACACCATAAACCAGAAACTGATCCTTAGTCCTTTTCAGGTAATTTAGGATGTTCTTGGCAGCAGTCCAATCTGCCTCACCTAGTTCTGACTGGTACCTGCTCGTTGCACTGAGTGCGAACGAAACATCCGACCTTGTACAAATCATAGCATACATGATGGATCCAATAGCCAAAGCGTATGGAATTCAACTCATCTTTCTATGCTCATCAAATGTTCCAGGACACTGATTCTTGCTTAGATATGTGCCATGTGACATGGGTAGATGGCCTCTCTTGGCTTCCATCATATTGAACCTAGCTAGCACTTTGTCAATGTAAGTGCTCTGACTTAGTCCAATCATCCTCTTAGATCTATCCCTATAGATCTTGATGCCCAATATGTACTGTGCCTCTCCTAAGTCCTTCATTGAGAAACACTTTCCAACCCAAGTCTTTACAGACTCCAACATAGGAATGTCGTTTCCAATAAGTAGTATGTCGTCAACATACAAGACTAAGAATGCAATTTTACTCCCACTGACCTTCTTGTATACACAAGATTCGTCCTGATTCTTGATGAAGCCAAACTTATTGACTGCGTCATCAAATTGTTTATTCCAACTCCTTGATGCCTGCTTTAGTCCGTAAATGGACTTCTTAAGCTTGCATACCTTTCTTTGGTTCCTTTGATCGACAAAACCCTCCGGCTGCGTCATAAACACAGTCTCTTCAAGAGCACCATTCAAGAAGGCAGTTTTGACATTCATTTTCCATATTTCATAGTCATGAAAAGCGGCAATCGCAAGGATTATCCGAATAGACTTAAGCATCGCGACTGGAGAAAAGGTTTCATCGTAGTCAACGCCGTGAACATGCATGTAACCTTTTGCTACCAATCTAGCCTTGTATATGTATACAATTCCATCTTTGTCTTTCTTCAATTTGAAGACCCATTTGCATCCGGTAGGTGTAAACCCATCCGGCAAATCAACCAAATCCCAGACTTGATTTTCAGACATGGAGTCTATTTCAGATTTCATGGCCTCTAACCATTTAGTGGAGCTTGGGCTTGTCATAGCTTGCTTGTAAGTCATAGGTTCATCACTATCTAATATGAGAACGTCCAAGTTTTAAGTCAAGAGGACGCCTGTCCATCTGTCCGGCTGAAATATAGTTCTACTTGACTTACGAGGGGCGACAACGTTTTGAGGAACTACTCCCACTGGCTCTTCTAAAGACCTTGGAGGTTTGATAGGCGTATTTTCCGTCGTTGATAGAAAACCACCTATGCAAACAATATTTATAAAACCACTTCAACTACCGGCAAGCGGTAAGAAAAGGGATCGTCCCAAAGAAATGGATATGTTTGACTTATCAATCTATGCGTTCACAAGCTAGTTCGGAAGGAATTTGAGTTTTTGAATTAAACTAATCAAAGCTAGAAATGCAAACAAATAAAGAAACTCTAGAGGATTCGGGAATCGGCTATGGAAATCGAATCAAAGGAAGCACAAGGTCCAAACAATCATGAATATGCAAAGACATAGCAAGTAGGGGAATGAAAACTAATGACGAACCCGCCACCTCTCGGATAGGGAACGCTAAGCGTCTAATCCACGGAAGAGCTTTCGCCTAATCCTAGATTAAACTACCTAGCATATAATAGGAACTATCATTCACTTGCACAATTAGGCTCACAATGTCTTGCCAAACCTAATCATACATTCCAATCTAATCCAATCGAATAGCATTCGCGACTACTACTCAACTAGTCATGGAAATCCTATCACTAATCACATTTAATCACAACATCAATCATGAATTTCCCCAAAACTTCTCCAAATTCAATCCCAAAGCTTCATCCCTAACCTCTAGACTAAACTACTCAATTAGAATGATTAACATCAACATTAAACTAATATCAATCCTAATCATGAATCTAATTGCAACAATGAGGCTAATTGAAACAATAAAATTCAGAAAATTCAAACCACAAAAATTGGGGAAAAATCAAGCAAATTCAAAATATCAAACTAAGTCTAGAATTCAAGCATAAAATCAAAGCATAAACGAAATTAACAAAGAAATTAAAGAATTGAAGAACAAAATCAAAAGAAGAATTAGAATTATACCTTGGAATGAAGAAATTGCATCAAACTTGAAGCACAAAATTGAAGAACAAAACTCAAAGCAAAGAGAAGAAGAAATCTAAAAATGATGATTGAATTGAATTTAGAATCAAGAATTTGAGGCTAAGAATCCTTAATCCTAATCTCTAATCTAATCCCTAAACTAATTCTAGAGAGAGAATTCTAAGAATTGCGTAATGAAAATCTAATTAAGCCTAACTAAGCCTCTGCGATTTCTCGTATTTATAGCAGCCCCGCGTAACCGTGTGTTCGCACGAAACAGGCCGTGCGTTCGCACCAAACAGCAAGGAGTTCCTGATCCAAATATGGCGTTTCGTGGGCTCGCACAGACTGCAAGCTGCGTCGCACAGCCTGCTGGTGCGTTTGCACTGGCTGAGTTGCTGCGAGTGCCTGCGAGCTACTGCTGCGAGCTACTGTGGTGCTGTTGCTGCGTGGGTCTACAATGGTGCTGCAGTGGATGCTACGACGGTGCTACGATGGCCTGCTGTGAGTGCCACGATGGTGCCATGCCTTGCTTCGTCGAGTGCAGTGGCTGATGTGCTTTGCCTGCTGCTCATGTGTGGCTGCCATGGCATGCTGTGCCTGGCAGCAAGTTTCGTCGCTGCACATTGTTGCATCGTATAGCCCATGGCCAAAATCGTCGCTGCACATTAAAAATACCGTATAGCATATCAATAAAAACGTAGACCACATTATAAAATCGTCTAGCACGCTAAAAAATCGTATAGCACATTATTAAAATCGGAAAACGCATTATTGAATCGGAAAACCACATATTTAATTCGTTTGACATTTTCGCAAATCGTAAAGCCTTTTAAGTCATCTTCTAAGCCAAAAGTCGTATTATTTAGCACGTTAACACTCCAAATGACCCCCACGCTACAAGATTGAGCATAAAAGACATATTTAGAGCGAAAACGGCTAGAATACACGCAAGACGAGAGAATGATACGATTAATGCAAAAAATGTAACAAACGAACTAAAAACGATAAAACTAAGAGAAAATAAGAATAAAAAGCTAATAAAATGAACTAAAATCCTAAGCTAAGAGCGACATAAATGTCGCTCATCAAACTCCCCCAAGCTAACCCTTTGCTCGTCCTCAAGCAAAGCTAGAATGAGAAACGGGGAGGAGAATGAGCTTATTTATTAAAAATCAAAATTAAGAAAATAAGATCTACAAGAATACACACTAACTCACTTTCGTAGGAATCACGCTTGCATTTAAGCGCATGCAACAAGCTCTTTGAACCCCACAATCGCTCATGAGGGCGAGTGGGATCTCGCAAGGGTTTCCAAAGAGAAACACCCATAACTCTTCCAAAAATTTGAATCAAGGCAAGAACTAAAATAAAAACAATCAAGAAAAAGAAAGAAAAGAAAAGAAAAAGAAAAGAAAGGAAAAGAAAATGAAAAACGAAACTACAAAACTCAAGATAAGGGCCTTTATTATGGAACGAGCACAAAAGAATGCTAATATTACTAACTAAATAGATGAATGCACGCTAACCAATGTCCTAGATCGAGTGAAAGATTCAAATGCCAAGCAAAGTGAACTAAGGGTAAGCACTAATCAATTCCCCTACAACCGAGCATACCACGTCAAATCTCTAGATCCTATCCACCCTTGAGAATAGCGTCTCGAGACACCGCGAAGGCGCCGGAGAAAAAGATTAGGCTACCCGACATCTTAGCATGACAATCCCATTCCATAAACTTGACCAAATCCTCCCTCCACCAACAATGACTCAACTCAAAAGGGTCAAGAGGACTTTTTAGGGTGAAACGTAGGCTAGGGGTAAAGGTGTGGAACGAATTTGGGATTTGGTGCTCATACCTAAAGTGAAGCGCAATAAGAACTCAACTCAAGCAATTCGAACCAAAAACAAACTCATACCACTAATTTGGGGTACCCCCAAGCTTATTCAACAACTACACTAAACTAAAAACTTTTTTTTCACTTTTCTTGATTTGATTTTCTCTTTTTTTTTTCCGTTTCAAATGAAACTTTTCTTATTGCCTTGTTTTTCTCTATTTTTGGCTTTTTCAAAACTTTTGCTTTTGCTTATTTATTCACTATATACAACATACTTCCCAAACTTTGCCGTTCATACCAATCAACATTCATTCCTCAACTTTGCATATTCAATCAAAACCAACAAGCATCATAACTCAAAGCTTCACTATCACTTCTAAGGGTGAAAACAAAACAAAGGCTATTAGGCTTGTAATGTGCTCATAAGAAATGAAGGGTCAAGGCTCAAATGGCTAGCAAGGGGGCAAATGCAAACAAAAACATATGAGAAAAATAGAAAATAAAGTCCTAAACTAAAAAGAAAAATAGTCACCGAAAGAAATGCCTCTATCGTCCCCTAAAGTAGTTCGGTCGCGGTCTCGAGAAGGAAATAGTTAAACTCGGGGAATAAGAAAGTCAATGCTAAGGATCCATGCCACTCAAAAATATATGAATATGTGTTTGGGCTAATTTGAACATGAACCTCACAAGGGAGCAAATACCACTCTCTCCGGTTTCAAATCACTAGAGAGATCGACACCATCTTACCACAAGCCAAGGGTTCAAGACGCATGCTACCCAAAGTTCAACCAACTTTCTTAACACCTAAATCCTAGATTCGACCCAAGACATTGAAGACCGTGCAAACATCTACCAATTAGGAATAAAAGCATTCTAGCCTACAAGTTCCAATTTTATTTGCCCAAATCAAGAATAATGCCTAAAAAGCTAGAAAAGCTTGCCTTGACAAAGATCGAAAAGGAAAAAGAAAGAAAGAAATGAAAAATAAAATAAAGAAAATAAAAGAAACTAAACAAGAAATATGCACAAAATCCAAAATATTCACAAAATCAAGCAATCCATCACACGGAGATCAAAGTAGCAAACAATAGAATCTCCCCCCAAGCTCGAATTAGGCCATGTCCTCAAGGCCTAAAACGAAACTAGGAGGGGCACAGCTACCCATCTAACCAATGCCCCGCAATAAATATGCCCAACCCAAAGAATGCATGTGAGTTAGAAGGATATTGCCGGTGATGACGTGGGAGCAAGTCCCGCAAAGAACCGTAATAACGAACGAACTCACCAAGAAGAATAGCCGGACATGGCAAAGATGGATGAAAAGATTTCCACATCAAGAAAGCTTGAGCCACAAAAAAAAAAACTTCAAAAATCAAGAAAAATTAGTATACATGGGCCAAATGGCCAACACCCACGGGTTGCCTCCCGAGAAGCGCTCTTTTTACGTCATTAGCTTGACGCTTCTTACCTCTAGTAAATACCCCAACAACGATCGCAATAGTTTGTCATATGCAATGGCAAACATATCTAATAGTAACAAGTAGGCAAGAGTCAAATGAGATGCAAGCACAAAGTAGAATGCAACTCTATGCCTACAAGGTGCGGGGAGCCAAAAAGAAGAAAAATCACAAAGAAAAATAAAAGAAATACTCCCTTCTTTTTTCTCCTTTGGTAAAGGAGAATCATTAGGATCAATAGGGGAAAAGGAATCCTCAAGTGGCGGGAGTTTTGACAAAAAGGGAAAAGAAATGGGAAATGAAGGATAAATGTTGAGTTTCTTCTTTCGGAAAGGGGAATGAGGGAAGGGAGTGGGAACAAAAGATTCACAAACAACTTCACTCACATCACATAAAGCACAAGAAATCTCAACATAAGATCCTTCATTCACTTTAAAATATTTTTGGTTGGCACATTCACTTTTTTCCTCAATTTGAATCGATTTAAGCACTTCAAGGAAAAATGGAGCAAATAGATTTTCATCACCATCATCGAGGCATTCACTCAAAGAGGAACGAGTAGGAACAAACTCTCCAATACTCAACTCCTCAATGTCATGCATCATAGGTGGCAATGTAGCCTCAAACTCATCTCTTCTCCATGAAACTTCCTTAATAGATTCTTGCAATAGGTTAGAAAGTCCTAAAAAACCTTTTACAATTTGTTGGGGCATGACTTCAAATGAACTCAAACAAGATTCTATTCTTAGCTCTTCTTGAATTTCAAGATATTTTATGAAAGCAAGCCTCATAATTAATTAATGATTTTGGAGGTTCAAAATTCAAAGAGCTTAGAAAATTATCATGGAGAAAGAGAATATCATCAAGTGAAATCGACTCATCATCTTGAGAAACAAAAGAATTTGCCATTTTTTCGATTTTCAAAGAAAAAGAAAATGAAAAAAAAGAACTAGACTAGCGAACTAGAATGAAGAATCAAACAATGATGCCATTCCCCGGCAACGACGCCATTTTGATAGGCGTATTTTCCGTCGTTGATAGAAAACCACCTATGCAAACAATATTTATAAAACCACTTCAACTACCGGCAAGCGGTAAGCAAAGGGATCGTCCCAAAGAAATGGATATGCTTGGCTTATCAATCTATGCGTTCACAAGCTAGTTCGGAAGGAATTTGAGTTTTTGAATTAAACTAATCAAAGCTAGAAATGTAAACAAATAAAGAAACTCTAGAGGATTCGGGAATCGGCTATGGAAATCGAATCAAAGGAAGCACAAGGTCCAAACAATCATGAATATGCAAAGACATAACAAGTAGGGGAATGAAAACTAATGATGAACCCGCCACCTCTCGGATAGGGAATGCTAAGCGTCTAATCCACGGAAGAGCTTTCGCCTAATCCTAGATTAAACTAACTAGCATATAATAGGAACTATCATTCACTTGCACAATTAGGCTCACAATGTCTTGCCAAACCTAATCATACATTCCAATCTAATCCAATCGAATAGCATTCGCGACTACTACTCAACTAGTCATGGAAATCCTATCACTAATCACATTTAATCACAACATCAATCATGAATTTCCCCAAAACTTCTCCAAATTCAATCCCAAAGCTTCATCCCTAACCTGTAGACTAAACTACTCAATTAGCATGATTAACATCAACATTAAACTAATATCAATCCTAATCATGACTCTAATTTCAACAATGAAGCTAATTGAAACAATAAAATTCAGAAAATTCAAACCACAAAAATTGGGGAAAAATCAAGCAAATTCAAAATATCAAACTAAGTCTAGAATTCAAGCATAAAATCAAAGCATAAACGAAATTAACAAAGCAATTAAAGAATTGAAGAACAAAATCAAAAGAAGAATTAGAATTATACCTTGAAATGAAGAAATTGCATCAAACTTGAAGCACAAAATTGAAGAACAAAACTCAAAGCAAAGAGAAGAAGAAATCTTAAAATGATGATTGAATTGAATTTAGAATCAAGAATTTGAGGCTAAGAATCCTTAATCCTAATCTCTAATCTAATCCCTAAACTAATTCTAGAGAGAGAATTCTAAGAATTGCGTAATGAAAATCTAATTAAGCCTAACTAAGCCTCTGCGATTTCTCGTATTTATAGCAGCCCCGCGTAACCGTGTGTTCGCACGAAACAGGCCGTGCGTTCGCACCAAACAGCAAGGAGTTCCCGATCCAAATATGGCGTTTCGTGGGCTCGCACAGACTGCAGGTTGCGTTCGCACAGATGGCTGGTGCGTTCGCACAGCCTGCTGGTGCGTTCGCACTGGCTGAGTTGATGCGAGTGCCTGCGAGCTACTGCTGCGAGCTACTGTGGTGCTGTTGCTACGTGGGTCTACGATGGTGCTGCAGTGGATGCTACGACGGTGCTACGTTGGCCTGCCGTGAGTGCCACGATGGTGCCATGCCTTGCTTCGTCGAGTGCAGTGGCTGATGTGCTTTGCCTGCTGTTCATGTGTGGCTGCCATGGCACGCTGTGCCTGGCAGCAAGTTTCGTCGCTGCACATTGTTGCATCGTATAGCCCATGGCCAAAATCGTCGCTTCACATTAAAAATACCGTATAGCATATCAATAAAAACGTAGACCACATTATAAAATCGTCTAGCACGCTCAAAAATCGTATAGCACATTATTAAAATCGGAAAACGCATTATTGAATCGGAAAACCACATATTTAATTCGTTTGACATTTTCGCAAATCGTAAAGCCAGTCATCTTCTAAGCCAAAAGTCGTATTATTTAGCACGTTAACACTCCAAATGACCCCCACGCTACAAGATTGAGCATAAAAGACATATTTAGAGCGAAAACGGCTAGAATACACGCAAGACGAGAGAATGATACGATTAATGCAAAAAATGTAACAAACGAACTAAAAACGATAAAACTAAGAGATAATAAGAAATAAAAGCTAATAAAATGAACTAAAATCCTAAGCTAAGAGCGACATAAATGTCGCTCATCAAGGTTCATCAACCTGAACTGCTTCTAAAGAGTTCTTAGTTCGTTGTTCGTCTCGAATCTCTTCGAGGTCTATTATTCTCCCACTTGTTAATTTGGAAATATGATTTCTTTCCAAAAAGACACCGTCACGAGAAACGAATACCTTGTTGTCTGACTTGTTGTAGAAATAATACCCCTTTGTTTCTTTTGATACCCAACGAAGAAACATTTGTTAGATTTTGGGTCGAGCTTGTCCGAAATTAATCGCTTGACATATGCTTCGCAACCCCAAATCTTTAGAAAAGACAACTTTGGAAGTTTCCCAGTCCATAATTCGTATGGAGTCTTTTCAACAGCTTTTGACGGAGCACGATTCAGTGTGAGTGCTGCAGTTTGCAACGCATGTCCCCAAAATTGTAAAAGAAGTTCGGCTTGACCCATCATTGACCTGACCATATCGAGTAAGGTCCTGTTTCTCCGTTTCGACACTCCATTCCATTGAGGTGTCCCTGGAGCAGTCAATTCAGAAAGAATACCGCTTCTTTTAGATGGTCATCAAACTCGTGGCTAAGATATTCACCTCCTCGATCCGATCTTAGAGCTTTGATTTTCTTGCCATGTTGATTCTCTACTTCATTTTGAAATTCTCGGAATTTCTCAAACGATTCAGACTTGTGTTTTATTAAGTAAATATAGCCATATCTACTGAAATCTTCAGTAAACGTTATGAAATAGCTGATCTCACCTCTAGATTTCGTACTCATAGGCCCACATACGTCCGTATGTATTAGCGCTAGTAGTTGGCTTGCTCTTTCTCCCCCCTTCGAGAAAGGTTGCTTTGTCATTTTGCCAAGTAAACAAGATTCGCATTGATCAGTCTTCTCTAAGTCGAATGATTCTAGAATTCCCTTTCGTTGAAGTAATTCCATGCGCTTTGTGTTTATATGGCCTAATCGACAATGCCACAGAAATGTGAGATCCGAATCACCAGTTTTAGCCTTTTTAGTATTTATGTTATAAATGTGTTTGCTCGTATCTAGCACATATAGACCATTTTCTTGTTGTGCTGAACCATAAAACATTCCATTCAAAGAAAAAGAACAACTATTGTCTTTAAATTGAAACTAAAACATTTAGCATCCAAACTTGAAACGGAAATAATGTTTCTGGTGATACTAGGAACATAGTAACAATTTTCTAGTTCCAAAACAAAACCACTAGGCAAAGAAATAAAATAAGATCCTACGGCTAATGCAGCAATCTGTGCTCCATTCCCCACGCGTAGATCCATCTCGCCTTTATCAAGCCTTCCACTTCTCCTTAGTCCTTGCGAATTGGAACAAAAGTGTGAGCCACAACCAGTATCTAATACACAACAAGTAGAATTAGCAAGATTACAATGTATAACATACATACCTGAAGTAGAAGCAACGTTCCCGTTGTTCTCATCTTCCTTTTTCTTCAAGCAATCCCTCTCACTAGTGGAAAAAGGCTTATTTGCATCCCCGCATTTGCCACGCCATTCTGAACATGTGACGCAAATGACAAATTTTAGCATAAAATTTAGTCATTTGCGTCGCAGCTTTATTAAACTGCGACGCAAATGACTCTAGGATGCCCCCCAGAGTCATTTGCGTCGCAGATTAGTAAAACTGCGACGCAATTAACTCAATCAAGTGCGTCGCAGATTTACTAATCTGCGACGCAAATGACTCTGGGGGGCATCCTAGAGTCATTTGCGTCGCAGTTTAATAAAGCTGCGACGCAAATGTGTTTTGATTTTTTTTTTTCGAATTCGCGCTCACGCTTAATTGCTTTCAAGCTTCATTCTGACTTAGGTTTTGCTCGACAAACAACCAACACTGCTTCACTCCCAAACGAAACCAAACACCAACACTGCTAGAGTCTCACCGGCGGCTTCACCCTGCCGTCGTTGCTTCACTGCCGCCTTCCGTGCCTTCCGCCGTTTCTTCACTGCGCTGCCCCTTCACTGCGCTGCACTTCACTGCTTCACTCCTTCTTGCTGTACTCCCTTTTTAGAGCCGCCTCCCACGGCCAAGGAAGTCGTCCACGCTGCCGCCCACTCACTCCTTCACGCCGCCGCCCACTCACTCCTTCACGCCGCCGCCCACTCAGCCGCCCTTGTTCATTGTAGTCTCTCCTCTCTTAGGTATTGAATTTTAATTTTGATATTTATTGAATTTTAATTGTGCATTTTAATTTTAATTGTGGACATTATAATTGAATTTTAATTATGCATTATAATTGAATTTTAATGGTTGATATTATTTGTTGAATTTTAATTGGGTACATTTTAGGATTTAGGTTTTGTTGAATTTTAGTTGTAGGTTTTGTTGAATTTTAGTTGAATTTTAATTGGGTACATTTTAGGATTTAGGTTTTGTTGAATTTTAGTTGTAGGTTTTGTTGAATTTTAGTTGAATTTTAATTGGGTACATTTTAGGATTTAGGTTTTGTTGAATTTTAGTTGTTAGGTTTTGTTGAATTAAAAGTTATGAAATGAAGTTTTGGGTATGAAATGAATTTAGGTGATATATGAAATCATGTTTTGGGTTTGCTACAAAATTTTGGATTTATAATGATATGAATAGCCTAGTTTATATTCTAACCTTTGACAAAATTTGGTCTAGTGGTTGAAAATGGATCGGAGTTGGATGTATGGTAGTAAACGATTTTCTACAAGGTTCTTACAAGGGATTCAAGAGTTCATTAAGGTTGCCTTGAAACATCAATCAGAACATGAATCAAGTTTAATTCTGTGTCCTTGTTGTGATTGCAATAATTCAAGGGGGTATCGGGATATTGATGATATTGTTGATCACATAGTTCGTCGCGGTTTTAAGGGTAACTACACGACGTGGACATGGCATGGTGAGAGCATAGATCATGGGGCAAGTTCTAGTATGCCGAGCTCGAGTCAGCATAATCATTGTGATAATGGTGATGATAATGAAATTGAGGATGATATTGGTGTTGAAAGTGAGGAAGAAGAGGAGAAAGATAGGATAGATGATATGATGCATGATGTGGAAGACCATCATTTCGTTGAGCGTCCCCATATGTATGATAGTATAATCAAAGCTTCCGCAACACCATTATATCCTGGTTCTACACAAACTGTACTTGGTGCCGTCATCGAATATTTCAACTTAAAGGTGGAAAACGGTTGGACCAACAAGAGTTTTTCACAGTTTTTGGAGGCCACGTCTGGTAATCTTCCTGAAGGAAACAAACTTCCAAGGTCTAACTATGAGGCCCAGAAGCTTATGTGTCCTTTGGGTATGGATTATGAGAAGATACACGCGTGTCCAAATGATTGCGTGTTGTATCGAAAGCAGTATGCAAATCTGCATGAGTGTCCAAGATGCGGATTGTCCCGTTACAAGATCGTGGAGAATGATGCAACATCAACTAAGAAGAAACCTTCTCCGGCTAAGGTGCTTTGGTATCTTCCAATTATACCAAGATTTAAGCGCCTTTTCTCAGAAGAGAAAACTGCAAAACTCTTGAGGTGGCATGCCGAGGGGAGGAAGAAAGATGGGTTAATGAGGCATCCTGCTGATTCTCCACAATGGAGGAACATTGATCGAAAGTACAAGGTCTTTAGGGAAGAAGTTCGGAATCTCAGGCTTGGTCTTTGCACGGATGGAATGAACCCATTTGGGACACTTAGTACCCAATATAGCACTTGGCCGGTTCTTCTCACCATATACAATTTGCCTCCTTGGTTATGCATGAAGCGTAGATACATCATGTTGTCGCTCTTAATCTCTGGGCCTAAACAACCCGGAAATGACATAGATGTGTATCTAGAGCCACTCATTGAAGATTTGAAATTGTTGTGGGATGAAGGGGTGTTGATGTTTGATGCATACACCAAAACCAATTTCACTTTACGTGCCATGATTTTTTGTACGATAAATGATTTCCCGGCTTATGGAAATTTGTCAGGGTATTCTGTAAAGGGAAAGAAGGCATGTCCAGTTTGTCATGATGATTTGGTCTCGAGGCGCCTAAAATTTTGTGGGAAAGATGTGTACATGGATTACCGGATGTATCTTCCTGAAGATCATCCATTTCGAAAAGAGAAGGAAGCTTTTAATGGAGAATTGGAGATGAGAGAAGCTCCTGCCCCCTTATGTGCACTGATCTGCACAGTTCTGATCTGAGCTGTGCAGATCAGTGCACAGAACTGGTCAGCTCTGATCAGTTCTGTGCACTGATCTGCACAGTTCTGATCTGAGCTGTGCAGATCAGTGCACAGAACTGGTCAGCTCTGATCAGTTCTGTGCACTGATCTGCACAGTTCTGATCTGAGCTGTGCAGATCAGTGCACAGAACTGATCAGTTCTGACCAGTTCTGTGCACTGATCTGCACAGTTCTGATCTGAGCTGTGCAGATCAGTGCACAGAACTGATCAGAACTTTATTTTTATTTTAAAATCCTGCTTTTGAAGGTATGTAATTTTGATGATTTTCCAATGCAGTAGCGTCAGGCATGGATGAAGATCAACACGCAAATTCAGGTCCTTCTAACAAATCACCAAATCAAGTGCCCCAAAAGCAAAAAAAGAAGCCAAGAGGCCCTACAAAAGGAATAAAATCCATGCCCGGGGTTCCAAGAAAAATTGAATGGGATCACTTGGACCGACCCACAGGGAAATGGGCAACGGATTACAAGAATCACATTGGCGAGATAAGTCGCGCAAAGGTTTCAATATTGATCAGAACCTGGGAAGATGTTTCACAAGGAATAAAAGACACTTTGTGGGAAGACGTCAAGGTAACCGGTTTTATTTTGGAAATTCAGTTGTACATATCTACGTGTCTTTTTCATGTGCTAAAAGACTTTCTTGTTCCTTTTCTTTTTCTTTCATTTAGAGAGAATTTCATATCACAGATGAAACTAAGAAAGAAGTTGTCTTAAAGAGTTGTGATAAGCGTTGGAGGGAATTCAAATCAAGATTGACGACTGGTTGGATTCGGGGTACAAGGAAAAGGCCAAAAGATGAAAAGATGCCATATGATTTGTATAGTTATATAACTAAGGATATATGGAAGGAATTTGTGAAGATACGTACCTCCGAAGAAGCTGAGGTATAAAAATTATTCTTATTTAAAGTCTTGTTATAATCTAAGTTTTATTTTGTTGTAATAATTTCTTTTACCCCCCTAAAATTAGGAAATAAGTGAGAAAGCAAGACAAAGTCAATCTTTCAACATATATCCTCATCATATGGGACAGAAATCATATGCTGAAATGACAAGTGAATGGCAGAGAAAAGGGTACATTCCCTCAGTTTCTTCGTCATCTGAAGGTTCCTCTGCGTCTACAATTTCTTCAAGTTTGCCGAGTAGGACATGTTTATGGCTTCTTGCAAGATCGAAACCAGATGAGAAAGGAAATCCTTACTTGCCGGATGAGGGCACACAAAAGGTCAAAGAAAATATTGTAAGTTCATTTAACAATTTTGCGTAATGTTGTGATTCCTCTAATTTCATATATGTTCTTAAATATGAAACCAAGTGTTGAACTTTTCTCAAAACCATTTGATTTCATGTAGGATGAATGGAAAAGGAAACAAGATGAAGGGGAATTTGTTCCCAAAAGTGCACGAGATGATGTCTTATCTCGTGCACTTGGTAAGACTAAAGAAGGGAGACCACTAACATTTGGTGGTGGAGTAGGCATCAAAGCTGTGTGGGGGACCGGAGAGCGGCGTAGCTTTCGACGGTATGGAGATGCGGAGATGGAGGAAATGGAAGCAAGAGTGACCAAAAGGGTCAAAGATGAGACAATACAAGAGATGAACTCCAAGATGGATGCCATGGTCATGGAGAAATTTATCACATTTGCTAAAGAACTTGGTGTCCAAATACCAAGCCATATGAGGATAGACGCAAATGTTCATAGTAGTTGTCGTTCCGGGGGTTTAGATCCATTTGCCGACATTACGGTATGATAATTTGTGTTTTTCAAGTACTTTGTTTCTAGTTAATTCTATTGAACTTTTCTAACATGTTACATTGTATTTGCGTTATTGTTCAAAATAAATAATAAGGAACCTATCCCGTGCCATCTATACCTGAACATAGGCTCGGAGAAAGTCTTTGTTGCCTATGGTACCATATGTCCAGAGTTGCTCCTTGATCACCACAACGACGTCACGTCCGATAACGTGAAAGTGAGCGTTGATGATTTTGAGCCCGCGTACAAAGAAGCTCCCGTCCCCGTGCCTTCTCAATATATTAAGAAACTTGCTCAAGCTCATGGTACCTTCACTCAGTGGCCAAAACATTTGGTGTCGCTTACGAATGAGGAGGTAACTAACATATGCATGATAATTTGAAGTAGAACTATTATACCATGTATGCTCACTAATATGTATATCGTTATTTGAAAATCATACCTCAGGTAAACAAGCCTACAAGTAAAGAGCCTAAAGGGAAAGGGAACAAAGGGAAAGAGATAGTGGTTGGGGGAAGTGGAACAAAAGCGTCCAACACTAAATCAAAAACCTATTTCCTTGAAAATTATAAAGTGCAAAATTTGAGTGGTAAGTGCAATGTGATGAAAACTATGATGTTGGGATTAAAAGAAGGGGAGCACGTTAAGGTACATTGCACTAAAAGGACATTCAATATGGAAAAGGACTTTGAAATTAGTGTCACCGTTGAAGACACCGATCAACTTCTCTCGGGAGCATGGCTCAATATATCAATAATACAAGTTTTTGCTACGTGAGTTACCTAAATTCATATTTTGCCCCTAAATTTGATTTTTATGATTGTCTTAACGTTCTTACACTCTATATTATAGGGCTTTGAGTGAGTTGTGTTTTCACGATGATTGTCACCCCAATAGTATTGGATTCATGTGCCCGGAGATGATCTCGGCCACCATGTTAAAGTCCGATGCAGATCGAATTCTATTGTACATGACGAGGTCCATGAGTGCACTTAGTTCTAAGACATTCATCTTATGTCCATACTACGAAAAGTATGAAAATTACTTTGAACTTCGTTTTTAATTGATTGTTATAAATTTAACTTTTTTTTTTTCTAACTACATACGTTTATTGTTTGTATGTAGGAGTCACTGGATGCTTTTAGTTCTTTGCTTGTCTAAACGTGAGGTCTACATATTTGATTCTCAACAGAAGAAGAGAAATTTGATGATTAAGGAGCCACTAAACAAGTAAGTAAAGTATGCATATGAAAATGCCATTTTTGCCAAAATTTTTGCCTTAGGTTCTTTAGTTCAAAGTTGGGTTCGAAAACATCATTTTTGCCTAAAAATGACCTAGGACGACCCAATTAGCCTTAAATGTGAAATAATAGATTGTAAAGGGACTTAGAAAGTTATAACTATGCATATGAGACGTGTAATAAGTTTGAAAACATTCCTTAGGTTCTTTGGTTCAAAGTTGGGTTCGAAAACATCATTTTTGCCTAAAAATGACCTAGGACGACCCAAATAGCCTTAAATGTGAAATAATAGATTGTAAAGGGCCTTAGAAAGTTATAACTATGCATATGAGACGTGTAATAAGTTTGAAAACATTCCTTAGGTTCTTTGGTTCAAAGTTGGGTTCGAAAACATCATTTTTGCCTAAAAATGACCTAGGACGACCCAAATAGCCTTAAATGTGAAATAATAGATTGTAAAGGGCCTTACAAAGTTATAACTATGCATATGAGACGTGTAATAAGTTTGAAAACATTCCTTAGGTTCTTTGGTTCAAAGTTGGGTTCGAAAACATCATTTTTGCCTAAAAATGACCTAGGACGACCCAATTAGCCTTAAATGTGAAATAATAGATTGTAAAGGGCCTTAGAAAGTTATAACTATGCATATGAGACGTGTAATAAGTTTGAAAACATTCCTTAGGTTCTTTGGTTCAAAGTTGGGTTCGAAAACATCATTTTTGCCTAAAAATGACCTAGGACGACCCAAATAGCCTTAAATGTGAAATAATAGATTGTAAAGGGCCTTACAAAGTTATAACTATTCATATGAGACGTGTAATAAGTTTGAAAACATTCCTTAGGTTCTTTGGTTCAAAGTTGGGTTCGAAAACATCATTTTTGCCTAAAAATGACCTAGGACGACCCAAATAGCCTTAAATGTGAAATAATAGATTGTAAAGGGCCTTACAAAGTTATAACTATGCATATGAGACGTGTAATAAGTTTGAAAACATTCCTTAGGTTCTTTGGTTCAAAGTTGGGTTCGAAAACATCATTTTTGCCTAAAAATGACCTAGGACGACCCAAATAGCCTTAAATGTGAAATAATAGATTGTAAAGGGCCTTAGAAAGTTATAACTATGCATATGAGACGTGTAATAAGTTTGAAAACATTCCTTAGGTTCTTTGGTTCAAAGTTGGGTTCGAAAACATCATTTTTGCCTAAAAATGACCTAGGACGACCCAAATAGCCTTAAATGTGAAATAATAGATTGTAAAGGGCCTTACAAAGTTATAACTATGCATATGAGACGTGTAATAAGTTTGAAAACATTCCTTAGGTTCTTTGGTTCAAAGTTGGGTTCGAAAACATCATTTTTGCCTAAAAATGACCTAGGACGACCCAAATAGCCTTAAATGTGAAATAATAGATTGTAAAGGGCCTTACAAAGTTATAACTATGCATATGAGACGTGTAATAAGTTTGAAAACATTCCTTAGGTTCTTTGGTTCAAAGTTGGGTTCGAAAACATCATTTTTGCCTAAAAATGACCTAGGACGACCCAAATAGCCTTAAATGTGAAATAATAGATTGTAAAGGGCCTTACAAAGTTATAACTATTCATATGAGACGTGTAATAAGTTTGAAAACATTCCTTAGGTTCTTTGGTTCAAAGTTGGGTTCGAAAACATCATTTTTGCCTAAAAATGACCTAGGACGACCCAAATAGCCTTAAATGTGAAATAATAGATTGTAAAGGGCCTTACAAAGTTATAACTATGCATATGAGACGTGTAATAAGTTTGAAAACATTCCTTAGGTTCTTTGGTTCAAAGTTGGGTTCGAAAACATCATTTTTGCCTAAAAATGACCTAGGACGACCCAATTAGCCTTAAATGTGAAATAATAGATTGTAAAGGGCCTTAGAAAGTTATAACTATGCATATGAGACGTGTAATAAGTTTGAAAACATTCCTTAGGTTCTTTGGTTCAAAGTTGGGTTCGAAAACATCATTTTTGCCTAAAAATGACCTAGAACGTACGACCCAATTAGCCTTAAATGTGACTACTACGTATATAATTGCATTTACATGTGTAAACAAAGTATATAATTGCACTTACATGTAAAATATTCTTTGCATTTACATGTGTAAACAAAGTATATATAATTGCATATTTTATCGAATGTGTAGTGCTTTTCGGAGTTACAAGAGACTAGGTGGACAATCTAAGGGAACTAAATTAACATGGATTCCAGCACAGGTATATATATATATATAATTAGTTTATTATTTACCTAAGAAATAAGTTTTTCAAAATTATAACATACAATGTGATAGAAATTTTACTTGTGTTATTTATTTTAATGCATTTAGTGTGCTCAACAACCGGGATCACTAGATTGTGGCTACTACGTCATGCGTTTTATGTACGACATAATAATGAATCATGGTAATAGTCAAGATCTTACTAAGGTATGTTCTCATAAACTACGTACTTTATATAATAAATTGAAGTACACAAAACTATTATATTGATCAATCGTTGATAAATTGAATTATTTACACTTTTTTAGGATTTTTCAAGAACATTGCCTTATTCAGCGGAGGAGATTAATGAGGTGAAAGATTTTTGGGCAGATTACTTCATGAACAATGTCGAATTTTTAGCTTAATTTGTAATATGAACTTGATCTCTAGCTAGCTACGTACCTTTGTTGTAATAATTTTATGTTTGTTGTAACATGTTGGTTGATCGATCTATGACGAATTTAATTGCCTTTTATTGGGAACGTTAATTACGTTGTAAACTTTTGTGACAGGTATTAATTATAAATGTATTCCCGGTATTGGGAATGAACCGTCTAATTTCAAAGACGATCATGTCGGAATTTCCAACTAATATTAAAAAACGAATATTTTTTTAAAAAAAAATAAGTCATTTGCAACGCACGTTAGCTCAATGTGCGAGGCAAATGACTTAATTTTTTGGCGCTAAAATTGTCATTTGCGTCGCACATTAAGCTATTGTGCGTGGCAAATGACTTTTTTTTTTTGCGCCTAAAAGTCATTTGCGTCGCACAATTAGCAAAAGTGCGTTGCAAATAACTTTTCAACATGGTGCCTGAAAAGTCATTTGCAACGCACATTAGCTAAATGTGCGACGCAAATGAACCTTATTTGCGTCGCACATTTAGCTAATGTGCGTTGCAAATGACTTTTCAGGCACCATGTTGAAAAGTTATTTGCAACGCACTTTTGCTAATTGTGCGACGCAAATAAGGTTATTTGCGTCGCACAAATGTGCGACGCAAATGACTTTTAGTCATTTGCGTCGAGAGCTTTTGCCACGCACGATGTGCGACGCAAATATGCTTAAAAGTGCGATGCAAATGACCCTTTTTCCACTAGTGTCTTCCAATGCCCCCCGTCTTCTTGCAGTAGAAGCATTCAGAGTCGGCAGGAGAATGAGTCACCCTCTTCTGTTTACCAGAACTGGTGTCGTTGGACTTGGATGAGGGCGTAGCCTTGCCCTTACCCTTCTTGCCCTTATTCTTTCCTGATTTCTTGAAGTTCTTGCCCTTACGCACCATAAGCACATCGTGCTTATTCTCTTGCTTGAGCGTCTTTTCAGCGGTTTTCAGCATACCGTGAAGCTCAGTAAGAGTTTTCTCCATGCTGTTCATGTTGTAATTCAACTTGAACTGATCATATCCACTATGAAGCGAATGGAGAATGATGTCAATAGCCATTTCATTTGAGATGTCAGAATCTAGAGCTCTCATATTCTCAAAGAGTCCAATCATTTTAAGAACATGTGGGCTCACTGGTTCTCTTTTCTTGAGCTTAGTCTCAAGGATCAACCTCTGAGTCTCGAATCTTTCGATTCTGGCTTGGTCCTGAAACATGTTCTTCAACTCCGAGATGATTTGGTAAGCATCCGAGTTAAAGAACATTTTCTGAAGTTCAGGACTCATGGATGCAAGCATCACACATTTGACATCCCTGTTGGCCTGGATCCAACGGTTAAGGGCAGCTTGAGTTAAGTCCGGCCCGGCGGCTTCCGGTAACTCTTCCTCGAGGACATATTCTTTTTCCTCATGCATTAGAACTATTTGTAAGTTCCTTTGCTAGTCGAGGAAATTGTTGCCATTCAACTTCTCCTTGTCGAGAATTGAACGCAGGTTGAAAGTGTTGTTATTGTTTGCGGCCATTTGATTACTACATTTGAAAAGAATTCGCAATAAATAACCATTCATAACTTTAATAACTTTGAAATAAAATCTAACATGCAATCATTAAAGCTATTAAACATTTCATTCATGCAAAAGCAAAAACATGGTCCAAAAAAGAATGAAATGATTCCAAGACCCTAAAAGTCCTAAATCCTTAAGCAGCTTTGGCATGTCTTAAGTAGTTTAAGATTCTAGGTAAGCAAAACCTATTGCTAGTAATCTCCAAATTACTCTTAGTTAATAAATTAATACCATAATTTATCCCATTTCCACAACATAATGCCATTGTTGTTTGAGTTGAAATCACAATCAACGTGCTCCTTTGGGACGCCTTACCATCTAAGTCAACTAATATAGCACCTCACTTTGGCGTAAACCTACTACGTTAGGTCCTTAGATTTTTGTAAGTGCTTGATTTGGAAGACAATTTTTAAA
The DNA here is from genome assembly GCF_020520425.1 of Spinacia oleracea. Classification (NCBI taxonomy): domain Eukaryota; kingdom Viridiplantae; phylum Streptophyta; class Magnoliopsida; order Caryophyllales; family Amaranthaceae; genus Spinacia; species Spinacia oleracea. The sequence continues at coordinate 60,064,116 of NC_079490.1, forward strand.
CTCAATATTACTTTGGACCTAGTTGTTTCTATGTTGGTTCGATTATTTAGTGAACTTAATCTAATCGAGTCGTACTAAACAACCTATTCATGTAAAGTATACATTCATACATTCAAGCATAATATATATCAAAATGCATAAATAAATGGTGAACTAGTATGGCCCAAAACATCTTGTCTTGAAGCATCCAATCTTCATCACCATCTCGTTAGCTTGGCATCGTCTTGAATCTTCGTTCAATTGCTAACTTAAAGTTCTAAACTTAGAAATACTTGAAAATAATAAATTACATCAAAATTTCCATGGTACGCATACCATATTTAAAACTTTACATTCAAAGATAGAACGGTTCGCTGACCGTATTTAACTATCCTAAATGGCCATACTAGTCACTTGGAGTACCTGCATTACATAAAATATACATTCTATGCATTCACCCATTCGTATGCTAAAACGAATGGCCCAAATAATTATGCAAGTAGTTACGTGAATTAATTAAAATTCACGTTCACATAAACGCGTCCTAAAAGATTAATCAATTTCCAAATTATTAATCCTTAGACTTTATTCTAATTAAAATTGAATTTAATTAAAATAATGCGACCTACGAAAATAATCAAAAATAATTATTTCATTTTAATTTCATTTAGTGGCTCCCACTCAAACCAATAATTATTCCAGATAATTAATTATAAAATATTAAATTAAATATCCTATTAGCCCAAATTAATGCAAAACATGTCAAGCCCAACGAAATAAACAAATTTAAGAAAAAATGTCCAAGTGCATGCTTGGGATAGGCTTGCGCCCAGCCCATCGTAACGCTTGTGTGGCCTACCAGGCACACGAGCAATGCTCGCACACCCCGCAGCCTAGCGCGCGCGTCCCCACAGCTCTATGATGCCCTGCGCGCTTCGTTCAAAGCTCGTCGTGCGCATCGCTGCACGTCACAAGGTCTCGTGCCTTGCTTTGCTCGCAGCCCACGCCCATCGCCCTTGCCAAGCGCGCGCGCGGCACGCAGCGCCTATGCTGCTGCCCGCGTCGCTGCGGCTTGGCACGGATGCGGTAGCCCGCATGACTCGACGAGCCACACGTCCACCCACCCTTGTGTTCTTGCCTTTGGTTCGTACTACGGACCAACTTAATTAAAAAAAATAATTTAATTTCACGAACTTTTACATTAATGTTATTTTTCATAAAAAGTTATGATTTTTATTTTCGAAAAACAACGGTTTTTACGATTTAATAAAATTGACGACAATCCAATTTCGTAAAATATTAAATCAAGGCTAACATTATTCAAATTTTAAGAACGAACAAATCAACCAAAAATTTGAACTTTTAAATAATAAAATCCAAAACTTTAAATCGTTCTTTAAACAATTAAATTTCAGATTTTAATAATTAGGTTTAAGTGCGATTAATATTAACGAAACCATTCAAAATTTTAATCCAATAATTTTTAAAATTAGCCACTGACCCATGAAATTATATTCCCTTTCCCAATTAACCGAATTATTAGATCTAAATTATTAAAAAAATCAATTAGGGATCTAATTTCTACGAATTTGGGGAAAACAAAATTAGGGTTTATACATATCCGAAAATCTGAAATTTTTACCATGGATCAAGAATATACCCAGAAACATCGTGTCAAAATTTCAAGCAATTCCGAGTTTATTAGGTCGACCTTTTAATTGAATTACTTTCCGACACTTTAAATTTTTATTCGAAAATTAACAAAAACGCCAAAAAAACATCACTCCGAGGCCTGTTTTTGCAATTCCGTCCCCATGATTTGATCTTAGAAAATCGTTTTCAATCAGATTAAGGTCAGAAAAGTCGAAAAACCGAATCTTTTTGATTTCAGAACAGGTTACGCAATTAATCCAATAATCCATAAAATTTTGGAAAAATCAACAAAAATTCTAAAAAATTCGACAGCAGCAAAAACAATTAAATCATGCTAAACACATGGTTTGAATAAATAAGGCTCGTGATACCACTAGAGGGGAATACAGTTAAACATAATAACATGTGCGAAAACAATCCCCAAAGCCAGGAAACATGTATAAAGCACAGATTAAGCAAACTTACATTCGAAGCGTATTTCCCTAGTAATCTATCAACGAACATGAACTTAGAACTCCACTTGTTGTTCCTCTACTTGGTTCACCGACACGATTAGATCCGTCTTGATAACCGTAGCTTAATCAAGAGTTTTTCTTTTGGGAAGAACAGTTTTCTCAGAGAGAGGAAAAATGAAGAACGTAATTCTAAATTAGGTTTAGGGTTTTGAAAACTTGTGTGTACAGAGTTGTTTTTGAAAATACAATAGCCCTATTGTATTAATGATGTAGCCGGCCAAGAATAATAAGCCTTGACCGGCCACACATATAAGCACACGGACCACAGCCCACCGCCCAGCAACACACGTCGCAGGCCGAAGCCCACAGCCCGCGCGTCGAGCAGCTGAGCCATGGGCCTGCTCGCTCGTCGCCGCCCGTTGCTTGCACTGCTATTGCATGCTCGCGCCGCACATGCGGGCTGGCTGCTCGCGAGCTTGTTGGCTCGTTGGGCCTTGTACGCCGGATTTCTTAACTTTTAGAATGATTAGTGAGTAGAATTAGGTTAGGGAAAGGGGAGAATCTAGGGGCTTAATTAGGGGAAATTGATAATTAGATGTTGATTGATTAATGTGATTAAATATTGAGCTTGCTGGCTCGCGAGCTTGCTGGCTCGTCGGATCTGGATCTGGATCCTCAATTTCATTACCAAGCGGATCCGGGTAGGATCTGGATCCTTGCCTAAAAAATGAATCTGGATCCTAGAGGATTTGGTTCGGATCCTACTGAAGGAAATATGTCCTTCACCCAATGTGCATTAGTCTAATACCAAGGTTCAGATTAATTACGAACAATTAATTCAGTGAGATCAAGTGATCGGAACAGCTGGCTGGAGCAATGCTTCCGATCAGTGAGTTCTAATCTATATTAGGCTCACATCTTACTCTTGACTAAACCTATAAGGTCACACCATTGGCATGTAACAGATCACCAGATTAAATGAATCGGAAATTCATTTAATAGCTTTTTAGGAATTAGTTGGGAAAAACATAAATATACGATATGACGTTGGATTGGAATCGTAAATTGGATTGCGTATATTCGTAAGCTAGACGAAACAAATGATCGTATCGTACGACGGTGAATCCTCAAGTACTATACGATAAACAATCGCCGCAAGGCAACGTTGCCGGCCCGACGAGCCAAGTGATGAGCGAAATTTATGTCGCTCTTAGCTTAGTATTTTATGTTAGGTTGTTATGCTTTTTTATAGTTTTTATAGATTTTGTGTGATTTTTATAAGTTTCTTTCCATCTTGTGCTTTATAGGTGATTATGATGAAAAGTGATGGAAAACAAGTAGAATTGAGCCAAAACAGGGCTTGTGCAATCGAATTGGTATTTGTGCGCCCGAACAGAGGAGAGCAAATAGACATCAAGGAATATCCAATTTTGTGCGACCAAACGTCCCTTTTTGTTCGGTCGCACAAATTGGATTTTGGAGACAGAATGCCTCAAAAATGGTAAACGACAGCACAGGTTTTGGTTTGACAGCACAAGAGTTCGTGCGCCCACACAGGTTTTTCTGTTCGACCAAATCAAAGCTCAAAGGAGACAAAGGCCAAGAAAACACCATTCGACCGAACATGCTTTCTTTTTCGGTCGCACATGATGAAGGAATTGTTCTTCGCTGCGTTTGCTTGCACAACACTTAATATTTGCTCGAATGGGTTTCTTATGTTCGGTCGCACAGTGGGTATGTGCGACCGAATGGCTGCGCGGGCTGCTTATTTTTGAATTTCGGCTTCTATTTGGGGAAACTTATAAATAGATTTTTCATTTTTAATTTTAGAATTAAGTAGTTAGTTTTACATTTTTAGAATCCCAAAATAGATTTTCAGCATTTCTAGAGTGAGAAACTCTCCTCCATTGAAGCATCAAGTTGTAATTTCTTAAACTCTTCTTCTAATTTCTTGCAATTCAATTCAATTTCTTACTTCTTGCTCTTGTTATGTTGTTGATTGTTCTTTAAATTCCTTTAATTCTTGAATTCTTCTTTGCCTTGACTTTAGTTACTTGGATTCTTAATTTTCTAGTTGATTGTTCAATTGGTTGTTCTACTCTTTGATTCTCTCTTTCTAATCTTTTAATTTCATGCTTGCTAGCTTAGAATTAATGGATTTCTTAATTTTTAAAATGATTAGTGAGTAGAATTAGGTTAGGGAAAGGGGAGAATCTAGGGGCTTAGTTAGGGGAAATTGATAATTAGATGTTGATTGATTAATGTGATTAAATATGATTTGGTGATAGGATATGCATGCCTAATTGAGTGGTAGTTGCAAATGCTATTTGATTAGATTCAATTGGAAACATGGGTTAGGTTTGGCAAGAGATTGTGAGCCTATCTTGTGTAAGAAAATAGTTGTGCCTATTATATGCAAGTTTGTGTAGTCTAGGATTAGGCGAAAGGTCTTCCATAGATTAGACGCTTAGCGTACCCCATCCGAGAGGTGGCGGGTTCGTCATTTGATGCTATTTGCCTATTTGCCAAGTCGTTGCATGATCGTCATTGCTAGATAGTTTAGTTCATTTCCCCCGATTTCCCTAGCCTATCCCCGACTCCCTAACGTTTCCCTATCTTGATTCAATTTCGTTTAATTGTAGCTTTAGTTTCCTAGTTATAATTCAAACCAACTCTTGTTCGAACTAGCTTAATATCTCAACTTGATAACCACCGTTTCTATGGGACGATCCCTTTGCTTGCCTCTATAGTCCATATAGCCGGTTAGTTTAGTGGTTTATAAATTTTGGTTGATTGGGTGAATATCTATTCAACGACGGAAAAACACCTTATCAAAATGGCGCCGTTGCCGGGGAACGGTCGTTGTTATTGAGTTTTGTTGAGACTAGTTTATCATTAGAAAATACAAAAATATTGCATTCTTGCTTAGCTTTCTTTTTCTTGGCAATACTCACGGTTTTCTTGAGTTTGTATGCTTGATAGGGGTCGTGCTCGTCAAAGGACCCTCCATCCTCTTGACCTTAAATTGGAGAGGAAACTAAGGAGACTAAGGCGTGTTCGAACTAGCTCATCAAGTCACAACCGGTTCGAATCCTTGAGTGTTGGTGTAGAACAAGAAGAGAGTGAGCAAGCTTTTGAGACTATGGTGCTCCCGGTTAAGAATTTGGGAATATCGGGGGCATTTAAAGCAACATGCGGTATCCAAGCACCCACAACTAGTGCTAACAACTTCGAGATCAAACCCGCTTTGATCAACTTGGTTCAAAGGCATCCTTTTTGTGGGAAGAGCAACGAGTCACCCCACGAGCACCTCAAACAATTCGAGCACTATTGTGACACAATCAAGCACAATGGTGTCACATCGGACTATGTGAGGTTGACATTGTTTCGTTTCTCTCTTCTTGGGCGAGCTAGTGATTGGCTTGACAAGGAGGTCAAGCCCAACTCACTTCGCACTTGGAACGAAGTGACTAGTGCATTTTTGAGCAAGTTTTACTCGCATGGGAAGACGGCGGAATATCGCCACAAAATCCAATCCTTTGAGCAAAGGCGAGACGAGTCACTTTTCGAAGCTTGGGATCGTTTTAAGGAGTACCAAAGGGAATGCCCTCATCATGGGATCCCTAAGTGGTTGTTACTTCAAACCTTCTACTTGGGGTTGAGCCCAAGTTCAAAGACAAGTCTAGATGCGGGCGCGGGAGGTCCCATCATGAACAAGACCGAAGATCAAATTGAAGAGATAATTGAGGACGTGGTCCAAAATTATCAAGCTTGGCACGTTGGTGCAAGGGACTATGATGGCAAGGGAAGGAATGATGATGGTAAAGGATCGGTTTATGCTATGGAGCAAGCTAAGATCATTGAGAAGCTTAGCTCGAGGTTGGAGAAACTTGAAAGCACGCCAAGCCAACCACCATCACCATTTGCGGGAAGAGAAACAAGCCAACCACCATCACCATCTACAATTCAACCACCTTCGGCTACTCTTCTCACTAAGGGGAAGAGCAAGGTTAGTTCCTATGACACTATGCCTCCGGGCACTTCTTTTTGTGACAATTGCCAAGATTATGGTCACTTCCCCAATGCATGTCCCTTGGTTCATAATGTGTATTTTGTGGATTATGGCCCTTCGTATGAAGGTGATTTTGATATGGAATATGCTCATGCCTTGAATGAGAGGTCTAGAAACGATAACCCCAACAATCAAAATTTTGCTAGGCAACCTAGAGGCCCCCCCCATGTATGGTTCCCACAAAGGATATAGCCAAGCAAGTGGGTATGATAGCCAAGGCCGAGGTGGCTATAGAGCGCAAGGCTATCAAGGCCAAGGACCCTATGGTCAATCTCAAGGTTTTGGCAATCAAGGCCAATACAATCAAGGTAGTTATAATCCCAACCATCAAGGTGGAGGGGGTTATAACTACTCTTATGGGCAATTTAAGGGTGCCTCTAGTGGGGGTTATCCTTTGAACTCGGCAGGTCCATATGGTGTGTCTCAATTCCCACCTCCCGGATTCAATGGACCGAGGACCTTTGGCAATCAATTTCAATCAAACCTTAGTGGTTATGGCATTGCACCTCCACCACTCCCGCCTCTTAAGTCAAACCTTGAGGATCTCATGGAGTCGTTTGTGGGGGCGCAAGCCAAGAAAATTGTTGAGTTTGAGGATGGATTTAAACAATCCAACACTCACTTGAAAATGATTGAGACCCAACTAGCACAACTTTCTAGCACCATCAAAGAGCAACAAGTGCATATAAGTCTCCCACCCCAAGGTCAACCCTCCTAAGCAAATGTATGCAATTATGACAAGGAGTGGGAAGACTTTAGATGATGGTGCTATGCATGTTGAAGCTCCTTGCTTTAGGGGTGAAAATTCTAAGGGAAATGAGTCTTCGGACCGTGATGTGGCGGAAGAGAAGTCTCATGTCGACGACATGAGTGATGGTGATAAGTCGAAGGAGACTACTCTTCCTCCTCTCCCAATTCCTCCTCCCCCCTACCCTCAAAGATTTGCCGGTAAAAAGCTTGATGATCAATTTCATAAGTTTTGGGAAACCATTAGCAAGCTATATGTGTCATTGTCTTTCACCGAGGCGCTCAAGCAAATGCCACATTATTCTCGGTTCATGAGAGACATTTTGAGCGTGAAAAGGACTTGTGGCACTAATGAAACCGTGCACCTAACGGAGCATTGTAGTGATTTGATTTCGAGCCCTTTCCCCCCAAAGCTCAAGGATCCCGGGAGCTTCTCGACTCCTTGTAGCATCCAAGAACTTAGGTTTGACAACGCTCTATGTGATTTGGGGGCAAGTGTAAGCATTTTTCCATTCAAAATATATGAGAAACTTAGTCTTGGCGATCTCACCCCTACCCCTATGTCCTTGCAATTAGCCGATCGCTCGGTTATGTTCCCATTGGGTAGGGTTGATGATGTTCCCCTTGTGATAGGGAAGTTGACTTTTCTTGTTGACTTCATTGTCTTGGATATCGATGAGGACGCCCATACCCCTATTATTTTAGGGAGGCCATTCTTGGCTACGGCGGGTGCTCTCATCGATGTTCAAGGTGGCCTTATCACTTTGAAGGCGGGAGACGCCAAGGCTAGTTTCAAGCTTGCTATTGATGATCATCGTTGCTCTAAGATGAGAAGTTGACACTCTTGCTTGTATTGAGCACAATCATTCTTGTGCTAATGCTTCTAACAATCCTTGTGTTCTTAAGTGTGATTTTGAGATTAATAGGAATGTCAAGAAGGATATGCACGAGAGCTCCTTTGTGCTAGGCGATTCCTATGATGTAACACCCCGACAATTCTCTCTTTTCTAAAATAATCTTTTTATATAAAAAGTAGAGAATTATCAAGGCATTATCGCCCGTGTGAAAACGTAATGGCTTATTCAGAATTTTGCAGCGGAAAACATAAAACTAACTTTAGGTTTATAAATAATCGATTACAGGTTTAATCCCAAAAACCAACCAACGAAAATAAGGAAATATAAATAGGACGACAAGTTTAAAGTCCAAATTAACAAACCAAGTCACTTATCAAAACAAAACTAAATACAAGCTCTCTAATCCCGATCCCAATGATGCAACATCTTCAAACCTGCAGATGGACAATGCTTATTGATCCTTAGAGACTGCTCACCAAAGATTGGGTCATCACAGGATCAATAAGGCATAGCCATGATCAACATGCACAAGCAAAAGCACGTAATCAGCAAAGCTGAGTACTACATACTAAAACAAAAACAATCCTAACATGATACTAATAAACGAACAACCCTAACATGATTCTAATGAAACATAAGCAAGGAAAACCAAAACATATTGACTTGAAAGCTATACTTGACTGGACTAGACTTTTGTATCCTTAACATTATTTTAATTGAAATAGTCAATGGACCGAGTTGCTACTAGAAACTTCTTCTTCTTCACTAAGGAAGACGAGGTACGGGCGCGACTCCGTAAACCCCAATTACCTGCGATATCGAGGGACTTTTGAATAAAATAGAACCGGTGATCAATCCGGCCCCAGAAAAAGCCATAGGCGACCCATGACCCCAACTCCTGATTGTCCGTCACTTTAGACGTGCACAGTCTAAAGCTATTGCTACTCAGTTTCACTTTACATGATTTACAAATTAAACTCTGTTATGACTCAACAATCACATAAGTCATACAATCAACAATTATTCACAACTGTTTTTATCTTGGAATTAAGTATGTGATCACAAGGCATCAAGCATGACTCATTCCAATTAAATCCAACCTTTCCTTTAATACTGATCAACCCCTCTATATGGGTATAAGGTTTCAACTTACTAAACAAGGTCCACAACCCTCATAAAGTAGTGAAAAGCTAAAAGGGAACAATGAACAATCGATCTGAATTAATATATAATAATCTAATGTTCCCAACCAACATGTTCGCATCAATCATCCATACAAAACATGCTATAATTCTCATAAAGAAATATATATGCTTAACATGTCCTTCCAACAATATTAAACATGCACTTTCAACATAACCTAGTTCATCAACAATTTCAACATAACTAAGTTCCTCAATCATTTCAACATAACCAAGTTCATCAATAATTTCAATATGGTTTCAACAAATCACACACATTCCAAGCACACAGGTATGTACGTACCTTGTGTAAACAAACTGATAGGCCACTTTAACGAACTCAAAAGTCGCCTACAAAGAATTCTCCGCCTAAAAACAACCAATAAAATTCTCCCAATCAATATCCAACGATTTACAGCAATACTAAAGTACTCTAAATACACCCTAAACACATTTTGAACCATCCCCAATGTCGAAACTTAACTAATTAACCTCCAAGCATAATAACTATTAAACTAATGATTCCAAAACGTTCTAAACTCCAATAAAACATCCTTTTTAAAATTTCCAGCAATATAAAATAATTTTAAACGTCCACAAAACATAATCAACGTTCTTAAAATCAAAAAAATAATAGCTTAATAATATATAATCATTCTATTATGATTTAAATCATTAAAAACCTTAAAAATTGACACTTTAATAATTAAAATCATTATTTCATTTCAATTACCTAATCTGAAAATTAATAATTTAATTATGCAAACCTAAAATTCTGAAATCCACTATTAAATCATAAAGCTTATAATTTAAATTCAAGAAACGCAATTTAAATTATTAAAACGTTATTAAATTCATTATTTAAACATAATATGTAAATCTGAAAATTCTAGTTAAATCATAAAAACATATAATTTAAATTCAAGAACGTAATTTAAATTCAAGAGCATAAATTCAAATTAATAAACTTAATTAAAAGATTTAAATAACTTAGGGTTTAAGAAACAACCAAAAGGAGGAGAGAAAGGGCGCTGGCCGGCGGCAGGGAGGCACGGCAGTTGTGCTGGGCGGCAGGTGGTCGTGAGGAGCGACGTGGCTAGGCTGGGTGCAGGTGGTCGTGTGGACGGCCGGTGCTAGTTCGATGAACACAGTTGCGGTTAGAGGGGAACCACGAAAACGAAATAGAGAGGGGAAAGACGAAAGGGAAGAAGAGGAAGAAGGAGACTGACCGGCGGGATAGAAGGGAAGTGCAGCGAGTAGCGGTGCGGTGGCTGTGCAACTGGTCACGGTGGTTGAGCAAACAGAAAACACCGAGTGAGGAGGAGAGATAAAACAAAAAAAGAAAAATAACAAGAGGGAAGAGGTGAGAGGGAGCTTACCGGCGACAAGCAGGGACGACGGAGGTGGTCGCAGGTGGCTAATGGTGGTGTCGGCACTGGGTGGTCGCCTGCGAAGAGGAGCAGGGTTTGAGTAATTCACGTGAAAGGGAGAGAGAGTTTGAGAGTTTGGTATATATATTTTTTTTTCTTCTATTTCACGTGAAGTGAAAGGGTAAGAGTTTTGGGTAATTTTCTCTTGTTTTATTTATTGTGGGCTTTACTAATTGGGCTAGCATTAGAATTTGGGTTTTAGTGTTTGAGTCAAAATCGAATATGATTACTTTCCGAATTCAACGAGTTTTCCTAATTCAAATTCTTTTCAACATAAAATTCTAAAATTATTCTTGATTGCACAAACCGTTAAAATATTTAGAATATATTTAAATAAAATGAAATATACATTAAATATATAATAAAATTCAAAAATCGTTAAATATTTAGAACGTACTTAAAATAAAATAAATATATGTTAATTATATATTTATTACTTAAAATTCATAAATTCTATTTAAATATAAATAATATACGTTAAAATATATTAATAACATTTATAAATTTACGGGGGATTACAATCTACCCCTCTTAAAAGAAGTTTCGTCCCGAAACTTGACACGTAATTTCCCACATTTTCCCCAAAAGCTTTTAACTTATTCTTACTAGAGAAGTACGTGTGCCACCTATGTGCACTCTTTTGCAAACTCAAAGCTGTTTGTGTTACTCATGAACACCTTTTCTTATGCGGAGAATCTATATATTTGCTTTGCATCAACTTGTAAAATTTGCTAAAATAAGCAATAAAATGCATAAAAATGCCATAAAATAGGTAAATAGCGCGAATTTCTATCGCATTCTACCCCCCTTAAAGAAAACGAGTTACGCCCTCGTAACTCACCTCAGGGAATAGCTAACCAAAATTCTCTTTCGACGAATTCTATCCTCAAAATTTCTATTTCACTAAAACTACTACTTTAGACTTTTCACAACAGATGACGAAACAAAAGAACAAGTCACCACGAATTAAATAATGCTTAACTTGCGCGGAGTTAATAGAAAAGTACCAGAATCTATATCGGCATATCGTTCATCCGCATTCTGATTCATCATGTACAACTTTCCTGGAGCCTTATTCGGGTTGTTGTTATCATTTGCAGGCTTATTATGGTTCCCTTGATTGTTTTGTGCCCCTCCAGGCTTTGAATTATGACCTCCAGACTGGTTAAACTTCACTTGGTTTCCACCTCCATTACTATTTTGTTCCTTTCTGTGCTTAGTGAAGCACTCATATTCCCTATGCCCCCTTTTCTGACAATAGTTGCAGGTCACTAATTCTCCTTTGCAGTTCTTACCAGGGTGATTGTTACTGCACATCTTGGAATGATACACTCTCTTAGATTGGTTCGAGTTGTTGTGGTGCCCCTGATTGTTTCATCCTTGGAAATTTCCATTTCCATCTCCGTTTCTATTCGTTTTAAAGTTTTCTTGGTTACCCCCAGCATTAAGATCTTTTCTCTTTTCCCCAATTACCACAGTTTTCTTGTCCCTTCTAGATTGCAGACCATAAATATGAGCAGTTCTCCCATACACAATGTCTAAGGATGTAAAAGTTTACCCACCTAATCCCAGTTGAATTTCATCAGTCAGCCCTTGCTCGAACCTTTGAGCTTTCAGCTCCTCAGTAGCTACCACCTCAGGTGCAAACCTCGACAAAGCTATAAACTTGCTATAGTATTCAGCAATAGTCATATTCCCCATCCTAAGGTTGATGAACTCCTGCGCTTTCTGCTTTCTCATAAAAGGAGGATAAAACTTCCCCCTCAAGGCAACAATAAATGAATCCCAATTGAATCCCTCAGCAGCACTTAGTCTTGTTCCATTTTTCCTCCACCAAAGGTCAGCCTCATCTTTCAGGTAAAGGACGGCTTGACTTACTCTCATACTCCCAGGGCAACTCACAGCCTCAAATAGTTTCTCAAATTCCCTAATCCAGTTTTCCAGGAAGGTTGGGTCTGCTTGCCCCTTGAAATACGGTGGCTTAACCTTAGAAAATCTTTCAAACATTTCCCCTGCCGAATCGGGGCGCTCAGTTCTCTCCTAGGTTAGCTTTTCCGCCAAGAGGCGAATCGCTGCAGCTAGATCATTGTTGTTGGCCATTCTAGAACGCGACCTGCAATTAGTATACTCTACTTTAGGTTTGAAACATCACTTATACGTTATCCCATACAATTTAATAATTGATTTGACCATAAGGATCGCCTCAACCAACAATGTTCACATTAATACATATCATTTACGAAGGGACGACAATCGTTTACGAAGGCGCAACGATCGTCTACAAGACCCAATAATCATTGAAAAATAATCATCCTCAATAATTCACGAAAGAAATTCACACGCTGCACATAAGGCATAACATTTTGAATCATATTGGTCATGAGGGTCTAGATTGGCCATCACTTCCTTTATGTACTCCAATCATTTAATATTATTGTGGCAATTAAATTGACCCACAATTCACATTGAGTATGCAAACAATAAAGAATTAATCCATGACGTACTACCTAGAGGTTGGGGTATTATGGAATCCTCAAAATAAAATAAAGAACAATTCCTTGAAACTTTAAATTTTATTGCTAACTCCATAAAGGTTTATTACATCCTTGAAAATAATAAAGAACATTTCAAACTTCAATAAACTTTAAACTTAAACTGTTGTAGCTTTGCTACTTAGTCTTTAAAACATAAAAGAGCTAATTAACTATTATGACTTCAAAGTATTTGTGGCCTCTTGCCTATCCATTGCTCCTGAAACTTGCGGAGTGAAATTTAGATCTCAAGATCATCAAACTCTTCCTCAGGGTCTTCATCGGGGTCTTCCTCAGGGTTTGCATCTTCTCCCATGTCTTCATCTTGATTAGACTCACTTGCCATCTCATGTTCACTTTCGAGGTCTGCATCTGAATCACTAGAAATCTCAATGGTTGGCTCATGAGCCGCTGGGTTAGGATTCTCTGCCTCAACACATACATTCTCATTCTCCACAGCTACATCATTTTCCGCCAGGTCATTATTTACACTTACTCCCATAGGTTCTTCTGTAACTGCATCTCCAACATGACTCCCTACGATTTTACCGTCTCTAAACCCACTTTCTTCCGCCTCAATAATGGTGGTCAGAATTTATGAGTCATATTTCCATCTACCATCCCAAGTCCCATACTTAGCCAAGTTTGGAGTTCCATTATCAGAATGCATGTCTTTAAACTTTTCTTTGAGTTCTAGGTATGGAAATTTGTTAGGTAAGCAATTAATAATAGTGGCTGCTATGGTATCCTTTCTCATTAAGATAGGTTGCCCTTGAACTTTAGCATGATATTCACATCCAAACACAATTTTCTTCACGTAAATGTCAGGGGTTTCTATATCAAGTTTCTCGAAGGATCCTATATTGGTGTACCTGGAAAGAAACATTTTATTCCTGAAATAAACAATTCCGGGTCTCACTAACGATTTTCCAGCCAAATCATAAACAAAGTTCAATAATGCAATAAGTTTGGTGGAAGCAAACAATTCTTTATGCACATTTAAATGTAACATTAAACAATTAGCACACGCACGTACATAACAATCAATTTCTTATGCTAGCCTTGGCTAGCTACTAATGCACATATAATTCTATCTTATATGCCCTTCTTATACTACCCATCTCTCATAAACTAAAGCATTGAAATAATATAAGAAAATTATAATATAGAATAATAACATAAATAAAAATATAAAATAAATATAGTGAAATAAGTTAAGAAAATGCGTAGCGAATAAATTCGAGAATAAAGTTATTAATTCGAAAAGATTTATATTTCCTAAATAACGAATTCTAACTCTTGAAACAACTAAAGAAAAACTTTGAACTCCTTTAAAACAAAGTGTACTCATATTTTTTTTTTGCATAATAAGTAATAAGAAAAATAAAAATGTCGAAAGTATCACTTTAACCTGAATAAATAATTTGATTTCGAACTTAAATAATAAATATCATATACTTTCAAACAAGATAAAAGGAAACCGCCCCCCCAAACAAAAAGTACCAATTTTTGAACACTATAATACGTAGGAGCTCGATTTTAAGAAATTTATTTTAACTAACTAGATAGTTAGGAGCCTAAATTTTTTATTAAAGTAAAACCTTAATTAGCTTCTATATACCACTTTGTAACACCCCGACAATTCTCTGTTTTCTAAAATAATCTTTTTATATAAAACGTAGAGAATTATCAAGGCATTATCGCCCGTGTGAAAACGTAATGGCTTATTCAGAATTTTGCAGCGGAAAACATAAAACTAATTTTAGGTTTATAAATAATCGATTACAGGTTTAATCCCAAAAACCAACCAACGAAAATAAGGAAATATAAATAGGACGACAAGTTTAAAGTCCAAATTAACAAACCAAGTCACTTAGCAAAACAAAACTAAATACAAGCTCTCTAATCCCGATCCCAATGATGCAACATCTTCAAACCTGCAGATGGACAATGCTTATTGATCCTTAGAGACTGCTCACCAAAGATTGGGTCATCACAGGATCAATAAGGCATAGCCATGATCAACATGCACAAGCAAAAGCACGTAATCAGCAAAGCTGAGTACTACATACTAAAACAAAAACAATCCTAACATGATACTAATAAACGAACAACCCTAACATGATTCTAATGAAACATAAGCAAGGAAAACCAAAACATATTGACTTGAAAGCTATACTTGACTGGACTAGACTTTTGTATCCTTAACATTATTTTAATTGAAATAATCAATGGACCGAGTTGCTACTAGAAACTTCTTCTTCTTCACTAAGGAAGACGAGGTACGGGCGCGACTCCGTAAACCCCAATGACCTGCGATATCGAGGGACTTTTGAATAAAATAGAACCGGTGATCAATCCGGCCCCAGAAAAAGCCATAGGCGACCCATGACCCCAACTCCTGATTGTCCGGCACTTTAGACGTGCACAGTCTAAAGCTATTGCTACTCAGTTTCACTTTACATGATTTACAAATTAAACTCTGTTATGACTCAACAATCACATAAGTCATACAATCAACGATTATTCACAACTGTTTTTTATCTTGGAATTAAGTATGTGATCACAAGGCATCAAGCATGACTCATTCCAATTAAATCCAACCTTTCCTTTAATACTGATCAACCCCTCTATATGGGTATAAGGTTTCAACTTACTAAACAAGGTCCACAACCCTCATAAAGTAGTGAAAAGCTAAAAGGGAACAATGAACAATCGATCTGAATTAATATATAATAATCTAATGTTCCCAACCAACATGTTCGCATCAATCATCCATACAAAACATGCTATAATTCTCATAAAGAAATATATATGCTTAACATGTCCTTCCAACAATATTAAACATGCACTTTCAACATAACCTAGTTCATCAACAATTTCAACATAACTAAGTTCCTCAATCATTTCAACATAACCAAGTTCATCAATAATTTCAATATGGTTTCAACAAATCACACACATTCCAAGCACACAGGTATGTACGTACCTTGTGTAAACAAACTGATAGACCACTTTAACGAACTCAAAAGTCGCCTACAAAGAATTCTCCGCCTAAAAACAACCAATAAAATTCCCCAATCAATATCCAACGATTTACAACAATACTAAAGCACTCTAAATACACCCTAAACACATTTTGAACTATCCCCAATATCGAAACTTAACTAAATAACCTCCAAGCATAATAATATTAAACTAATGATCCCAAAATATTCTAAACTCCAATAAAACATCCTTTTTAAACTTTCCAGCAATATATAATAATTTTAAACGTCCACAAAACATAATCAACGTTCTTAAAATCATAAAAATAATAGCTTAATAATATATAATCATTCTATTATGATTTAAATCATTAAAAACCTTAAAAATTCACACTTTAATAATTAAAATCATTATTTCATTTCAATTACCTAATCTGAAAATTAATAATTTAATTATGCAAACCTAAAATTCTGAAATCCACAATTAAATCATAAAGCTTATAATTTAAATTCAAGAAACGCAATTTAAATTATTAAAACATTATTAAATTCACTATTTAAACATAATATGTAAATCTGAAAATTCTAGTTAAATCATAAAAACATATAATTTAAATTCAAGAACGTAATTTAAATTCAAGAGCATAAATTCAAATTAATAAACTTAATTAAAAGATTTAAATAACTTAGGGTTTAAGAAACAACCAAAAGGAGGAGAGAAAGGGCGCTGGCCGGTAGCAGGGAGGCACTGCAACTGTGCTGGGCGGCAGGTGTCGTGAGGAGCGACGTGGCTAGGCTGGGTGCAGGTGATCGTGTGGACGGCCGGTGCTAGTTCGATGAACACAGTTGCGGTTAGAGGGGAACCACGAAAACGAAATAGAGAGGGGAAAGACGAAAGGGAAGAAGAGGAAGAAGTAGACTGACCGGCGGGATAGAAGGGAAGTGCAGCGAGTAGCGGTGCGGTGGCTGTGCAACTGGTCACGGTGGTTGAGCAAACAGAAAACACCAAGTGAAGAGGAGAGATAAAACAAAAAAAGAAAAAGAACAAGAGGGAAGAGGTGAGAGGGAGATTAACGGCGACAAGCAGGGACGACGGAGTTGGTCGCAGGTGGCTGATGGTGGTGTAGGCACTGGGTGGTCGCCTGCGAAGAGGAGCAGGGTTTGAGTAATTCACGTGAAAGGGAGAGAGAGTTTGAGAGTTTGGTGTATATATATATTTTTTCTTCTATATCACGTGAAGTGAAAGGGTAAGAGTTTTGGGTAATTTTCTCTTGTTTTATTTATTGTGGGCTTTACTAATTGGGCTAGCATTAGAATTTGGGTTTTAGTGTTTGAGTCAAAATCGAATATGATTACTTTCCGAATTCAACGAGTTTTCCTAATTCAAATTCTTTTCAACATAAAATTCTAAAATTATTCTTGATTGTACAAACCGTTAAAATATTTAGAATATATTTAAATAAAATTAAATATACATTAAATATATAATAAAATTCAAAAATCGTTAAATATTTAGAACGTACTTAAAATAAAATAAATATACGTTAATTATATATTTATTACTTAAAATTCATACATTCTATTTAAATATAAATAATATATGTTAAAACATATTAATAAAATTTATAAATTTACGGGGGATTACATATGATGACATCGTCACCATTCCCGACACATTCGGGATGGATTTTGATGATGTGGGGTCACTCACTCCGGCATGTAATGGTAAGAGGTGTATGAGCAAGAAGTCTAAGCAAGGCAATCATACGCCTAGGAAGACTTGGTTTGGTCCCCACTCAATAAGTGGTGGTTTGGGTAAGTTGTTTGTGCCCAAAGAGGCTAAGAAAGGTTTGTTGACTAGTGTTGACCCAAGGTTGGGTGTGTTTGACCCCCCTTCACTTTTGGGGGGTCCGTCAAGCTAATGACGTTAAACGAGCGCTACCGGGAGGCAACCCGTGTATTCATTTCCTCTCTTGTCCCCGCATGAGCTTTGGGGGGATTTGTCAAGCTAATGACGTTAAACGAGCGCTACCCGGGAGGCAACCCGGTTGTCTAACCCCTAGTTTTAGTTTTTGTTTGATTTTATGCATTAATTTTCCATTAATTAGCTTTATTTTCATTTTCTAGTGAAGCTTCAATTTTTTTTTTGCAAAATCATGTTTTGTGCGACCGAACGTCCTTTTTCGTTCGATCGCACAAAACTGATTTTGGAGGCAAAATGCCCATTTTTTGGTAAACGGTCGCACAGAATTATCTGTTCGATCGCACAGGTCTGTGCGATCGAACTCCTGTTTCTGTTCGGTCGCACAGCCAGGCGGGGCGGAATCTGACCTCTTTTATGAAGGAAATAATGCCCTTGGTCCAAGTATGCATATAATATTAAGTCTAATAAATGCGGTTCAGTATTAATTAACAAGTTAATAATTCAGTGAGATCAAGTGAGCTGAATGCCTAGCTAGAGGCCGCTTCAGTTCAAGTGGAATTAATTATATTAATCCACATCTTACTCTTGACTGAACCCGTAGGGTCACGCAAATAGTACGTAAACGGATCAAGTATTTAATGGAATTAAATACTCCATCTATGGATATTCGGAATCGACGGATCTTGGTTTCAGTGGGAGCTGAGATCGTCACAAGCAAGAAATGAATACTCCGGAAACGATGATATTGCCGGAAATGGAAATATGGATCGTATCGGAAATATAAATATTATCCAAGTCGTAGATGTTGTCGGAAACGGAAACATGGTACGTATCGGAAAATATTATCGGAGATGGAAATATTGCCGGAATCGGAAATATTGCCGGAAACGGAAATATTGTCAGAATCGGAAATATTATCGAAATCGGAAAATAATTCCGGAAACGGAAATATTAAATATTTGTTCGAAACGGAAATTAATTCCGGAATCGGAAATATTAAATATTGTTCGTATCGGAAATGAATTCCGGAATCGGGAATTTAATCGGAAAGCGTATCGTACGAATTAGCATCGGACAAGGCTTGCTAGACGAAGGCCCAGCACGAGGCCAGGCCAACGCCCAGCAAGCCGCACGCCAAGTGCTCGACCAGGCCCAACGCAAGGCCAGGCCCAGCCAAGCAATGGCGGGAGCGCACGAAGCCCATGGGCTGCGAGGCCGCATGCGCTGTGCGCTCGGCGTGGGCCGCAAAGCCTGTGTGCGGGCGTGCATGCGTGTGTGTGTGCTCGTGATTCGTAACGAATCCTAATCCTATCGGAATTCGTGCATTGATTAAATCCTAATCCTAAAAGATTAAATTTATTATTTAGAGTTCTATTAGGATTCTAATTAATAAATCCATATCCTAGTAGGATTATAATTCCTTTCCATAAACTCTATAAATAGGTGCCTAGGGTCACGTATTTAGATCGAGATTTGAAGTATTCAAAAGGTAAGATTTTCAAGCAAAAAATCAGCCAAACACTTGCAACCCAAATAGCCGAAAATCCTAGTAACCTTAAGGGCGATTCTAGTTGGTCAATCTTAAGGCGGATCCGGACGTGCTGTGGACTATCTACGGAGGGACGACACTTGGAGTCCTAAAGACTTGTTCTTGTTCGGTTCGGGCGCAGCTAGGGAGGGCACGCTACAAAGTGTATGCATCTGAATTATGCTAAATGATTATGTGTAAATAATATGTTTCCTGGCTTTATAGTTTTTCCGCATGATTTATGTTTATTCATATGTATCATAACCTAACAGTGGTATCAGAGCCTCTTATTATTTTCATAATCTAAATTGCATGAACATGGTTAAATTTTACAAATTTGCAAAGAATTAAAGGGTGATTAATTTTCGTAATTAATTGCAAATTGCGTTTATTTAATTATATGTACGCAGTTTTTCGGCAGTTTGTTCGTTACTCATCCAAATCGAGTGATTTTTGTGTCAATTCCACATGTAAAAGGCATTCTAAAATTGAAACAAAAAGTAATATTTTTCGGCCGAACCCAGAATTCCCAAATTCGAAGCCTAACTATGACTTTTCGGAGGTTTTAGTTTTTCGAACGCAAAAATTTGTAAATTTAAGATGTGAAATTAAGTATTTGCTATTCTTGTTGATAAATCTTGAGTTTTTGATTGACCTACAGTATATGTTTAACAATTATGAATGCCTAGACTTGTTAATTATACAATCTAATTTGTAATTATGATTAATTTGTTGAAACTCGAATAATTTAGAATTGATTTGATTTTCATGATTAATTAATAATTTAATTAGGTACCAATGATTAAAATCCACCATAAAAATTGTTAATTTATGTTAAATTTTTAATTTTTATGACCTAGATTTGAATCCATGTTAATCGGAAATTAATTGATTAATAAATTTTCGATTTTTCGCCCTAAAATTATGAAATTAATATGATTTATTAATTTGTCATTAATTTTGGAAATAAAAGTTTTAATTTTTATGTAATTCGCTCATAAAAACTTGCACGCACAAAGCAATGAACGCTACGTGTTACCCTTAAGGGGTGTTGTATAGTGCGGGCATGCGACGACGAGCAAGAGAACTCGTCGCCCATGCGGTACGATGCAACGAGCAAGAGCCATGGCACACGAGCACAAGGCAGCACGCTGCCCTGTGTCGAGTGCTGTGCGCATATGGGCGAGTGGGCAAGGGTGAAGGGCCAAGGCGCAAGCCATCGGGCAGACGCGTGTGGGCAGCAAGCGTGCTGCGCCACAGCGCGCGCTGCCACGCCCAGCAAGCAAGCGCGACGAGCGAGCGGGCGCGCGCAGCGTGGCCTGCACTGCTGCGTTGCGTGTGGCCTGCTTGCGTATTGCTACACGAACACTCGACGGGGCTTGGGCGCAAGCCCAAGTGCTCGTCGTGTTACGGTTGTCGCGTTTTAAATTTTAATTTGAGATTTTCAGTTCGAGTAATTTTAATTAATTTTAAAATTAATAATTTAAATTGTTTTCTTGGATTTTAATTTTGAATATTATAATTATTATAAATTTTATTTATACTAATTATTTTACTAAAATTAAACCTTGAATTAATTTATCATAGTTATATTCAACTGAAATAAATTAAATAAGTGGATTCAATTATAAATTTATATGAGCTTTAAATTTTAATTAAATTTGTATGTTTCCGGTTAGACTAGAAATACATTTTTATGTTTAAAATTAGTAAAGCATATGAATTTATTGGTTTAAGTGGGAGCAATTTTAGTCATAAACTCTTGATTAGGTCTACAAATCCTTTAAGGTTAAACAACTTGATTAGAATTAATAAGGACTGAATAATT
The DNA here is from genome assembly GCF_020520425.1 of Spinacia oleracea. Taxonomy (NCBI): domain Eukaryota; kingdom Viridiplantae; phylum Streptophyta; class Magnoliopsida; order Caryophyllales; family Amaranthaceae; genus Spinacia; species Spinacia oleracea. Next base: position 60,085,288 of record NC_079490.1, read on the forward strand.
GGTAGATTATTGGTGCCCTTAATTAATTGCTGCAAATATTTATGTGATGCATACAATGTGTTTTAACTAACCAATTATGTGGGCCATTCATGATAATGAATGTATGAATGGTATATATATATTGTATATGTACTGTTTTGCAGGTTATGAAGTGACTAGTATGGCCCAAATAGGATAGAAAATATGGTCTGCGTACCATTAATTTGAATGTAATTGGTCTAAAGCACCAAATTTGTTTTTCAATTTAAATATGGTCTGCGTACCATCAAATAGTTGTAATTAGTTTAATTATAGCTTATCCTACTTGAAGAAAATGGCGCATCCCACGGTGAAATTCAAGACGGAGTTTCCAATCCATTTTCAAGACGGACTTTGAAGTTGAAGCTTCAAGATGAAGTCGGGCCATACTAGATCACATTTATCTTATGCATGCTTTAAGTTATTTATTGCTATTAAATATGTCTTAAATATGCATGAGATCAAAGCTTGATTATGTTGCATGATTAAGGATTTTAGTTCACTTAAAATCTAACCAACATAGTAAGAGCCTTAAGTTCCAAACTTAAAAATTGAGTTAAAAGGTGCCATGCCAAAATAACACTTACTTGGATATCCTTTACATCGATCTTAGTAATAGTTTTCCGCCATAGCGAGGTGTTACTTATCGATACTAAAGGGGTAAGGTACACAAATGATTGTGAGTACATGTTAGTTTTGGTGAAACTCAACGATATAAGTAAGGTGTCCTTTTATGTCGTGGCAAAATCGATAGGTTTACCTAATAAGTTCTTAGACGTACCTATCAACCAAGAGTAGTTTCTAGACTATTAGCAAAAGGCTTTTGCTTACCTAAAATATTTTAGAATTGAGTCAAAATACATAATGTGCTTAATTCTTCAATGGCTTTAGGGTCTTGGAATCATTTTATTCACACCTGCCGGAACAATAAAATTGAATAAAATGCTAATAACTTTTTTAAATTGTATGATTGCTTTAATTTTCAAGTTATTACTCATGATAAATGTTTAGATTTTGTATGCTTCAATGTATGTTTTAATTATTATTTATAATTAAATATCTTGCACTGCAATAAATCCTTTTAGAAAGGTAACAGTAAATTTCCTCGATTGGTAGTGAATCCAAGAACGATTCACGGAAATGAGAGATGTGAGCAATTTAAAATGTACGATTCTTTTAGCGACTTTTATGGTTGTTTTCGAGTATCAAATTCGAATGGCAAACCGATTGGTGCTTGTGAACTCAAAATACAACGTAGTTTTGAGATCATAAAGCATTGAGTTTAAACGCTCAGCCTTACCAATGGTTAACAACCTAATATCTTTCTCCATTTAATTCTCGAATGAGTCTAGTCCCTAGACATTCGAATAGATCAATGCTTAGAGAACTTTAGAAGCTTCTGGTAAGATTATCTAGTTGAAACAAAATATTCAACATAAATTAAATGGTAAGAACCTTGTTGGAGTGACATTGGACATGTCTAACAAAGTATAAAAGTCAACACTAAAGAATTCAATTCTTAAGACTATAAGAATGGGTACAAGAAATAGGAAAACAAGGAACAAATGAAAGGAATTTACGATTCCGTTTCTAACTATAAGTTTATGTTTAAAGAGAAATGACCTAGCAATCAAACTTCCTTGGTATCATATACCGCTTGAGGTTCTTACTTCGGTAATAACTCAAACAATTGAAGCTAGGCTACACTAATGGCCTACAAGTGGGAAATGAAGCATGGCAATGCTACATTAGTTGTAGGGTCATCTAGTTTGTTTTAAGACCTTTCAAAGGCTGGAACTTAATGGCTATTTTGTTCCATAATCAGCATACCTAAATTTCTGTTTTCAAACACAGAAAGACTCACATTCAAGAAAAACAAAAACAATGTTTGTTTGTTTATTTGAATGAAATGGTCAATTACGGGATGAGTCAATATGCTTGATTAAAACAAACAACTCTTTAACATAAGAACTTTACTAGGTTCAAATCAACCCCTTGATCTGAGTTCCACTAATCTTTGGCATTGTTGCTTAGACCATATCAACAAGTTAACATTCAAAAGCTCTATTTTGATGGACTTTTGAAAGTTCATTGATTTCTAGATCAATTTAAGACAACTAGTCTTACTTGTTGAAAGTAACAAAAGATATGAACTATTGTTAGAACGCCTAGACAATAGAGTTCAAAGCTAAAGAAAGGTTTTGTGACTTTATTATTTCACACAGATTTGAGTGAATATAGGTTTATTTACTCAATGTGATATAAGTTTGACTCTGTTTGGCTAGTTCAAAGATTCAGAAGTATAAAATCCACTTGGTAAGTAATCATAAAGATCTAGGATAGATCATGTTGATAATTACTTAAGTCAAGAATGATCATCAATGATTGTGTGTAGTAAATTCACAATCTAGCTCCATAAGATATGGAATGATCGAAGTCAATTAGTACTTGATTCGATCAATGATGAATCATAAAGAATTTTCCTATAATTTCTAAACAAAATGCTCAACTACCACCAAACTAAACCAAATTCGTCAAAGCTATTGAAAAGTAATTTCAGGATATCTTTTCAATTATATATATCTAAAGAGTTGCTAAACTCAGTGGGAGCTTAGTGTTTGTTATTCAACAAACTAAGGCCCAAGTCTAGATATATGTTTCATTGTGATTTATTCAAATGAGACACAAGGGTATTGTTTCTACCACGAATTTTTGAGAACATAATGTTTGTTTGCTCGAAATAATGTCCTTTTGGAGATTCGTTTCCAAAATGACAAGTGGGAGAAAATAGACCTCGAAAGTCATCGAGGCGAACAACAAACATAAATGGACATTCCGGAGGATTTTCGAAGGACTTTAGAAGTGGCTTTAAAGAATAGACATCTCTTAGAAGACTTTACAAGTTCTTCAAGGAGAAAAGAATATTCAAAGGACTTTCAAGTGGCTATTGATATTCTATTGTTTGATGTTCTGTACCCAAGTAGGCATAGAGTTCAAATCACTGAAACTATGAGATTCTTCTATTAGATAGTGAAGAAATATGGAGTTCAGGTCACTGAAGCTATGCGATTCTTCTATTAGATAGTAAAGAAGCCTACAACTTGCAGTCAAACTATTATCATGTAGATTAATGAGTTTGTGACCTGTAAGAAAGCTATGACAAAACCCAGATTCCCTAAAATGGTTAGAGGCCATATATAGACTCAAATGTTTTAAATGGTTAGAGGCCATAAAACATACTCAATGTTTTGATGACAAAATTGAAATTTTGTTGATTTGCAAGAATAGTTTCACACCTATTGGTTGCAAGTTTGTTTTAAGGAATAAAAACCATCAAACATGAAATTGTGTTCACACACAAAGCTAGATTAGTTGCTAAAGGTTACAAGCAAATTCACGGTGTGGATTGTGTTGATACCTCATGCAAAATCGTAATGCTTAAGTTTATAAATCAAGCAATGATTACATATTGGTACATATGGCAATTGGATGACAAAACGTATTCTTCAATCAAATGTTGGAAGAAACTATGTACATGACATGTCATAGGATTTGTGGATCCAAATAATGCTTGAAATGAATGCTAGCTTATGAAATCTAAGTACAGATTTAAGCAAGCAATTGGGAATTGGAATTGTATTTTAGTGAAGCTAATAAGTATTTTAGTTTCATAAAATGTACATGAAGTTTAGTGGGAGTACATAAAAACTTAATTGGTCCTATGTGTATCACACACATATCTCTCTATTGTGAAATAACATTCAAATGCTAATGACTTAGGTTTGAAATTATTCATCAATGATGGACCAAGGCAAAACTTAGTACATACTGGGTATTAAGATCTATTTACAAAGATCTTATGATATTATTTTGGATTAAGTAATGACATTTACTAAATCAAACACGAAAGACTCCATTGGAGATATTCGACCCATATGAATAAATCTAAGTAAAGGATGTTTGAACTATGTATAAGCATTTACTAAGTTAAACATCAAAGAGTCTAAATGAGATTCTTAACCTTTATTATATGTCAAAGAATTTAGCTGGAATTAGTATCTACTGAAACTAGATGAGCTAAAGTTACATGAATAGAATTCAATTGGGAATTATTCTGCAAAAGAATTTATCATGTATGATAATATGAGGATTGCCAAAAATGTATCGTATGGCTTTAAGCATGACGAACATATACCAGTCTCTATTTATCTAAGTGAAGATCAACTAGATTGAGATCAAGAAAAACTTATGGTACTTAAAAAGGTACATAGGAATAGTTCTTGATTCAAGGAAATAAAGATATGCTAAATATTAATGCTACGCGCATAAACACTGGCAAAGGATCAAGCAAGATTCCTTTGGAGTTAACCATTGGCAAGGACGAGCTATAGAGCATCGTGTTTTGAAAATGGAAACATGGGTTTGAGACCATGAGTTGTTGCGTGGGAAATTAAAATATTAATTTCTATGTTCCAAAGATACAGCTGGAAAGTCTTCCACATATCTGTGAACTGCTTGGATAAGTAATTCCAAACAAAGCATCACTAGCAACCTATAAAGTTAAAGTAAAAGTACTTATTGCCTAAGAAGCAATAAAACAGAGTTGTTTATATTAATGAGTTCTTCATTGAACTTGGGAAGATCACATGTATGTTGAATTAATGGTTCTTCATTGCAAATTGCGTAGAACCACTAATGTAGCAAGAAAGACTAGATCACAAAATAAACTTACTCAAAAGATCTTATCATCATATCTCGAAGAACATTCGATGAAAAGGATATTAAGATTGGCAAAGCATGATAACTAAACCAATGCAACAAGTGAGAAGCAACACTCACATTGTAGCACTGGAAATCAAGCATAGCTTTGAATTCCATGAACTATTTTAAAGATGGGTTTGAGGCCCATGGTTCTAAAACAATGGGGTTGAACATTTATCATATATGAAATGTATTTTCATATCCCATTTAATCTTGGTTTAGTATTAAATGATGAGTCCCTTCAATTTGACGAAATATTCAAGATAGACTGTCAAGACCAGTCCTGTGACTAAGAAATGTCTATCAAGTGAACTTGAAAGTCAAAAGTTGAAAATGGTCCCTGGTCGGAGTTTTCTATAAAGATGGACGCATAGAAAACGTTAACGACTAGAATGCAAGATGACTAGTAGTTCTGTTTCTTGAACTATGTGGACATGGCAATGTCATAATCATTAGCATAGATACTTACTTTGGGAAGACTAGTATCGGACAGACCTATGAAACTTTACTGTAAGAGATGAAAATCTGTCATAAGTAAATTTCATTAAAATTATTAGACACTAAATCCTCAATACCTGAGTGATTTGAGATTACTTGTTTGAGAACTGGTTACTTTGACGTTGACCAACCGTCGCACCGTAAAAGGAGGCTATAAAGGCAACGCTCAGGTAATCACCTATCAAACGAAGTCTAATCTCAAGATCGCAAGATTGGGATTGTCCTCCCATAAATCGGGATGAGATGCTTAAAAGTTGTACAAGGCAAATCGGAGAGCTAGAAACTGTAAAATGCATGGCCGTGCTCGGATGAATCATAGGCTATGATTATCTGTTTATTTGATCAGTTGAACTCTGAAACCGAGAAACACCTCTGGACATAATAAGGATGACAACTCTTACCTTATGTTCAAGATCAAGAATCGAGCGACAAAGGAATTAGGTAATGCACACTTGTCCCTAAGGACAAGTGGGAGACTGAAGGAAATAAAGCCCTTGGTCCAAGTATGCATATAATATTAAGTCTAATAAATGCGGTTCAGTATTAATTAACAAGTTAATAATTCAGTGAGATCAAGTGAGCTGAATGCCTAGCTAGAGGCCGCTTCAGTTCAAGTGGAATTAGTTATATTAATCCACAGCTTACTCAGGCATGCCAAGAACAGTATTGATATCCTGTATGATAGTCAAGGGGTAAAACTAACCAAGTCTGAAGATATTAAAAAGGAGATCAGTACCTTCTACCATGATCTAATTGGCTCTGCTGCTTCTTCATTAGAGGGAATAGATATTTCAGTTGTGAGGAAAGGGAAACAATTGTCTGTTGATTCTGCACAGGCTCTAGTTCATCCTGTTACTACCTTGGAGATTGATCTAGCACTGAAAGGCATTGATATCAACAAAGCTCCAGGATTAGATGGGTTTAACAGTCAATTTTTCATTTCTACATGGGATATTCTGAAGGAGGACATATATAGAGTTGTACAGGAATTCTTTGCTACAGGGAGAATGTTGAAATAGATCAACAACACAGCAGTTACTAATATTCCTAAGGTGCAGAATGCTACCAATATCAAGGATTTCAGACCTATTGCCTGTTGTTCAGTTGTGTACAAATTAATTTCAAAAATCTTAACTCACAGAATGCAATCAGTCATTGGGGAGGTGGTGAATAATGCCCAAGCTTGCTTCATTCCAGGCAGGAATATTGCTATAATATCCTGTTAGCCACTGAACTAGTGAAGTGTTATTCCAGGAAACACATTTCTCCTAGATGTATGATTAAAGTGGACCTAAAAAAGGCTTATGACTCCCTTGAGTGGCCTTTTCTTAAGTCTATGATGCATGAGTTAGGTTTTCCAGATTTGTTTATCAAGTGGGTGATGCAATGTCTCAGTACTGTTTCTTATTCAATTTTGGTGAATGGCTTTCCAACTATGCCTATTACTGCAAAGAAAGGCTTGAGGCAAGGTGACCCTATGCCCCCTTATCTTTTTGCCTTGGGAATGGAATATTTATCAAGAAGTCTTGCTGTTGCCACTTCAGAGGGGAGATTCAATTTGCATCCAAGGTGTAAAAAGTTGGGGATTTCTCATATGATGTTTGCTGATGATTTGTTGATGTTTGCTCGAGCAGATGTTCCTTATGTTAACTCTTTGTTTAGAGCCTTTCTAAAATTTTCTGCTGCTTCTAGTCTTAGTGCAAACCTACACAAAAGTGAAGTTTACACTGCTGGTATCTCTGCTGATGTGGAGACACAGATAATTGATGCTATTGGTATAAAAAAAGGTTCCTTCCCTTTTAGATACCTGGGGGTTCCCCTTACCACCAGGAAATTGAGATATGTTGATTGTAAGCCTCTTATTGAGAAAAGTAGTGCAAGAATTAGAAGTTGGACTGCAAAGTTCTTATCTTATGCAGGGAGATTGCAGCTAGTTAAGTCTGTTCTGTTTGGTATGCAGCTATATTGGTGTCAGATTTTTGTCATGCCAAAGAAAGTGATGAAGGAAATTCAGCAACTGTGTAGGTGTTTCTTGTGGACAGGCTCTGATTTGGGGTCTAAGAAAGCTCCTGTAGCTTGGGATGACATGTGTCTTCCCAAAAGCTGTGGTGGCTGGAATTTGAAGAATTTGGTAATCTAGAATAAAGCAGCTGTGTTAAAGCATTGTTGGGCACTTTCAATGAAGCAAGATAGACTTTGGGTGAAATTTATTCACTCCTACTATGTGAAACATCATGACTTCTGGACCATGCTTGTCCCTAATGGGCTCACTTGGTCTCTGAAGAAGATTTGGCAACAGAGGGATATTCTAGTGCAAACTGGTGGGGTGGATCGGTTTATTGTGAATGGGAAATTCAAGATTAGCAGAATGTATAAGGCTCTTCATACTGGTGGCATTCAGGTGCGATGGAAAAGAATAGTGTGTAATAGCAAAGCCAGTCCTAAGGCTACCTTCATCACTTGGTTGGCCCTGCAGAATAGGCTACCTACTAAAGATAGGTTGTTATCATGGAACATCAATATTGCTGGTGCTTGTGAATTCTGTCAGGTGCAGGATGAGAAGTTGTCTCATCTGTTCTTTGAGTGTCACTACTCTCATGATATCTGGAAAGCAGTGTTGATGCAGTTGGGTATTCAAAGGAACATCAGTAGCTGGCAAGAAGAGGTGCAGTGGGCAGCTGTCAAAAGTAGAAGTACAAAGAAGAAGGATCATCATTGTAGTGTAGCTTTTATTGAAACTGTTTATGCAGTTTGGCTTCAGAGAAATGCTAGTGTTTTTAGTAAGAAGCTTGATCCTGTAGAAAGTGTAGTTAGAAGGATTCTCTTCATTGTAGCTTGTAGGAATCAGTAGATAGCCTGATTCTGTGTTTTAGTTGTGGTGTTCCCTTGAGGGGGAACTGTTGTCTGTTGCCTCTGTTGTGAGGGTGTTCTCTTTTGGTAATATAATTCACTATTATTTGCCAAAAAAAAAAGAATACACAGCTTACTCTTGACTGAACCCGTAGGGTCACACAAATAGTACGTAAATGGATCAAGTATTTAATGGAATTAAATACTCCATCCATGGATATTCGGAATCGACGGATCTTGGTTTCAGTGGGAGCTGAGATCGTCACAAGCAAGAAATGAATACTCCGGAAACGATGATATTGCCGGAAACGGAAATATGATGGTATCGGAAATATAAATATTATCCAAGTCGTAGATGTTGCCGGAAACGGAAACATGGTACGTATCGGAAATGGAAATATTGCCGGAAACGGAAATATTGTCAGAATCGGAAATATTATCGGAATCGAAAAATAATTCCGGAAACGGAAATATTAAATATTTGTTCGAAACGGAAATTAATTCCGGAATCGAAAATATTAAATATTGTTCGTATCGGAAATGAATTCCGGAATCGGGAATTTAATCGGAAAACGTATCGTACGAATTAGCATCGGACGAGGCTTGCTAGACGAAGGCCCAGCACGAGGCCAGGTCAACACCCATCAAGCCGCACGCCAAGTGCTCGACCAGGCCCAGCGCAAGGCCAGGCCCAACCAAGCAATGGCGGGGGCGCACGAAGCCCATGGGCTGCGAGGCCGCATGCGCTGTGCGTTCGGCGTGGGCCGCAAGGCCTGCGTGCGGGCGTGCATGCGTGTGTGTGTGCTCGTGATTCGTAACGAATCCTAATCCTATCGGAATTCGTGCATTGATTAAATCCTAATCCTAAAAGATTAAATTTATTATTTAGAGTTCTATTAGGATTCTAATTAATAAATCCATATCCTAGTAGGATTATAATTCCTTTCCATCAACTCTATAAATAAGTGCCTAGGGTCACATATTTAGATCGAGATTTGAAGTATTCAAAAGGTAAGATTTTCAAGCAAAAAATCAGCCAAACACTTGCAACCCAAATAGCCGAAAATCCTAGTAACCTTAAGGGCGATCCTAGTTGGTCAATCTTAAGGCGGATCCGGACGTGCTGTGGACTATCTACGGAGGGACGACACTTGGAGTCCTAAAGACTTGTTCTTGTTCGGTTCGGGCGCAGCTAGGGAGGGCACGCTATAAAGTGTATGCATCTGAATTATGCTAAATGATTATGTGTAAATAATATGTTTCCTGGCTTTATGGTTTTTCCGCATGATTTATGTTTATTCATATGTATCATAACCTAACATTTTATTCAAAAATTCGCGAACCCCTCCCCATTCTTTTCATTCACTCGACAGTTTTCTCTCATTCCTCAACTCCATTGCTCTCTTCTTTCATTTCATACTACTTTTACTCATCAATCTCCCTTACTTCCCTTCACTAATTTCACTCACCATACATCACAATCACTCAATCTCATTCATCCCAACCCCTAAAATCCCCAAAATTTCAGATTTTTGCAAAAACCCCCAATTTCTAGGGTTTTTGTGAATTTTGTCATAATTGTGTGCTTGGTGAATTGGAACTCTAGAGGCTACTTGGGATTGATCCTAGACCACTTCATTTGCTTGTGGTGATGATTTCTTCCCCTTAATTCTTATATTTCATTCCAATTTTACCATGTTCATGTTATTTTTGAATTTTCTGAAATTTGTGGTTTTTGGGTGTTTGTTGGTGCATGTTTGTATTGTGATTGATCTTTAATTGTCTAGATGAGCTATGCATGTTCGATTCCTTGTTCCATTTAAGCTCTAGACTTTTTGAGATGATTTTGTGAGGTTTTAGGCTACTTTGATTATGCTTGTTTGTGGAAGTGATGCTTGATTGATTGTGGTTATTTGTGTGGAGTAATGTGGTTAGTTTATACTTGTTGAGGAGTTGGTGTAATGTTTGGAACTTGTTGAAGAGTAGATGGAGATAGTTTAACCTTAGCTTTTGTAGTTGTTTGTTTGTCCTAGATTGTGAACTAACTTAGTTTATCCTTCTTTGTGTGTCTTGGTTTGTTTCTCTTTGTTTTCTAGTTTTTTGCTTAGCTTCAACTCATTTCAATGGCACCCAAACGCTCAAAGAAGAACCCTACCGTGACCGCCTCTACATCAAAGAGGACGACACCGACCCCGCCAGGCATGGAAACCTACGGCATTAAGTTCACCGAACAAAGATCTTGGGATTTCTTTGAGTTACTTTCCAAGAGAACCATTAAGCCCACCAAGTTCTTCCATTGGGAGAGCGTTCGTGCCTTGGGGGTCGAAGCCGAGGTTGACAAGTTGATCAAGGGGCTAGGGTGGGAAGAGTTCGCGAAGTTGAGTGCCCCAACCTACAAAAGGTTGACATTGGAGTTCCTCTCCTCGGTCCGGAAGAATATTGTAGAGGATGAAGACGGTGATCGTGTGATGGAATTGAGCTTCCAAGTCTTCGGCCGCCAACACAAATTGAATAACAATCAAATCAATGCCATCTTCTCCATCGACTCGGAGTACGGGCTCATCATGAACCCAAGGTCCGAATGTGCGAACGACTATGATGAAAATAGTTGGTGGAGGGCGCTCACCGGAGTCGACGGGGATTTCTTCTCCGCCTCGGCCAAATCTTCTTCATTCCATCATCCGGCCATCCGCATCATGAGCCGCCTCCTCATCTACGCCCTTTTCTCTAAGGGTGCTACCGGTGCCTTGTCGGGCACGGAACTTGGTGGTTTGTGGTTGGCCACCCAAGAGAAGCAAGGGGTCCTTGATTTTGGGCAATTGCTCATTTCCCGGATCATCGAGGTTCGGGATTGCCACTTGAACAAATTCGACATCCTCCTTGGTGGTATGCTTACTCTTCTTGTTCGGTTTCTACCGAACAATCCTCATGCCAAGGAGCTTGATGCTTTGTCGCCCGTTCCCGGTGGTGAGTTCTTGAACATCCGGGCGATGTACAATGCTACTTGGCTCCATTACACGGTCAATGAGGAGCAATTTATTTGGCTTGTGAAGAAAGCCGATTGGTGCTATCTTCCGCACCCGTTCATTACTTCGTGGTCCTCTAGTGTCCATTTCTTGCTTTCGCGGCATCGCAAGTTCGTCACCGCCGCCACCGCCACCACCAAGGACACCGCTACCGAGCCTACCGGTACCTCCACTCAAGCTCCTCCTCGATCTCCTAGTCCACCTCCCGGTCCTTCCCAGAATGCGGGTGGTATGTCTTCCCCCTCTCCTTTTGATTTGACTGGCTTGCAATCCACCCTTGCGGCTATCTTGCAAGGGCAAGAGGACCAAGCGCGTACCTTGGCTTCTCTTCCTCCTCAAGGGAGCGGCACGGGGGATTCTTATCCCGATTTTGACTCGTCCTACTACGGTAGGCGGGTGTACGATTACCACGTTGACAAAGGGGACTTTGCCCCCTATCACCCTCCCCAACAAGGGCCCGTCCCTAGTTGGAATGAGGAGCGTACACCCACTTACCCGTATTGGACGGGCCCCTCCCAACATGGTGTCACTCCCCCCTCCTTTCCTCCCTATGACTATACTATGATGGGAGGGAGTGACTACCGTGGTGATCCAATGTATCCTACACCCCCACCGGTTGATCGGCCTGATGGTTGGCCCGAGGATTTCACCGGGTGGCCCAAGGATTATGTTGAAGGTTGGGATGGACCCCGAGGAGAGCGTCCCCAAGGCAACTACCCCCTTAAACCCGAGTATGCTTGGCCTCCCTATACCGACGCTTCGGGTCCCGATGTGGACCCCACCTACAATTTCACCCCTTTTACGGATGAAGAGGCTCATGCTCATCGTCTTAAAATGGATGAATATTGGAGTCTTTATGATCTTGAGCGTCATGGGGAGGGCCCAAACGCCTCTTAGGGTTACCTCCACTTCTCCCCCATCTTATATTGTGATGGTATGCTTGTGTTTAGCTTGGGGGGAGAAGTGTGACGTGGGGGTTTGCTATGAGGAGTTTTTGATGCTTGTTGGTGTTGATCTTCTTACCACTTCATGTGGTTGTATATATGATGATGAGTTTATGATGGTTTTGGTTTGTTTTGGCCATTTGGCCTTGTCTCCTAACATTCTTCTTGATTATTTTTGAGTGTTCTTTGTGGTTTGGTTTCATTGCGGTGGATTCACACTTCCACCATTGCCTTGTCCGTCAATTTTTCGGTGAGTTTGGTTCGGTTTTTACCTGTTCTTTGTGGGACTTACTCCCACGGCATCTCCGATAATATCTTTCTACCTCACATGCATTCTTTCGGACGGGCGTTTTGCATATGGGGCATTGGTTGGATGGGTAGCTGTGCCCCTCCATAGTTTTGTTTTAGGCCTTGAGGACATGGCCTAATTCAAGCTTGGGGGGAGTTTTGTTGTGTGGTTGCCTATTTGTGATGCTCATTTCTTTGAAATCATACCTTATGTGCACTTGTATATAGTAGTTTCTTTGTTTTTAGTTTGATTTTAGTTTGATTTTAGTTTCTTTTAGTTTCATTTGTTTTCTTGTGTTTCTTTTTGTTTTCCTTTTGTGTGATTTCTTCTTTTCTTCCTTTTTCTTTCCTTTTTCTTTGTTTTCCTTTCCTTTTGTCAAGGCAAGTTTTTCTAGGTTTCTTAGGCAATATTCTTGACTTGGGCATAATAAAATTGGAACTTGTAGGCTAGAATGCTTTTATTCCTAATTGGTAGATGTTTGCACGGTTTTCAATGTCTTGGGACGAATCTAGGATTTAGGTGTTAAGAGAGTTGGTTGAACTTTGGGTAGCATGCGTCTTGAACCCTTGGCTTGTGGTAAGATGGTGTCGATCTCTCTAGTGACTTGAAACCGTTTTCAATTAATTTGCTCCCATGTGAGGTTCATGTTCAAATTAGCCCAAACACATATACATATATTGAGTGGCATGCCTTGGCATTGACTTTCTTATATCCCGAATTTGACTATTTCCTTCCCGAGACCGCGACCGAACTACTTTAGGGGACGATAGAGGCATTTCTTTCGGTGACTATTTTTCTTTTTAGTTTAGGACTTTATTTTTTTATTTTTCTCATATATTTTTGTTTGCATTTTCCCCCTTGCTAGCCATTTGAGCCTTGCCCCTTCATTTCTTATGAGCACATTACAAGCCTAATAGCCTTTGTTTTATTTTCACCCTTAGAAGTGATAGTGAAGCTTTGTGTTATGATGCTTGTTGGTTTTGAATGAATATGCAAAGTTGAGGAATGAATGCTGATTGGTATGAATGGCAAAGTTTGGGAAATATGTTGTATATAGTGAATAAGTGATGCATAAGCAAAGAATAATAGAAAGGAAAGTTTTGAAAAAGCCAAAAATAGAGAAAAACAAGGCAATGAGAAAAGTTTCAATTGAAACACAAAAAAAGAGAAAATCAAATCAAGAAAAGTGCAAAAAGAGTTGTAGTTTAGAATTTTTGTTGAATAAGCTTGGGGGTACCCCAAATAAGTTGTATGAGTTTGTTTTTGGTTCGATTTGCTTGAGTTGAGTTCTATCATTGCGCTTCACTTTAGGTATGAGCACCAAATTACCAAATTTGTTCCACACCTTACCCCTAGCCTACGTTACACCCTAAAAAGTCCTCTTGACCCTTTTGAGTTGAGTCATTGTCGGTGGAGGGAGGATTTAGTCAAGTTTATGGAATGGGATTGTCATTCTAAGATGTCGGGTAGCCTAATCTTGTTTTTCCGGCGCCTTCGCGGCGTCTCGAGACGCTATTCTCAAGGGTGGATAGGATCTAGAGATTTGACGTGGTATGCTCGGTTGAAGGAGAATTGATTAGTGCTTGCCCTTAGTTTGCTTTGCTTGACGCTCGAATCTTTCACTCTATTTAGGACATTAGTTAGCGTGTACTCATTTATTTGGTTAGTAATATTAGTGTTCTTTTATACTCGTTCCATAATGAAGGCCCTATCTTAGATTTTGTAGTTTAATTTTGCTTTCTTTTCTTTTCTTTTCTTCTTCTTTTCTTTTCTTCTTCTTTTCTTTCTTTCTTGTCTTGGTTTGTTTTCCATTTTAGGTCTTGCTTTGATTAAATTTGCTAGATTTTTGTTTTTGTAGGTTTTTAGAATTCGAATAGTTGCTCATTCTTCCCTAATTGAGTTTAGTTTGCTAGAGACTAGCAAACACTTAGCTTGGGGGAGTTTGATGAGCGACATTTATGTCGCTCTTAGCTTAGGATTTTATGTTAGTTGTTATGCTTTTTTATAGTTTTTATAGCTTTTTGTGTGATTTTTATAAGTTTCTTTCCATCTTGTGCTTTATAGGTGATTATGATGAAAAGTGATGGAAAACAAGTAGAATTGAGCCAAAACAGGGCTTGTGCGATCGAATTTGTATTAGTGCGCCCGAACAGAGGAGAGAAAATCGACATCAAGGAATATCCAGTTTTGTGCGATCGAACGTCCCTTTTTGTTCGGTCACACAAATTGGATTTTGGAGACAGAATGCCTCAAAAATGGTGAACGACCGCACAGGTTTTGGTTCGACCGCACAAGAGTTTGTGCGCCCACACAGGTTTTTCTGTTAGACCAAATCAAAGCTCAAAGGAGACAAAGGCCAAGAAAACACCATTCGACCGAACATGCTTTCTTGTTCGGTCGCACATGACGAAGGAATTGTTCTTCGCTGCGTTTGCTCGCACAGGGCTTAATGTTTGCTCGAATGGGTTTCTTATGTTCGGTCGCAGAGTGGGTATGTGCGACCGAATGGCTGCGCGGGCTGCTTATTTTCGAATTTCGGCTTCTATTTGGGGAAACTTATAAATAGATTTTTCATTTTTGATTTTAGAATTAAGTAGTTAGTTTTACATTTTTAGAATCCCAAAATAGATTGTCAGCATTTCTAGAGAGAGAAACTCTCCTCCATTGAAACATCAAGTTGTAATTTCTTCAACACTTCTTTTAATTTCTTGCAATTGAATTCAATTTCTTACTTCTTACTCTTGTTATGTTATTGATTGTTCTTTAAATTCCTTTAATTCTTGAATTCTTCTATGCCTTGACTTTAGTTATTTTGATTCTTAATTTTCTAGTTGATTGTTGAATTGGTTGTTCTACTCTTTGATTCTCTCTTTCTAATATTTCAATTTCATGCTTGCTAGCCTAGAATTAATGGATTTCTTAACTTTTAGAATGATAAGTGAGTAGAATTAGGTTAGGGAAAGGGGAGAATCAAGGGGCTTAATTAGGGGAACTTGATAATTGGATGTTGATTTATTAATGTGATTAAATATGATTTGGTGATAGGATATCCATGCCTAATTGAGTGGTAGTTGCAAATGCTATTCGATTGAATTCAATTGGAAGCATAGGTTAGGTTTGGCAAGAGATTGTGAGCCTATCTTGTGTAAGCAAATAGTTGTGCCTATTATATGCAAGTTTGTGTAGTCTAGGATTAGGCGAAAGGTCTTCCGTAGATTAGACGCCTAGCGTACCCCATCCGAGAGGTGGCGGGTTCGTCATTTGATGCTATTTGCCTATTTTCCAAGTCGTTGCATGATCGTGATTGCTAGATAGTTTAGTTCATTTCCCCCGATTTCCCTAGCCTATCCCCGACTCCCTAACATTTCCCTATCTTCATTCAATTTCGTTTAATTGTAGCTTTAGTTTCCTAGTTATAATTCAAACCAAATCTTGTTCGAACTAGCTTAATATCTCAACTTGATAACCACCGTTTCTATGGGACGATCCCTTTGCTTGCCGCTATAGTCCATATAGCCGGTTAGTTTAGTGGTTTAGAAATTTTGTTTGATTGGGTGAATTTCTATTCAACGACGGAAAAACAACTTATCACCAAGCGCGTAGGCGCACAAGGCCCATCAGGCACAGCAGCGACCCAGCGCAACGAGGAAGGCCCAAGGCCTACAACTGGGGCGTGCGGCACAGCAGCAGCGCACGTAGCGCGACCCAAGGCCCAACAGTTGTGTGGTTGTGCGCGCGTAAGGGCTTGCTAGGAGCTGGCCGGCCTTGGCCTTGTGCCTTGGCCGGTTGGTGTTATAACCGAAAGGTTATAACACCAATCCCTCTCTTATTATTTTCCAACAACACACAACATACACTTTAACCTAGACACATAGAAACCCTAATTCTCAGTGTGTCTTCGTCAGAAGTGTTCTTCCCAAATCAAACAATCTTGAGTGACTTCTAAGCCATCGATCTCAAGACGAATCTGAACGTGTCGGTGAACCAAGTAGAGGAACGACATCTGGAGTTCTAGTTCGTGTTCCTGATTCGTTGAAACTAGGGAAAACACGCTACAAACGTAAGTATTATTTGATCTGTACTTTATACATGCTTCATGGCTTTGGGGTTATTCCGCTATCATGTTATGTATTTAACTGTAAACCCCTATAGTGGTATCATGAGAAACATGTATTCAAAGTACTTATTGGTATGTTTTATATGTTTGTGATTATTGTCCAATTTTTCTTAATATTCTCGTGAATTGTTCGAACTTTTCTGGATTATTGGATAAGTCGTTTAAATTAATTCAGAATTCGTAATATGTCGGAAATTCTATTTTTCTGACCCTAATCTGATTGGAAACGGCGTTTTAAGATCAACTCATGAGAAAAGAATCTAAAAAACAGTCCCTGAAGTTTGAGTTTTTGGGCGTTTTTGTTAATTAATGAATTAAATCGTTAAATGTGGAAACTTTTTCAATTAATTGCTCGACCTAATGAACTCGGAATTGATTGAAATTTTTCCCTCTTGTTCTTGGGAATATTATGGACTTATGGTAATGTTTTAGTCCATGAATATTAAGTATGAACCCTAATTTTATTTTTGCCTAATTTGTTGAATTTTAGATCGAAAATTATTTTTAATAATTGGTGAGATCTGAAAATTTATTTAGGTGAGAAGGGGAATATGATTTAATGTTTAAATGACAGTTTGAAAAATTCATGGATTAAAATTTTGATTGGATTCGTTAATTTTAATTCTCACCTAAACCAAATTTGATAAAAATCTAATTTTTAAATGTTTAGAACGATTTAAAGTTTGGATTTGATTATCAAAATCATTCAATTTTTTGTTGATATTCATCGTACTTTAAATTTGAATTTTTGTTAGCCATGATTTTTTTAATTTCTCAAATTGGATTGTTTGAAATTTAATAAAATCACTCAAAACGTTATTTTTTGTAATTAAAACGATTAATTTTGTTAAATTTATGAAAAATAATGTCATGCAAAATAATGTTTGAGAATTTTTTATTTTTTTTGATGGTTACCAGGGTTCCTCTGCCACTGGGTCTGGTTCGTTGTCAATGGTACAACAGTAGGTTGGTTCTTCTCTCCGTTCGACTCGGAGGTTCATTCCGTCCATTTGATTCGGGATGTTGAGCATGTAGGCTAGTTTAGCTAGTGAATTTGCGAATTGATTGTCTTCTCTTGGTATGTATGTAAATTCGATTTCCTTGAATTGCTCATCTATTTGGTCCAGGTGAGCTTGATACATTGAGAGACTCGTGCTTCGCACCTTCCATTTCCTCGATATTTGATTTATAATCAAGGATGAGTCGCCAAAGACTCGGAGGTGTTTGACTCCAAGGCTTGCCGCGACTTCTAGCCCGACTATGATGGTTTCGTATTATGTGGCATTGCTGGTGGCCTCAAAGTCTAGTTTAACGGAAATTGGAACATGTGCACCTTCTGGGCTGACAAAGAGTACTCCGACACCACATCCTTTTTTATTGGATGCGCCGTCGAAGTATAGTGTCCAGTAGTCATCCTCTATCATCAGAAGGTCCTCATTAGGGAGGATATATGCTTCTGTGGTGGTGTTTTTGTTAGTAGAGAGTTCTGCCAGGAAATTCGCTAATGGTCTGCCTTTGATAGATTTCTCGGGTATGAATTTCAGGTCGAAATCTGAGATGAGTACCAACCATCGTGATAGAGGACCACTTAAAGCGGGTTTTTCGAGTATGAATTTTAGAGGATCTAGTAGAGATACGATGTGAACGGTATGCGTTACCAAGTAGTGCCTGAGTTTCTTAGATGCCCAGACTAGGGCAAGGCAAGTTTTCTCAAATTTAGTGTATCGCGTTTGGTATTTAATGAACTTTTTTCTCAAGTAGTAGATGCTCGTTCAGACCCTTCTACATTATGCGGAGCATTGCACCTGCGGCCGTGTCCGTGACTGTTAGGTAGAGGCGTAGGGGAACGCCCGACCTTGGTGGGGATAGAACTGGAGGGCTACTTGGATATTCTTTGATTTTATTGAAAGCCTTTTGACATTGTTCATCCCATTCAGCTTTGTCCTCTTTTTTGAGTTTTTTGAAGATGGGTTCGCACGTCATAGTAAGTTTGGAAATGAATCTACTAATATACTGCAGTTTGCCAAAGAAGCCCCGGATCTGTTTTTCTGACTTTGGCGGTGGCATTTTAGTTTTGTCTTTGATGTTGGATGGATCAATCTCGATGCCCCATGTGCTAACTACGTACCCGAGCAACTTGCCTGAAGTTACTCTGAACGTGCACTTCTCCGGGTTCAGTCGCATGTTATATTTCAAGATTCTGGTAAAGAATTTCCTTAGGGCCGGTAGGTGACCTTGCCGGTCCTTGGATTTAACTATCATGTCGTCTACGTAGACTTCTATTTATTTATGCATCATGTCGTGTAGCAACGTGGTGGTCGTCCGTTGATAGATGGCCCCTGCATTTTTTAGTCCGATTGGCATAACGGTGGAACAGTATGTGCCCCAGGGGGTGATGAAGGTAGTTTTCTGCATGTCCTCTTCAGCCATGAGGATTTGGTTATAGCCAGCGTACCCGTCCATAAAGGAGAGAAGCGCATGCTCCGCAGTATTGTCTACTAGTATATCGATATGTGGTAGTTGGAAGTCATCTTTAGGACTAACTTTGTTAAGATCGAGGAAATCTACACACATTCGTACTCGTCCGTCTTGTTTGGACACTGGGACTACATTAGCCACCCATTCTGGATAGTTGGATACTTTAATGAATGATGCGTGTAGTTGTTTTGTGACTTCTTCTTTGACTTTTAGAGCTATTTCAGGTTTGAGCTTTCGTAGCTTTTGTTTTACCGGTGTCATCTTAGGATCCAACGGTATTTTGTGTCCAGCAATTTCTAGATCTATTATGTCTTTGTAGGACCATGCAAAGACGCCTATGAATTTTTTAAGGGTGGAGATGAGATCGGCCTTTTCAGCGGGAGTTAAAGTTAAACAAATTTTTATTAGTTTAGGATCTTCCCCAGTTCCAATGTTTACTCATTCAGTGTCCTAGATTATGGGAGTCTCATATTCCTGCTCATTCGTGTCGTTGATTAATTCATTACATTCATTTGCAGTTTTTTTACTGGCAAGGCATTCGTTTTGACTATTCGGAATTTTAAGGGGCATGTACTCATGAATTGTACTCATTTTATTAAAGTCACTAATCATTACATTGAAGAAATCTTCCAGGGTGAAAGTCTTGAATATGCGTTCCTGAATGGGTATTTTCTACCAGACCTACGTAACGCTCAGGGCAGATGCGTATTTTGGTCTTTCGAATTGGTTGCACAATGCACTGGGTTTTGAATTTTCAGATTCTGGTTAATGATTTAAATGCGAGGAAAAGCAGGCGGGCGCTGGAAAATTCCAACGCACAAGATGGCAGCGCTGGAATTTTCCAGCGCTGGCCTAGATAGCGTGAGAATTTGATGCGCTGGCCATTGTGCCCTTTTTTCTTTTCCTTGCCGCGTGCGCTAGTACTTTCTAGCGCTTCGAATTAGAGCGTTGGAATATTCTAGCGCATATCAGGGCAACGCTAGTTTATTCTGGTGCTGGGCTTCGTACTGCGGAATTTTGTTTCTGATTCGTAGCTTAATTTCGACGTTTAGAGTATATTTTTGGAATTTGATAAGCATTGTTGACCTTAAGCTAAGCGTCAGGTTTATTAGTTTCACATAGCACATAGAAATATACATCAAACTAGCAACGAGCATGCTTTCAAGTATAATGCGCATTTAGTTTATGCTAGTCTCTAAGGTTGAATAGGCTTGGGTGTCAAAGGGTACCAAACCTATCGCCAATCCCCCAACAAGCCCTTGTCAGAGTAGCCGGGTTCATAACGAATTTTATCAAGGTCTATCCAGTACATGCTGGAGTGGCATATACCGTGAATGGACCTAGGAGATAAGCGTTTCGGTTTTGGTGGATGTGCTTGCGAAGGCATCGAATGGATAAAATCCGAATCGCGTGCACCTCCGGGCTGATAGGTGTCCTTAGTTTGGACTTTCGAGATGAAACATGGCAAGGAAACCGAGATTCGTTTATGTGGTTTTATCACAATCATTCGTCACATTGAATATTCAGGTCGTCCAAACTTAATATGGAAATAATTGTGGCGTAACGTTCGATTTCTGTCGTACGACTTCCTCACCGATGCACTACTTGCACAAATTATTTAAATATTGTCCCCAGTGGAGTCGCCATTGTGAGGGGGTCAAAAAACACGACGGGCCGCCTCGTAGAAAGAGTATACGGCCCGCACAAATTTTCCCCTCTGGATGTGGCAAGCATATTAAGTAAATAGGAACTAACTGTGGGCGTTAGCCTCTTTTTACTAGGATATAGGAGTCGTCATTCAGTTTTAAAAAACTGACAAAATCCGGTTATCGTGATATGCCTGGAGTGCAAACATATTTGATACACAACGGCCATAGGTTCCCTTGTGATCCCTGATGTGGAGATCGCTCAACGTACATCGAACGGAGTAGAGATTGAGAGTTCGAGGGACGTTTACTAATACGGGGAGTGCCCAACATTAGCCCACGCAGCGCGGTCCTTACTAGTTCAATTGTGACGATGATGGGACCTGCGTTTTGCTACATTACTACTCTTGATTGACTTTAATACACAAATATTACTAAACATATGTCATAACGCTGATTTAGATTGATTTAAGGTGCTTAACAATAAACCGGTTTGTCCAAGTATTATCTGATTTAGGCGTGAACAATATAACAAATTTAAGTTAGCAGATTTATATGGCGAGGAA
The DNA here is from genome assembly GCF_020520425.1 of Spinacia oleracea. Classification (NCBI taxonomy): domain Eukaryota; kingdom Viridiplantae; phylum Streptophyta; class Magnoliopsida; order Caryophyllales; family Amaranthaceae; genus Spinacia; species Spinacia oleracea. The sequence goes on from NC_079490.1 coordinate 60,106,481, forward strand.
AGCAATAAAATATACATTCAGATTACAGCAAAGCGTAGGCTTTACTGCGGTTCTCAGAAACACCTACCACTTGACTTTGCTAGCTTTTCGTTTGGCTTTAGAACTTTCCGATGACTGACTAAATATGGGACGGGATTCTTCCAGAATTTTGAGTATTTTAAGCTTAGGATTGTGTGTAGGTTTCAGCAGCACTTCGACAGTATTCAGACTATTAGCCGGTCGTGCGGGCATGGTCTGATTAACAGTGTGTTAAATGCGGCAGACAGACGAATACGGGACAGAGAAAAGCTTCAGTCAATACTCAAGCTTAGGGGTTTAGGGTTAGGAATGTGTGTTATTTTCCGATTTTCAGAGGCCCTATTTATAGTAAAATAGGCAAGAATAAGTTAAATCTTCGAAATGGGAATTTTCCAACTGAGATTTGTGCAGCACTAGAAAATTCCAGCGCTTGGATCAGGAGTGCTGGTTATTAATAGCGCTTGCACTTTGAGCGCCAGAATTGTTATGGTGACAGCTGGATCAATTCTATCTTTTGTGTGATTATGTAAGAGACAAACTGTAGCGCTGGAATATAACAACGCTCAAGGTTTGAGCGCTGGGAAATATTGACGCTTGGAATGCCAGCGCTGGAATTTTCCAGCGCTGGTGTTTTAGTTCACTTTTCCAGTCTTATCGGTTCTTTCCCGAGTCTTACTCACGTTTTCTATCTTAGGAATATGAGTTGGGATGCAACTCTTAGCCTTTATCCAACGATAAATCGTAATGCGATTTAAACACTCATATATTTATCTTATACGGTTACTATTCTGGGCAGCGTTCAAGCATAGCAGTTACTATAAATAGTAGTTTCTAAAAATTTAAATATGGTTTACGGAATATCAGTCAGTCATGGATCGTTTGCAGCATACTTAAGAAAGCTTAGTCAAGCGGTGTTTGGTTTCATCATCGAACACACCGTGTCGGGCCGGACAAATGTAGGAGTCTACAAATACCATTCAAGAAGGCAGTTTTGACATCCATTTTCCATATTTCATAGTCATGAAATACAACAATTGCAAGGATTATCCGAATAGACATAAACATTGCAACTGGAGAAAAGGTTACATCATAGCCAACACCGTAAACTTATCAGTATCCTTTTGCAACCAATCTAGCTTTGTATACATATAAATTTCCATCTTTTTCTTTCTATAATTTGAAAACTCATTTTCTTTCGATAGGTGTGAACCCATCCGACAAATCAACTAAATCCCATACTTGATTTTCAGACATGGATTCTATTTTAGATTTCATGGCCTCTAACCATGTAGCGGAGCTTGGGCTCGTCATAGATTGTTTGTAGGACATAGGTTCATTACTATCCAATATGAGAACTTCTAAGTTTTCAGTCAAGTGGACACCAATCCATCTATCCGGCTGGACCTTAGTTCTTTGTGACCTACGAGGGAAACAACGTTTAAAGGAACTACTCCCACTAGCTCTTCTAAAGTCCTTGGAGGTTCTTCATCTTGAACTACTTCCAAATATTTCCTTATTTGTTGTTTGTCACGAATCTCTTTGAGGTTTATTTTACTCCCAGTTGTCATTTTGGACACCCCCACGAGCAAAAAATACTTTGTTCTTTGAATTTTTTAGAAGTAATACCCCTTAGTTTCTTTTGGATACCCAAAGAAGAAACATTTTTCAGATTTAGGTGTTAGCTTGTCCAAAATTAATCGTTTGACATATGCTTCGCAGCCCCAAATCTTTAGAAAAGACAACTTTGGCAGGTTCTCATTCTATAATTCATATGGAGTCTTTTGCACAAATTTAGACGCAACATAATTCAGTTTAAGTGTTGCAAGTTCTAAAACGTGTACCCAAAATTGTAAAGGAAGTTGGGATTGACCCATCATTGACATGACTATATCAAGTAAGGTGATGTTTCTCCGTTCCGACACACCATTTCATTGGGGGTGTCCCTGTAGCTGTCAGTTCAAAAGAATACCGCATTCTTTAAGATGGTCAGCAAACTCATGGCTAAGATATTCAACTCCTCGATCCGATCTTAAAACTTTAATCTTTTTGCCAAGTTGATTTTCAACTTCATTGTGAAATTCTCAGAATTTTCTCAACAGACTCACTTTTGTTTCCTTAGGTAGATATAGACATATCTACTGAAATCGCGAGTGAACGTTGTGAAGTAACTGAATCACGTCTAGCTTTCGAACTCATAGGCCCACGTGCGTCCTTATATATATATTAGCCCACTAGTAGAAAAAACCCTTATTGCAGCGGGCTTTTAGACCCCTGTTGCAGCGTACATCGTATGCTGCAACTGGGGGGCCTGCAACAAGTCTGAACTTGTTGCAGCGTACAATGTTCGCTGCTAAAAGGGGTTTTTTGCAGCGTAGATATGTATGTACGCTGCAACAAGTGCCAAAAAATTGGCAAAAATTTGGACTTGTTGCAGCGTACATATATATGTACGCTGCAAAAGACTCAACTTTTTGCAGCGTACATTTATTTGTACGCTGCAACAAGTCTGGAATTTTGCGAAATTTTTTTCCCTTGTTGCAGCGTACAATATATATGTACGCTGCAACAAAGCACTTTTGGCGGGAAAATTCTAATTTTGTTTAGGGATACCTAGAGTGCCTTGCACCAAATATAGAAACCTGTCAAAACAATAATAGAATAACGCAACCTGTATAACAAATATAAAAACAACAACTGGAGTTTTGTATACTATATATCCCAAAACCAAAGTGCACATATTACATTTAAATATATGTTCCAATTTCAACATAAACATACATTTTAATATAAAATTTATTCTATAACAACTAAACCAACTCGATCAAGCGCGCTAAAGCCAATAATAAATACTTGCTGGTAAAAAACTTAGCCCATTGCTCACGAACCACATCAAATTCCTCGCATAAGGCGCAATCCTCGGAGTGTAGACCTTTACAAAAACAGAAATTTAAATTAAACATTAGATTAAATACAAATTAAATATCACATTTTAACATTTAAGAAACTAATGACAATGTCCTAATAGTCTAAAATGAGTCCTTAGGTTCTTTAGTTCAAAGTTGGGAGCGAAAATGTCATTTTAGCCTAAATATGACCTATAACGACCCAATGAGCCTATAGGTGCATAAATAGATTGGAACGAGTCTTAGATCGTTAAAATTATGCATATTAAACATGTAATAAGTTTTAAATGAGTCCTTAGGTTCTTTATTTTAAAGTTGGGACCGAAAATGCCTTATTTTAGCCTAGATATGACCTATAACGATCAAACAAGCATTAAATGGGTATAAGTAGATTAGAATAAGTCCTAGAAACTCAAAACTAAGCTTATTAATCATATAATAATTTAAAAATGAGTCCTTAGGTTCTTAAGTTCAAAGTTGGGAGCGAAAATGTCATTTTAGCCTAAATATGACCTAAAACGACACAATGAGCCTTAAATGGGCATAAATGGATTGGAATGAGTCCTAGAAAGTTAAAACTAGAATATAAAACATTTAGTAGGTTTAAAATGAGTCCTTAGGTTCTTTAGTTCATAGTTGGGAGCGAAAATGTCATTTTAGCCTAAATATAACCTACAACGACCTAATGAGCCTTAAAGGTGCATAAATAGATTGGAACGAGTCTTATAAAGTTTAACTTATGCATATTAAACATGTATTAAGTTTAAAATGAGTGCTTAGGTTCTTTATTTTAAAGTTAGGAGCGAAAATGCCTCATTTTAGCCTAAATATGACCTATAACTATCAAACAAGCATTAAATGTGCATAAATAGTTTAGAATAAGTTTTAGAAACTTAAAACTAAGCATATTAATCATATAATAAGTTTAAAATGAGTCATTAGGTTCTTAAGTTCAAAGTTGGGGGCGAAAATGGCACTTTAGCCTAAATATGACCTATAACGACACAATGAGCCTTAAATATGCATAAATGGATTGGAATGAGTTCTAGAAAGTCAAAACTAAGCATATAAAACATTTAGTAAGTTTAAAATGAGCCCTTAGGTTCTTTAGTTCATAGTTTGGAGCGAAAATGTCATTTTAGCCTAAATATGTCCTATAACGACCAAACAAGCCTTAAATGTGTGTAAGTAGTTAGAATAAGTCTTAGAAACTTAAAACTAAGCATATTAATCATGTAATAAGTTTAAAATGAGTCCTTAGGTTCTTTAGTTCAAAGTTAGGAGCGCAAATGCCTTATTTTAGCCTAAATATGACCTATGACGATAAAACAAACATTAAATGTGCATAAATAGATTAGAATAAGTCTTAGAAACTTAAAACTAAGCATATTTATCATGTAATAAGTTTAAAATGAGTCATTAGGTTCTTAAGTTCAAAGTTGGGAGCGAAAATTTCATTTTAGCCTAAATATGAACTATAACGACACAATGAGCCTTAAATGTGCATAAATGGATTGGAATGAGTCCTAGAAAGTTAAAAATAAGCATATAAAACATTTAGTAAGTTTAAAATGAGTCCTTAGGTTCTTTGGTTCATAGTTGGGAGCGAAAATGTCATTTTAGCCTAAATATGTCCTATAACGACCAAACAAGCCTTAAATGTGTATAAGTAGTTAGAATAAGTCTTAGAAACTTAAAAATAAGCATATTAAACATGTAATAAGTTTAAAATAAGTCCTTAGGTTCTTTATTTTAAAGTTGGGAGCGAAAATGCCTTATTTTATCCAAAATATGACCTATAACGATAAAACAAGCATTAAATGTGCATAAATAGATTAGAATAAGTCTTAGAAACTTAAAACTAAGCATATTTATCATATAATAAGTTTATAATGAGTCATTAGGTTCTTAAGTTCAAAGTTGGGAGCGAAAATGTCATTTTAGCCTAAATATGACCTACAACGACCTAATGAGCCTTAAAGGTGGATAAATAGATTGGAACGAATCTTATAAAGTTTAACTTATGCATATTAAACATGTATTAAGTTTAAAATGAGTGCTTAGGTTCTTTATTTTAAAGTTAGGAGCGAAAATGCCTCATTTTAGCCTAAATATGACCTATAACTATCAAACAAGGATTAAATGTGCATAAATAGATTAGAATAAGTCTTAGAAACTTAAAACTATGGATATTAATCATATAATAAGTTTAAAATGAGTCATTAGGTTCTTAAGTTCAAAGTTGGGAGCGAAAATGGCACTTTAGCCTAAATATGACCTATAACGACACAATGAGCCTTAAATATGCATAAATGGATTGGAATGAGTTCTAGAAAGTCAAAACTAAGCATATAAAACATTTAGTAAGTTTAAAATGAGTCCTTAGGTTCTTTAGTTCATAGTTTGGAGCGAAAATGTCATTTTAGCCTAAATATGTCCTATAACGACCAAACAAGCCTTAAATGTGTATAAGTAGTTAGAATAAGTCTTAGAAACTTAAAACTAAGCATATTAATCATGTAATAAGTTTAAAATGAGTCATTAGGTTCTTTAGTTCAAAGTTAGGAGCGCAAATGCCTCATTTTAGCCTAAATATGACCTATAACGATAAAACAAACATTAAATGTGCATAAATAGATTAGAATAAGTCTTAGAAACTTAAAACTAAGCATATTTATCATATAATAAGTTTAAAATGAGTCATTAGGTTCTTAAGTTCAAAGTTGGGAGCGAAAATGTCATTTTAGCCTAAATATGACCTATAACGACACAATGAGCTTTAAATGTGCATAAATGTATTGGAATGAGTCCTAGAAAGTTAAAAATAAGCATATAAAACATTTAGTAAGTTTAAAATGAGTCTTTAGGCTCTTTGGTTCATAGTTGGGAGCGAAAATGTCATTTTAGCCTAAATATGTCCTATAACGACCAAACAAGCCTTAAATGTGTATAAGTAGTTAGAATAAGTCTTAGAAACTTAAAACTAAGCATATTAAACATGTAATAAGTTTAAAATAAGTCCTTAGGTTCTTTATTTTAAAGTTGGGAGCGAAAATGCCTTATTTTATCCTAAATATGACCTATAACGATAAAACAAGCATTAAATGTGCATAAATAGATTAGAATAAGTCTTAGAAACTTAAAACTAAGCATATTTATCATATAATAAGTTTAAAATGAGTCATTAGGTTCTTAAGTTCAAAGTTGGGAGCGAAAATGTCATTTTAGCCTAAATATGACCTATAACGACACAATGAGCCTTAAATGTGCATAAATGGATTGGAATGAGTCCTAGAAAGTTAAAAATAAGCATATAAAACATTTAGTAAGTTTAAAATGAGTCCTTAGGTTCTTTGGTTCATAGTTGGGAGCGAAAATGTCATTTTAGCCTAAATATGTCCTATAACGACCAAACAAGCCTTAAATGTGTATAAGTAGTTAGAATAAGTCTTAGAAACTTAAAACTAAGCATATTAAACATGTAATAAGTTTAAAATTAAGCATTTTAGCATATTAACTAAGCATATCCTGTTAGGTGAATACCAGGCATTAGTTACTAATGAATATCAGCAGTCGAGTTATAGGATTTGTTATGCCTAATCCAAGAAAAAAAAACCAGAATTTTATTTAGAAAAACATCGAAAAGTTGAATAAGATTGGCAGAAAATTAAGAAGTTGAGAAATTTAGAGGAAAACCTTACATCAGATAGGCTGAAACGAGATGAAGTAGTAACCAATTACAAGCACAACCCAAGATCCAAATACAAACTTAAAGCACTCAAAATTGTATTAAAAAGCCCCATTATTTATCTTAGTCCTTTTTTTTAATCAAATCAAGCAAAATCGGATGTAAAAAGGTGAAAATTCTAAAAAATGAAGCAAAACTCTTAATAAAGTACGAACTACGAAGTGACTTTAACTCAGCCCCACTAATGAGTTTATTTTTCAAATCAACTAAATGTCTAGAAACACATAAAACTAAAAAGATGCAAAGTATAGCCGGCTAGCTCCTTGGAGTTCCTTAAAGCACTAGATAGAACGAGGATTCAAAAGATGAAACTCTCCTATAGCTCTTTAAATATTTATTGAATAAAACCATTTCAACACACTTTTTTGCTCTTTCTCAACATGGATCAAAATGAACTCTTCAGTGAATCACAATCATGTAAAAGAAGATACTAATTACTACTATAAACAAGAGATACTAATTGTGCTTAAAATTCCAAGAAATTCCTCAAGGCCAACTTGTTACCTGAATTAACGTTAGGATAGCAGCAACATCATATATGGGACTCCATTGGTTTTATAGAATGTCAAGACAGATCTTCCATCTGCATAAACTAATAAATTCCCACCCAAAAAAAACACACATATAGATAAGGTTAGAACAGGAAATTGGCAGGTTGATTCACTTATATAAACCACAGGTAAAGACAACCAAGTACATGCAGAACAAAGTCAAAAGCAGCTAAAGAACCAAGTTACAGATGGATTTACTCCTTTCGGATCAAGAAATCAGCTTCTGTATCATGGTGATTTTTTAAGACACGTGAGCATCAGCAAGTTGTTTATTTGGATAAGAAGAATAGGAAAATTGCAGCAAAAACCTTAAAATACATAAATTTTAGTAAGCTGAAGCCAACAAACTAAAATAAGAAATAAGTATGAAGTTCTCAATCATCACATACTCCATGCAAGATCATCTTGAAACAATCATCATAAAACAAGCTAGTCGAAGTACAATGAAGCAACACAATGCAGGTATTTTTATAGGTATTAGGTTACTTCCATGAATTATGATATAATCATATAAGGGGGTCAATTGCTAGCTAATACACAACGGGAATGCACCAATATCTCACAGATCCACTAGTAGAAAAAACTATTGATTTGCACTTACTGTACTATTGATTTCAACTTTCAAAAGAGGAAAAGAGAAATTTTATGAAGATAATTAGATATATCAATACCTTATGCAATTGTAGAAATTCGAACAAGCACGATGATAGATTATGCTGGCAGTACGATCATCGCCCCTCTCTTCAACCATATGCGTATCTACCCATCTTCACAATTAACTGCAAATTAAAGAAATAATTGAAAAACAGCCAAAAAAATCAAAATAAAAACGAAAATCAAAACGAAAATCAAAAACAATAATCAAAACGAAAATCAAAAACTAAAATTGAACCCTAATATGAAAACGAAAATAAAAAACGAAAATAAAAATTGAACACACCATACCGAAACCACCGGAACCACGACGCCGAGCAACCACCGGAACCACGACGCGACGGGGAGATGTTGAACCCCCGGCCGACCAAGAATATATCTTTCAGTGACAGGCCGCGCGAGAATTGAACGGAATGGGGGAGATGAGGCGAGAACACCACACACCGGCGAAGACAGCGACGCAGGGCTGAGCAACGCTTGGTTTCGACGGCGACGCAGGGCTGAGTTCGACGGCTGAGTTCGATGGCTTGCTTGGATATTTGTTTAAGGGAAAAAGCTTGGAGCTAGCAGAGAAGGAACAACGTACGTTTGAGCCCGCTCGTTTGAGCGCGGTTTGTTGCAACCTAGGAAAGTAAAAAATTTTGAAACGCGGACTTGTTGCAGCGGGCAATAACATGTACGCTGCAATAAAGTCGGGTTGTTGCTGCGGGCTTTTATTTTGTACGCTGCAACAAACACATTTGCTGCGAACAACTAAAATGTACGCTTCGATAACCCTTTAAAGGGTTTGACCCGCGTTGACCGACTGGTTGTTGAAGCGTATTTATACATGTACGCTGCAACAAGGGGGCTGCAACAGGGGTTTTTTCTACTAGTGGCCCTGGTAATTCTCTTGATCTTTCTCCAAACTTTGTGAAAGGTTGCTTTTTCATTTTTCCAAGTAAACATGACTCTCATTGATCAATCTTCTCCAAAATCGAATGATTCTAGTATTCCCTTCTTTTGAAGTTTAATGCGTTTTAGGTTTATGTGGCCTAATCTATAATGCCACGGATATGTGAGATCCGTATCATCAGTTTTAGCCTTTTTTTAGATTTTTTTGTTCATATCGAGCATATATAGATCATTTTCTTGTTGTGTTGAACCATAAAACATGCCATTCAAGGAAAAAGAACAACTATTGCATTTAATTTGAAAAAGAATCCAAACTTGAAACGAAAATTATGTGACTGGTGATACCAGGAACACAGTAACAATTTTCTAGTTTCAAAAGAAAGCCACTAGGAAAATATAAAAAGTAAGATCCTACGGCTAATGCAACAATGCTTTCTCCATTTCCTACACGCATATCCATATCTCCTTTATCCAACTTTCTACTTCTCCTTAGTCCCTTTGGATTGGAATATAAGTGTGAGCCACAACCAATATCCAATACCTAAGAAGTAGAATTATTAGGATTACACTGTATAACATACATACCTGAAGTAGAAGTAGGGTTTCCGCTCTTCTCATCTTTCTTTCTTTTCAAGAAATCCCTCTTCCAATGCCCCTTCTTCTTGCAGTAGAAGCATTCTGAGTCGCCGGGAGTACGATCCATCCGCCTTCTTCTGTTTACCAGAGTTGGCGCCGTTGGACTTGGGTGAGGGTGTAGCCTTTCCATTTCCCTTACCTTATTTCTAGAAGCCTTTTCCCTTAGGCACCATAAGATTCTCTTGCTTATTCTTTTACTTGAGCTTCTTTCAGCGGCTTTCAGTATACTGTGAAGCTCAGTAAGAGGTTTCTTCATACTTTCATGTTGTAGTTCAACTTGAACTGATATATCCACTATGAAGTGAATGGAGAATGATGTAAATGGTCATCTTATTAGAGATATCAGCATCCAAAGCACTCATATTCTCAAACAACCCAATCATCTTAAGAACATGAGCGCTAACTGGTACTCCTTTAGCTTAGTCTCAAGGATGAACCTCTGGAGTTTCGAATATTTTGATTCTAGCCTGGTCCTGAAACGTGTTCTTCAACTTAGAGATTATCTACTAAGCATCTGATTTGATGAACATTTTCTGAAGTTCTAGAGTCATGGATGCAAGCATCATACATTTGACATCCCCGTTGGCCCGAATCCAACGATTAAGGGCAGCTTGAGTTACCTCCGGCCCATCCTTTTCTGGAAACTCTTCCTCAAAGCACTAATAGAAAAATCCTTATAAGTGGCTCATCAAAGGTGGCGCTTATCAAACAAGCTCCACCTTTGAGAAAAAAATACAAAAAATAAAAATCAAAGCTTTCCCTCCAATACACGCGCATCCTTTAACCTAGTAGCTAAGAAAAGTTTGTCGCCCATCAGCCAACATACGTACCGTACGTAAACTCTCTCCCCTGCAAACCTTCACCACACAAGCTCTCTCCTCCTTCTCAGGCCACTGGCGAGGAAACCACCGGCGAGGAATACGCATTCACACACTCGCACCCTCCTCTACTATTTTTCCAGAATTACCGGCAACAACTGTTCTTCCCCACGCAAATTTTCCAGAGTTACTTGCAACGAACTTCCTTTACCACGCAATTCTCTCCATTTTCTCATGTGAATGTTCCTAGGTAACGTGTAATTTCTTAAATTAGTTAAATTATAGCCGGTTTGCTATATTTTTTCTTTGTTATGGGTTTGTTTTTGGTGTTCACGCGCGCAATTGAGGTGGAGTACGTTGGTGGAGGTGCTTCGGTGATGGTGGGAGGTGGTGGTGGGAGGTTTTTTCTTTGTTATGAGTAGGTTGGTGGAGGTGGTGGTGGCGGTTTTTTTTCCAGAATTACCGGCCACAACTGCTATTAGAATAACAGTTCGGTGGTGGCTTGAGGTGGTGGTGGTAGTTCAGTGGTGGTGGTTCGGTGGTGGTCCGGTGGTGGCTTGAGGTGGTTAGATGATGGTGGTTTAGTGGTGGACGGGATGGCTGAAAGAGGGAGGGAGCAAGAACATTAATAGAAATAAAATATAATAACAATAATAAGAATAAGAATATATTAGTTACCCGTCCAAAATAGCCTAAGAGACCCTATTTAAGGTGGTCTCTACATAGGGGGGTCTCTAGATAGGGGGGGTCTATTTGTTAAAAACAAGAGACCCGTTATTTAAGAAAAATGGTCTGTTATGTTAACCATACAAAATATAAAATAAAAGGGGAAAAGACCCCTTATTAGAGATATGGGGTTTGTTTGTAAAAATATTCAGACCCCATATTTAACACCGGGGGTCTCTTTGATTTTTTTAATATTATTTTATCCAATAAACTGAGACCCCATATGTAAGATAAGGAGTCTCTTTGAGTTTTTTTAATATTTTTATAATTAACAAATTAAGACCCCATATGTTAGATAGGGGGTCTCTTTAAATATTTTACTATTTTTATAATTACACTCGAGAGAGCCCTTTCCATACATAACGGGTCTGTTTTCATTAATTTTATTTTTAAAAAATCATCATAACAAACCATTTTCGGCATAAGAAATCACCCTTTAACCAATTTGGTAATTCCAAAATAATTATTACAATTACCAAAAAATTATTTCCCACTTTACATTAATTGTAATCTCCAAAAATATAAAAATAACAAAATAAAACAAGGCTCAAAATTCTACATAATTGTGACAAGATTAAACAAATTGACAATAATAATTCTTAGCAATGAGGGCACAGACATATCTTCGCCTTCGACCCTATTTATTCCTAGTCCACCACTATTCTCCGAGGCTGCCAAAAAGTTCTTCCACGCTCCACGCTCCACTATCCAACATAACCCACCTTGGCTCCTTCCATAAACTTGTTTATATGAAGCTACAGTTATGTAGAACTACACTCGATGAGTGTAGACACCTACTTTTCTCCCCATTCCCGAAAGGGAAGGTTCGATGATGAGAACATAAATCTCCACTTGACAACGCATCTCCTATAAAATAACGAATCTCAATTCCCCTTTTCATTTCACCCAAAACCTGCTATTTATAGAAACCTGCTATTATGGAATCCTGCTAAAAATAGTAACTGCCGTAATGGGTAGTTGTTAAAAGTGGCAAGTCATAAAGGATAGAAACCTGTCAGAATTAGGTGTTGCACTCCAACATAAATCCTAAATGAGATAGAGATTATGAGAGAATCCTATTCCTAATATGATTCGAAAATAAGAGTCACGTATTGATTAAAATCCTAACGAGCCTAGAGTTCGTAACGGGCCCAGACGCATTCCGTCACAAGGTTAATACGCACTAAAAGACTCGATCAAGTCTCATACACTCCGGATTCTAAGAGTCTGAATCTGACAAAAAAAAGGCCCAAACATCAATTTCAACGCCCAGACCTGGGCGCTGAAATTGCCTGGATCCTATTTTCAACGCCCAGAGCTGGGCGCTGAAATTACCTGGGATGTGTTCTCTCCTAATTCCTCGTGGATTAGAGCTCTACAATTCTATCTTTCCACGAACTCTTTTCTATAAATATAGCCCAAGTTCGACGTGAAAAAAGGACACAACAACACACAATTATTATTCTGAGTATTGACTCTAAACCCCTAAGCCTAAGCCTCACGCTGCAAAACTGATCACGCGTTCTGTCGCAATCGATCCAAAAATCGAACAGAACGTATCCTGTCCTATAATTTGAGATTCGTTAAATAAAAGTAGAAATAGCAAAGTCAAAGTGGTTAGTTTTCTGAGAACCGTGACGCACCTCTCAAGGGTGCTTTTCCATGGTTTAATTGCTTTCCTCGCCCTTTTATGAACTGTTAAACTAATTAAATCTTATTGTTCTATCACGCCTAATAAAGATAATATGTTGGGAAATTGGATTATCATGCTAGGTCCCTTACAACAATCTAAATCAGATAATCGCGATCGATCTAGTACTATATGTTGCATATTGTTAAAATCAACTCAGATTAGTTTAATAGTTAACGCATGTCCCTTCAATTATTTATGCTGAGCTAGTAAGGATATCCTGCCTCTGGAGTTATCGAAGAGCGAGTACTCCTCTCGGTAGTTACAGTCCCCCGAACCCTCAATCTCTACCTTGCGGGTGTATGTTGAGAGATCCCCACACAAGGGATCACAAGGGAACCTACGACCGTCATGGTCAAACATAATTGCACTCCCTTTATGTCACGATAACCGGGTTTTGTCAGTTTTTCTCATTGTCGTTAAAAACTGAATGGCGACTCCTATATTACTAGTCAATTGGGTGTAAACTCACAGGAAATCCAATTACACTTGATTTGACAAAAAGAAACGTCACACCCACGAGGGACAAGGTCACGCATTAGCCTCGTGCTTTTTCGACCCACTCACAGTGGCGACTCCGCTGGGGATAGTGAAGGAAATACTCGTGCTCGTAGGTAATCAAAATAGCCGAAGGGTGAAACGATCCTACCCCGCGTTTATTTCCCCATCAAGTTGGGACGACCTGAAAATCAGCATATTAATGTGAACGTACAGAACCGCATAACGAATCTTGGCTCCCTTGGTGTTTCATCTCGGGAGTTGGGACTAAGGATACCCATCGCCAACCGGGGGGTGCATACGCTTCGAATGTTGTCCATTCGGCACTTTTGCTAGTAGTACACCCGTCCTAAACCCAATCGCTCGCCCATTAGGTCCCTCTCATTGGTGCATGCCCCCTTGGCTTACATCGTGATTGGCGTCTTGGGCGAAATTCGTCTGTTGAAGGCACTACCTCGACCGGGGCATGTGTTGGATCTGCGATAGAAGCGGTACCAAGCCAGGCAGGCGCAAATACTACCCATAGAAGCCTATCATAAACTACATGACATATTATTACTTTGCCTCATGATGTAATGTTAGTTATGTGTAGCGAATTATGTGATTGTGTGTGACAAATAATGCTAGAAAACCAACGACCTTAAAAATTGCCCAAACATTCATAAACCAATTGGCCAAAGAGTTATACCAAAATGCGTGTTCCGCAAACCCGAACGATCGCCACAAAAATAATCGACACTCGGGATGGCCTATAACGAATCCCAGAAACGCTGCACAACGCGTAAAGGACGTTATTAGGCAAGCACGCAAAATCAAAGTCGCAAAGTTTACGCAAAGGGAAAACGAGAACCAGCCAGGGACGCATTTTCAACGCCCCTGGCTGGGCGCCAAAATTTCTCACGCCCAACGCTGGGCGCTGAAGTTGCTGCCTGGCCTTTTGGTCAGGCACAACAGCCTCGGTGCCCGCGCAAAAAAAAAACACGTAGCAAAAAAAGCTTTTCGTAAAAATTGCTGCAAGGGCGTATGAAAAGGCACTCGATTCTAAAAGCGACTAAAAAGTAAAAATAAATAACTCTTTGTGTCGTTGTTAGGCCTCCTATAACGACAATGTTCGGCACCAAAACCGAGCAAGCTAATTAAAATGACCTTGAATATCACATGGGCAAAGTATTCAAAAATTAATGTTCAAATAAGAGTCTTCAAGAAAAAATAAATGTTCAAATAAAAAATAAATAAATCCGAGTCTAGACTAGGCTATGCCAAAGTACAATCCAAATCCTAAGTCTTAGTTGTCTTATCCCTAGAATCGGTCCTAATGCTTGGTGTCGTTCTGCAAGTTAAAAGGTTAAACCATATTGAGTCTCCCTTCCTAACATTTAAATCAATAAGCACCCATATGTAATTGTCATCCCTTGCTAAGAATCTACGGCCTCAATACTCTCTCTCACCAATAAAAAGAATATATTATAGTATTTGCAAAATGGAAACGGCCACATTCTGAAAATCATTCCCCCATAGTCGCACAACCCCCAAAGTGAACCTAAGGTGTCAATACCATTGGCAAAGAAAAAATTAATGGCCTCAAGGCTTATGATCACGTTGGGTCACGATTATCATAGTCCTCTCGAGTCACTCGCTCCTTGAAATACTACTAAGTACGGACTAAAAGATTTTCCATGAATGCAACATGACCAACCATGAAAATACCCAAATTGGCATACCATAAGCCTACCATTGGGATAAAGCAATACACACTAAGAGGGAAGCCGCACTAATGATTCTAGTCTTGCAAAAATAAAAATTCGATCTCCCCAACTAACTACCTTGCCAACATTAAGCAAAATGGCGCATGACAAATGAACACCCAAGGGTTAAAATCTAAAGTGTCAACCAACGAAAGTTATTGTCCAATTAGCCTAAGTCTGAGAGTTGCTTGGTCAAGTATTATAGGCTTACGCCACGTCATTATTTTGAGTCTAGGCCACCTCCTTGTATTCATACACGGGTTATAATCAGAAAGATTAATGAAAGTCCGAGTCTAAATCACAACTTCCAATTAAATCCCGAAAATTGGAATCTGAAAAGAAGCAAAAAAATTATTTTCGATGTAATTCTTTCGTTAAATTTCAATAAGGTAGAAGCAACATTTTGAATCTACTCTATTTGCACATTTTAAGAAACGACTAAATACGCTTGCAAAGTAAGACAATTTAAAGGTCCACCCTGGGCCTACTAAAATTAAAGGTCCACTACAGGCCTACCAAACGAGGCTCATTCAGTCTCGCCTCGTGACTCAAAGACCACCACCATCTTCCTTTTAGCCCAAATAAAATTTTTTAAGGATTTATGTTGGGGAGAAATCCCAAGCAAAAAGAAAAAATAGGAGGAGAAAAGGGAGAGCGAAAAGAGCAAGCCATGAAATACTTAGCCCGTACCTCCCAAAGTACGAAATTTACCCAAAGTAAACGAAGGAAAAGAATTGAGTCAACCAATCCAAATCATAAAATTCTACGATGTCTACCCTTTCCAATCCTTATGTTCTTAGACGCCTTCGCTCTGGGGCCCCTGTTCAGCTCATTTAACCCATCCATGTTCTCATCGCCATAACCCAAGAAACCATTACCTCAACTCTTGTTCTTGAACTTGTTATCAACTGCAAACCACGTACGGTCATTGACACGTGCGTCATGCCCATCATTTCCAAAGCCCAAACCCGCTCTTACACCACCATTAGCATAATCACCATATAACTTGTTTGGATACATCCTGTTGATATACCCTTGAGCTGTCCCCGTGCTATTCATTGGCCTTGGTTGATGTAATCCTCATGCTCGACTAATACCTATACAAATTATCCTATCTCATTCAACCCATCTTTCAAACCGTCTTGAGTCACGAATAAAAAAGAAGACAAATGAAAAGTACAAAAAAATAATAAATAATAAAAAAACAAACTTTGCAAAGCGCCTTTAAAAGTTCGTCTAAAAAGAAAAAGAAGCATTTAGCGCACCCAAAAAAGATCCGCCCAGAAATAATTTTCAGCGCCCACAGCTGGGCGTCGAAATCTTTAACGCCCCAGCCTGGGCGCTGAATCTCTCTGCTCGCCAAATTTTGTCCAGAAGTGCTCGTCATTTTATCCGCACATGCACGGAAAAATAACGAACACTTCGAGGGGTACAGCACGTATTCAGGTATACGTACCAAAAAACACATGAAAAGATTTTTGTGCAAATACATGTACTTAAAAAATGAAACAAAATTTTGGCTTACGGCAAGGCAGCAGATTAAACTTCAAATAATATGTTTCCACCTCAGGACGTACTTGTTTAAAATCGGCATTCTAAGAAACCATTTTCTAGGCTAAGAACTACGCAAGACCTGATTCCAAATTAAATCTATTTAAGGCGGATACGTAGGCAATCCATCATTCGGTCCAACCAATTTGCAAAGATGTTAGAGCCTATAGAATAACAAGAATAAGAAATAAAGTCCCTTATTGAAATTTAATTACTTGCAATCCAAGTCGAAAGAAAAATTGAAAGCACGAAGAAGAATCCAAGTCATGAAGATGCCAAAACGAGCATACATCGAAAAATAATAAGGGCACGTACCCTTGCCAGAAGGAGCACTCACACTCCTAGGCACTTAGCCAAGACTCAAAAGATCGCTTTGCCTCAATTGAATGGGGGCTAGCGCAAGCGTCCATGACCTCTAAAGTACTCGACTTGACCCTCCTTAAAGCAAAGTAACTCACTTAAAGACCTTCTTTCACCACTAGACAACGTCATAATCGCCAACAAGTAGTAAAGGCAGTAAGCTTGCAATAAAGAGGATTGTTCTACGGCGTCGCCCCATCGATCCTTCGAACTCAGGGCACCTGCTCATGGTAATTCGAATGCTTGCTAATCCCCTTTGAAAAAAATCAGACATTGTCGATAGGACTTGGCACTTAACCAAGGCTCGCCCTACTCAGACATGTGACACGGGCATCTAAAATCGAAATCTGAAAGCATCATTAATGGGAAGACATAACAGCAACTGGGGGCTAAAAATTGAAATGAAAGAGATAGGGAAGGAACAAAGTATACCTTGACCTTTTATACAGACATACACCAAGTAAATCTAAGTCAATATGAAAATGGTTTATATTCCCGCAATTTTGGAAAAGATGGCCCTAAAAGCCTAAAGCATATGCCAAACAGGCACAAGTATATCTTGACACCTACACCCTGGCTTCCAGCAAATCCTTAGACAGCATTCCATAAATCGTAATAGTATTTTGATTCACTCACATGATCCTGTACGAACCTTTCTATAAGTCAACTTACCTAGGACACCTCGGGTTGTACACAGTAGGACTCGGATTTTAAATAATTTTCAAAAGATTTTCAAAGACTTCTTCGAACATAATAAAGTGTCGTTGGCTTAAGCTAAGTATGCGTTTATCTCAATGTTGCCAGTGAGTCAAAAGATTTCTAAATATGATTATGGGTAAAGAAAGGCACCTAGCTTTTGGTCAAGGCACGCTTCAACATGTGACTACCTTGACCATGGCAATGTCGCACAATACGACATTTACAAGAGAAGTAGCAAATCACTACTCGAACGTACCTCGTACTAAACGAGTCTGGTTCAAACTATTCATGATCCATGTCACCATGAATGCATAAAAACGTATGCCAAGCATTATAGCACCAAGCCAATCCCGTAGCTATAATTGGGGGTTGAGAAAAACAACTTAAAAATGGTCGAAATGACAATTTTATCGCAAATTCTCGACGCTAATGCTATACACACGTCATAGGGGCACAATCCTAAGGTTTAATCGTGTAAAACGAACCTTAGAATGGCTACAACCCCTCCCAAATTCTAAGCGCTACTTAGAATATATAAAGTCACCCTACTAACAAGGGTAACTGAAAATCGCGATTCACCAAAACCCCGATCAAACTATTGCACATAACGCTCGCCCTACAAGGGCCCGTTACACAGTCTACCTCGTTCCGAAGCAAAAGCGAAAGAAAAAAAAATCAAGGATAAGAACTGTCAAAATATACCCAGGATTCATTTTCAACGCCCAGAGCTGGGCGCCGATATCTTTAACGCCCCAGCCTGGGCGCTGAATCTTTCTGCTAGCCAAGTTTTGCCCAGATATAAAAACAAGAAAGAAACATCTATGAATCCTCCCATCGAACGAAGTAATAAGCCGTGCAAACCCACGCAGAAGGTGCTACACTTGTTCGAGCACCTGAACGAGGCATGATGAAGTACTCCAAAGCAAAAAATTATAATGATATCCCAACACCTGGAGGAATGTTCTAAGACACGCTGTTAGGCCACACAAGTCTACGTCGCACCATAAGTTTAACCATCCCACAGTACAAGTCTAAAAAAAAAAAAAAAGAGAATAAGGCATATTGCGCTAATGCGGGCACAACCAAGAACATGTGTAAAAGAGGCAAAGACTACTTATCGCCCAAATTCAAAATGCAAGTCACACGACTTCTACATTAAGGATTGAAAGTAGCAAAACATTACCTGCCACGGAAGGGATAGCTCGCACCTACACGAGCGGAACCCCAGGGCATCTGTCTCGAAAGAACCTACAAAAATCGTACGCCAAAAGGAAGCATCCCAACATGCATACTTGGGGGCTCCAAGCTACGAAACAACCATAGCAAAATAAAAAAATCTCGAAGCAAATGTTTGAACAATCGAAAGGGTACGATGTTTGAGCCCACTTCATGAATGGGCCTGAACCCTATCAAGCTTCTAAGCAAACTATTCAAAATCAGTCATTGCTCAAAAAAAATGATTCAAGCAAATTGATTAATGGACCGCACGCAACGACCATTCTATGAGCGCTCGTTCGCACATACATATCATCATTCTAAGTATCGAACATTCACGAACGCGTTCAAAAGAAAAAAAATATACAACAACAAGAGCGATCAAAGTCTTACGCCTCAAGGTATGTTCCTCGGGCCATATAGACTCGCCCGACTATTGCAATAATGGTACGCCTTAAGAGCAACAGTTCCTTAAAATAATCGCCCCAAAGAGACAAGCACCGTAGTCCACCAATCGGCTACGGCTTCTCAAGAAAATCATCACGTTCTAAAAATAAAGAAAAAACAAAAGAAAAGAGAATACATAGAACTTCCAAGTGAAATAAACGAATGAACAAGAGGCCAACTGTGTCATCAAAAGACCAGCCCAAACAACATTTTCAACGCCCCACCTGGGCGTTAATTATTTCTGACGCCCAGGCCTGGGCGCCGAAGATGAGCCCAGGCCCAAAAAACAGCTCTGACTCCTATAGGGCCCTGCCGTATCCACTCGACTCGAAAATTACCGATTTCTTTACTGAAAGTCGCACCTCACGGCTTTGTTAAGAGTAGCACACCACTACAATGATCGCTCGCACTTACGAGCACGATCCCAAAAACGATCAAAGACATTACAAAATGCGTAGGAACCTCTTTGACAAGAAATGACCTTCAAGCACGAATGCTTGGGGGCTCGAAAGAAAATATATATTTCAAAAAAAAAGTATGCAAAGTTAAAACAATATTCCCAAACTACGCTGTACAAATTCCCGTGTTTGGATAATCTCAAAAGAAAAAGAACCGGTTTACGACCTCAAGACAAAGGTCGCCGTTGATACTTATACATGGTCCCCCAATCAAAGGACCCAAGTAGTGGCAAAATTGAGCCGTAAGGACTAGCTCAAAACCATGAAGGAAGATGACCACAAGACAATGGTCCGTCTAAGCACGTTGCCAACCCACATTCAGGTTACAACTAAATCCGAGCATCCCTCGAAAGAATTCGCTCCTACAAGAATGAATAAAAAGAAATTCTCAAAAGAAATCACAAAGAACAAAAGAAATAGGAACTTGCCCATCTTCAGTTGGCAAGATCGCGTCACGAACCACGGGAGTTCCCAAATCGAAAAAACAAATTCAGGGACGTCCACCCTCAGCGGACAGGGCTCGCCCACCCTCAGCGGGCGGGGTCTGCGTCACTAGCCGCGCAGGTCCTCAGTTTTCGAAAAATAGAATCTTCAAAAAACAAATGAAACAGGCTCGCCATCTTTAGCCGGCGGGGTCTGCGTCACTAACCGCGCAGGTCCTTAGTCGCTGCAGCGATAACTTTTTTTTTTGTTTTCCGTTTTTCCCAAAAACGATGTGAGTAGCTTTTGGTTTTCCGTTTTTTTCCAAAAAGAACGATGTGAGTAGCTTTTGGTTTTCCGTTTTTCCAAAAAGAACAATGTGAGTAGCTTTTGGTTTTCCGTTTTTCCAAAAAAGAACGATGTGAGTAGCTTTTGGTTTTCCGTTTTTCCAAAAAAGAACGATGTGAGTAGCTTTTGGTTTTCCGTTTTTCCAAAAAAGCGATGTGAGTAGTTTCCCTTTTTCCAAAATTTAAAAGATTGGTTTTCCGTTTTTCCAAAAAAAGAACGATGTGTTGGATTTTCCTTCGTTTTACGTCCCATAAAAACAAGGGGGTTTTCTCGTTTAGCTAACCCTGAAAATGAGATTCTTTAAAAACATTTTACCTCGTGATTGGGCTTGGCCAGGCCCAATTACACTTTATAGCTTTGATTTCGAAAACATCTGTAGATACTCCCACTGACAAAGTGAGGGAGTTTCTACGCACCTTTAGATCCTTCCAATGACAAAGTGAGGAAGTTTCTATACTATCTGTTGACAAATCCCAATGACACATGAGGGATATGTCAACACTCCAAGTGATGACCCTTAAGTCAAATGTTATCACTCGGGGGCTCGTGAGACCCTCGCAAAAACAGGTCACCATGGCTTGTGCGACGCACTCCGTCTAATACTTTGACCATCGTCTTACTCCAAGACTCAGTCAAAGTGGGGGCTAACTGTAGACACCTACTTTTGTCCCCATTCCCGAAAGGGAAGGTTCGATGATGAGAACATAAATCTCCACTTGACAACGCATCTCCTATAAAATAACGAATCTCAATTCCCCTTTTCATTTCACCCGAAACCTGCTATTTATAAAAACCTGCTATTTATGGAAACCTGCTAAAAATAGTAACTGCCGTAATGGGTAGTTGTTAAAAGTGGCAAGTCATAAAAGATAGAAACCTGTCAGAATTAGGTGTTGCACTCCAACATAAATCCTAAATGAGATAGAGATTATGAGAGAATCCTATTCCTAATATGATTCGAAAATAAGAGTCACGTATTGGTTAAAATCCTAACGAGCCTAGAGTTCGTAACGAGCCCAGACGCATTCCGTCACAAGGTTAATACGCACTAAAAGACTCGATCAAGTCTCATCACCAATCAATTTAGTATTACTTAGAGTCTCAGACACGTCTTCCCCATAGCAAAGATTTCATAAACTAATTTGTCTGAACAATTTAATTTAAAAATGAAGAAATATACCTTTCTCCATTTAGCTAAACATTTGACCTCAAGAACCACATAATACTGGAAAAATTCAACATAAAGTTTAAGCAGAAAATTTCAGCACAAAAGCCATATATAGTACACCACTGTAGCAAAAACAGGCGTGAAATCCATCTCCAAGCCTCTCAATTATTTGATGTTCAATGGCCACTTTAAAAACGAAGCAACGAACAAGGACCCAAATGCCCACACCACATTTAGCAACAAGCTATCAGAAAGTTAATGAAGCCTGTATGATAAACAATTCATAACTGAAGAAGATGAATCAAAGAAACTAGACAAAAAAGAAAATAGGTACCATCTTTCAGGACTCACCCAAATAAGGCTCATTCCCATAAGGGTCACAAATGCAAAATAATTTTTCTTGCGCTCAGAATTTTAATACCCATAGCTAAAGTTGGTTTTATAAAATGAAGAAATGTATTTGGCTTCACCAAAAGAAGAGGTAAGTAGGCCAACAGTTGAGGCTATGGAATCATGCATGCAATACTCAAGCAGGAAATAGTAGTGATATTCTAATACTTATATTCAATTATCAACTCACTCGGCAATGATGATCAAACCCATTAATAAATTAGGCGCCTACAAGGCAGCAACTAGTGAAATTATCTTCACGGTTTCATCTGATCAAGTGAAATTTAAAACCAATAAGTGAAAACCTTAGTTATAAGTTTTCGGTAACTAATTAAATGGGTCAAGCTAACAATAAAAAAAAAAGGGGCAATAGTTAACATGAATCTGCACCATGTGCTAAGAAAGAAATTCCATCTCATACATTTGCAATTTCTCAAGACGAATGATCATTTACCTCAGCATTACACAATGTGCGGAAAAAAGCCTCTTCTCCTCAAATGACTAGAAGTTGAGAACATGTTTACATACCAAGATCATTCACAAAAACTGAATTCAGGAGAATATGATTCATTATGCAAATCAGAGAAGTATGACTAGCTAAATTACACTAGGCTGAATGATTGAATTTTATATGAAACTCACCAAGTATACCTCCTAAATTAAATTCTACTAAATTAAACTAGTCTTCTGTAGAATATGCATCTTGAAGCATAGAGAATGATTCAACTTTACAATTTAACCTACAAATGAAATTAAATCAAACCAAGAAACTCACAAAAGCAAGCATGACTAATCGCATTACAACAAACATTAAAACCAATCTGAAATTCTAATTACGCCCAAATCCTCCCGAATATCAATCCCTCAAAACCCTAACCTCACAACACATAACCGTACATATAACACCCTGATAATACCTTATATTTATAATTACCTTTTTCCGACTAATGTAAAAGAATTACCAAGATATTACCGTCACCGTGATAATGGCTAAGGCTATTTACCAGAATTACTGAAGGAAATAATGCCCTTGGTCCAAGTATGCATTTAATGTTAAGTCTAATAAATGCGGTTCAGAATTAATTAACAAGTTAATAATTCAGTGAGATCAAGTGAGCTGAATGCCTAGCTAGAGGCCGCTTCAGTTCAAGTGGAATTAATGATATTAATCCACAGCTTACTCTTGACTGAACCGTAGGGTCACACAAATAGTACGTAAACGGATCAAGTATTTAATGAAATTAAATACCATCTATGGATATTCGAAATCGACGGATCTTGGTTTCAGTGGGAGCTGAGATCGTCAAAGGCATGAAATGAATACTCCGGAAACGATGATATTGCCGGAAACGGAAATATTGATCGTATCAGAAATATAAATATTATACAAGTCGTAGATGTTGCCGGAAACAGAAACATGGTACGTATCGGAAAATATTATTGGAAATGGAAATATTGCCGGAATCGGAAATATTGCCGGAAACGGAAATATTGTCAGAATCGGAAATATTATCGAAATCGGAAAATAATTCCGGAAACGGAAATATTAAATATTTGTTAGAAACGGAAATTAATTCCGGAATCGAAAATATTAAATATTGTTCGTATCGGAAATGAATTCCGGAATCGAGAATTTAATCGGAAGCGTATCGTACGAATTAGCATCGGACGAGGCCTGCCAGACGAAGGCCCAGCACTAAGCCGGGCCATTGCCCAGCAAGCCGAAGCGCACCAAACACACACTGCCAAGCCACGCCAGGCCCAGCGCAAGGCCAGGCCCAGCAATGTCCTTGGCGCGCGCGCGGGGCTGCGACGAGTGGGCTGGCGCTGTGCGTGGGCCGCAAGGCCTGCGTGCGGTGCTAGCGTGTCACTCGAAGTGTGTTACTCGAATCCTAAGGCTACCGGGATTCGTCATATGATTAAATCCTAATCCTAATAAAGATAGAATTTGTTTAATAGAGTTTTAATAAGATTCTAATTAAATAAATTAGTATCCTAATAGGATTCCAAGTCCTTTTCCATAACTCTATAAATAGGTGCCTAGGGTCACATATTTACATCGAGGATTGAAGTATTCAAAGGTAAGATTTTAAAGCAAAAATCAGCCACAAACACTTGCCCTATTTAGCCGAAATTTATAGTACCTTAAGGGCGATTCTAGTTGGTCAATCTTAAGGCAGACCCGGACGTGCTGTGGACTATCTACGGAGGGTTGACACTTGGAGTCCTAAAGACTTGTTCTTGTTCGGTTCGGGCGCAGCTAGGGAGGGCACGCTACAAAGTGTTTGCATCTGAATTATGCTAAATGATTATGTGTAAATAATATGTTTCCTGGCTTTATGGTTTTTCCGCATGATTTATGTTTATTCATATGTATCATAACCTAACAGTGGTATCACGAGCCTCTTATTATTTTCATAATCTAAATTGCATGAACATGGTTAAATTTTACAAATTTGCAAGGAATTAAAGGGGTGATTAGTTTTCGTAATTAATTGTAAATTGCGTTTATTTAATTATATGTACGCAGTTTTTCGGCAGTTTCTTCGTTACTCATCCAAATCGAGTGATTTTTGTTTCAATTCCGCATGTAAAAGGCATTCTAAAATTTTGACAAAAACAGTATTTTTTGCCGAAACCCAGAATTCCCAAATTCGAAGCCTAACTATGACTTTTCGGAGGTTTTAGTTTTTCGAACGCAAAAGTTTGTAAATTTAAGATGTTAAATTAAGTATTTGCGATTCTTGTTGATAAATCTTGAGTTTTTGATTGACCTACAGTATATGTTTAACAATTATGAATGCCTAGACTTGTTAATTATACAACCTAATTTGTAATTATGATTAATTTGTTGAAATTCGAATAATTTAGAATTGATTTGTTTTTCATAATTAATTAATAATTTAATTAGTTATCCATGATTAAAATCCACCATAAAAATTGTTAATTTATGTTCAATTTTAAATTTTTATGACCTAGATTTTAATCCATGTTAATCGGAAATTAATTGATTAATAAATTTTCGATTTTTCGCCCTAAAATTATGAAATTAATATGATTTATTAATTTTTCATTAATTTTGAATTAAAAATTTTAAATTTTTATAAAGCACGCCGATAAATCTTGCACGCACAAAGCAATGGATGCTACGTGTTACCCTTAAGGGGTGTTGTATAGTGCGGGCATGCGACGACGAGCAAGGGAGCTCGTCGCCCATACGGTACAATGCAGCGAGCAAGGGCTATGGCGCACGAGCACAAGGCAGCACGCTGCCCTTGTGTCGAGTGCCGTGTGCAGCGTGGGCGAAGGGGCAAGGGCGATGGCATTGGCGCAAAGACAGGCGAGCAGTCGCGTGTGGGCAGCGAGCATGCTGCGCCACAGCGCGCGCTGCAGCACCCAACGAAGCATCTAGAAGCGTCGAAGTGAGAGGGCTGCGCGTAGCGTGGCCTGGGCTTGCTGCGTTGCGTGTGGCCTCCTCGCGTATGCCATACGATTAGTCGTGCGGGGCGATGCGGCCTCGTAGCTCGATGGGGCTTGGGCGCAAGCCCAAGTGCCTCGTCTTGAGACGATTGATACGTTTTGATATTAATTTAGGAATTTCAGTTCGGAAATAATTTTAATTAATTTTAAAATTAATAATTTAAATTGTTTTCTCGGATTTTAATTTTGAATATTATAATTATTATAAATTTTATTTATACTAATTATTTTACTAAAATTAAACCTTGAATTAATTTAAATTCATTTAATTCAACTGAAAAATAAATTAAATAAAATGGATTCAGTTATAAATTCATATGAGCTTTAAATTTTAATTAAATTTGTATGTTTCCGGTTAGACTAGAAATACATTTTTATGTTTAAAATTAGTAAAGCATATGAATTTATTGGTTTAAGTGGGAGCAATTTTAGTCATAAACTCTTGATTAGGTCTACAAATCCTTTAAGGTTAAACAACTTAATTAGAATTAATAAGGACTGAATAATTGGTAGATTATTGGTGCCCTTGATTAATTGCTGCAAATATTTATGTGATGCATAACGTGTTTTACTAACCAGCTATGTGGGCCATTCATGATAATGAATGGGTGAATGGTATATATTGTATATGTACTGTTTTGCAGGTTATGAAGTGACTAGTATGGCCCAAATAGGATAGAAAATATGGTCTGCGTACCATTAATTTGAATGTAATTGGTCTAAAGCACCAAATTTGTTTTTCAATTCAAATATGGTCTGCGTACCATCAAATAGTTGTAATTAGTTTAATTATAGCTTATCCTATTTGAAGAAAATGGAGCCTCCCACGGTGAAATTCAAGACGAAGTTTCCATCCATTTTCAAGACGGACTTTGAAGTTGAAGCTTCAAGATGAAGTCGGGCCATACTAGATCACAATTATCTTATGCATGCTTTAAGTTATTTATTGCTTTTAAATATGTCTTAAATATGCATGAGATTGTGGCTTGATTATGTTGCATGATTAAGGATTGTAGTTCACTTAAAATCTAACCAACATAGTAAGAGCCTTAAGTTCCAAACTTAAAAAATTGAGTTAAAAGGTGCCATGCCAAAATAACACTTACTTGGATAACCTTTACATCAATCTAGTAATAGATTACGCTCAGTGAGGTGTTACTTATTGATCCTAAAGGGGTAAGGTACACAAATAATTGTGAGTACATGTTAGTTTTGGTGAAACTCAACGATATAAGTAAGGAGTCCTTTTATTTCGTGGAAAAATCGATAGGTTTACCTAATAAGCTCTTAGACGTACCTATTAACCAAGAGTAGTTTCTAGACTATTAGCAAAAGGCTTTTGCTTACCTAAAAGATTTTAGAATTGAATCTAAATACATAATGTGCTTAATTCTTCAATGATTTTAGGGTCTTGGAATCATTTTATTCACACCTGCCGGAACAATAAATTCGAATAAAATGCTAATGACTTGTTTAAATTGCATAATTGATTTAATTTTCAAGTTATTACTCATGATAAATGTTTAGACTTTGCATGCTTCAATGTATGTTTTAATTATTGTTTATAATTAAAAATCTTGCACTGCAATAAACCCTTTTAGAAAGGTAACAGTAACATTTCCTCGATTGGTAGTGAATCCAAGAACGATTCACGGAAATGAGAGAAACTGAGCAATTTAAAATGTACGTTTCTTTTAGCGACTTTTATGGTTGTTTTCGAGTATCAAATTCGAATGCCAAACTGATTGGTGCTTGTGAATTCAAAATACAATGTAGATTTGATATCATAAAGCATTGAGTTTAAACGCTCAGCTTTACCAATGGTTAACAACCTTATATCTTTGTCCATTTAATTCTCGAATGAGTCTAATCCCTAGGCATTCGAATAGATCGACGCTTAGAGAACTTTAGAAGCTTCTGGTAAGATCATCTAGTTGAAAAGAATATTCAACATAAATAAAATGGTAAGAACTTTGTTGGAATGACATTGGACATGTCTAACAAAGTATAAAAGTCAACACTAGAGAATTCAATTCTTAAGGCTATTAGAAAAGGTACAAGAAATAGGAAAACAAGGGACAAGTGAAAAGGAATTTACAATTCCGTTTCTACCTATAAGTTTATGTTTAAAGAGAAGTGACCAAGCAATCAAACTTCCTTGGTATCTTATACTCAAACAATGGAAGCTAGGCTACACTAATGGCCTACAAGTGAAACATGGCAATGTTACATTAATTGTAGGGTCATCTAATTTGTTTTTAGTCCTTTCAAAGGCTGGAACTTAATGGATATTTTATTCCATAATCAGCATACCTAAATTTCTGCTTCAAACACAGAAAGACTCACATTCAGAAGAACAAAAACAATGCTTGTTTGTTTGTTTATTTGAATGAAATGGTCATTTACAGGTTGAGTCAATATGCTTGATTAAAAACAAACAACTCTTTAACAATAAGAACTTTACTAGGTTCAAATCAATCTCTTGATTTGAGTTCCACTAATCTTTGGCATTGTTGCTTAGACCATATCAACAAGTTAACATTCAAAAGCTCTATTTTGATGGACTTTTGAAAGTTTATTGATTTCTAGATCAATTCAAGACAAGCAAGTCTTACTTGTTGAAAGTAACAAAAGATATGAACTATTGTTAGAACTCCTAGACGATAGAGTTCAAAGCTAAAGAAAGATTTCACATGGATTTGAGTGAATATAGGTTTATTTACTCAAAGTGATATAAGTTTGAATCCGTTTGGCTAGTTAAAAGATTCAGAAGTATAAAATCCGCATGGGAAGAAATCATAAAGATCTAGGATAGATCATGTTAATGATTACTTGAGACCAAAATGATCATCAATGATTGTGTGTTGTAATTTTACGATCTAGCTCCATAAGATATGGCATATTTAAGTTGGAATGATCGAAGTCAATTAGTACTTGATTCGATCAATGATGAATCATAAAGACCTTTCCTATAATTTCTAAAACAAAATGCTCAACTACCACCAAACTAAACCAAATTCGTCAAAGCTATTGAAAAGTAATTTCAGATTATCTTTTCATAATATATCTAAAGAGTTCCTAAACTCAGTGGGAGCTTAGTGTTTGTTATTTAACAAACTAAGGCCCAAGTATAGATATACGTTTCATTGTAATTCATTTAAATGAGACACAAGGGTATTGTTTCTAACACGAATTTTTTAGAACATAATGTTTGTTTGCTCGAAATAATGTCCTTTTGGAGATTCGTTTCCAAAATGACAAGTGGGAGAAAATAGACCTCGAAAGTCTTCGAGGCGAACAACAAACATAAACGGACATTCCGGAGGCTTTTCGAAGTTCTTCTGAAAATCCGAACACGTATTCTTTAAGGACTTTAGAAGTGGCTTTAAAGAATAGACATCTCTTAGAAGACTTTACAAGTGCTTCAAGGAGAACTGAATAATCAAAGAACTTTCAAGTGTCTGTTGATATTCTATTGTTTGATGTTCTATACCAAGTAGGCATAGAATACAAGTCACTGAAACTATGAAATTCTTCTATTAGATAGTGTAGAAACATGGAGTTCAGGTCACTGAAGCTATGCAATTCTTCTATTAGATAACGAAGAAACCTACAACTTGCAGTCTAACTATTCTCATGTAGATTAATGAGTTTGTGACTTGTAAGAAAGCTATGACGAAATGTAGATTCCCTAAAATGGTTAGAGGCCATATATAGACTTAATGTTTAATTGCTTAAAGGCCATAAAAACATACTCAATGTTTTGATGACAAAATTGAAATTTTGTTGATTTGCAAGAATAGTTTCACACCTATTGGTTGCAAGTTTGTTTTAAGGATGAAAACCATCAAAACATGAAATTGTGTTCACACACAAAACTAGATTAGTTGCTAAAGGTTACAAGCAAATTCACGGCGTGGATTGTGTTGAAACCTCATGCAAAATCGTAATGCTCAAGTTGTAGGGTTATGATACGTATGAATAAACATAAATCATGCGAAAAAACCATAAAGCCAGGAAACATATTATTTACACATAATCATTTAGCATAATTCAGATGCATACACTTTGTAACGTGCCCTCCCTAGCTGCGCCCGAACTGAACAAGAACAAGTCTTTAGGAGTTCAAGTGTCGTCCCTCCGTAGATAGTCCAATGCACGTCCGGATCCACCTTAAAATTGACCAACTAGAATCGCCCTTAAGGTTCTTAGATTTTCGGCTATTTTGGGTGCAAATGTTTGGCTGATTTTTGCTAAAATCTTACCTTGAATACTTCAATAATCGTCTGTTAAATATGTGACCCTAGGCCTATACTTATAGAGTTTATGGAAAGGAATTGGAATCCTACTAGGATACTAATAGGTTAATTAGAATTATATTAAAACTCTTATTAACTATTTTATCCTATTAGGATTAGGAATTTAATCTTTGAACAAACCCCTTTAGATTTAGGATTTGTATCGGACACAAAAATCCACGAGCACGACCCTCGCGAGCGCTCAGCCCACGCAAGCCTTGCGGCCCACGCGAGCAGCGCAGCTCGCAGCCCACTCGTGCGCGCGCCTTGGCCTGCTGGGCCTGGCCTTGCGCTAGGCCTGGCGTGGACTTGGCTGCCTTGTGTGGCGCGCAGGCTTGCTGGACGCGGTCCTGGCTTCATGCTGGGCCTTCGTCTAGCAAGTCTCGTCCGATGCTAATTCGTACGACGCGCTTCTGATTAATTTCCCGATTCCGGAATTCATTTCCGATACGAACAATATTTAACATTTCCGATTCCGGAATTAATTTCCGTTTCGAATAAATATTTAATATTTCCATTTCCGGATTTATTTTCCGATTCCGACAATATTTCCGATTCGGACAATATTTCCGTTTCCGGCAATATTTCCGATTTCGGCAATATTTCCATTTCCATTAATATTTTCCGATACGTACCATGTTTCCGTTTCCGGCAACCTATACGACTCGGATAATATTTATATTTCCGATACGATCCATATTTCCGTTTCCGGCAATATCATCGTTTCTGGTGTATTCATTTGCTTGCCTTTGACGATCTTAGCTCCCACTGAAACCGAGATCCGTCGATTCCGAATATCCATAGATGGAGTATTTAATTCCATTAAATACTTGATCCGTTTACGTACTATTTGTGTGACCCTACGGGTTCAGTCAAGAGTAAGCTGTGGATTAATATAATTAATTCCACTTGAACTGAAGCGGCCTCTAGCTAGGCATTCAGTTCACTTCATCTCACTGAATTATTAACTTGGTAATTAATACTGAACAGTATTTATTAGACTTAATATTATATGCATACGTGGACCAAGGGCACTATTTCCTTCAGTCTCCCACTTGTCCTTAGGGACAAGTGTGCATTTCCTAATTCCTTTGTCGCTCGATGCTTGCTCTTGAACATAAGGTAAGAGTTGTCATCCTTATTATGTCCAGAGGTGTTTCTCGGTTTCAGAGTTCAACTGATCAAATAAACAGATAATCATAGCCTATGATTCATCCGAGCACGGCCATGCATTTTACAGTTTCTAGCTCTCCGAGTGGCCTTGTACAACTTTTAAGCATCTCATCCCGATTTATGGGAGGACAATCCCAATCTTTTGATCTTGAGATTAGACTTCGTTTGATAGGTGACTACCTGAGCGTTGCCTTTATAGCCTCCTTTTACGGTGCGACGGTTGGTCAACGTCAAAGTAACCAGTTCTCAAACAAGTAATCTCAAATCACTCAGGTATTGAGGATTTAGTGTCTAATAATTTTAATGAAATTTACTTATGACAGATTTTCATCTCTTACAGTAAAGTTTCATAGGTCTGTCCGATACTAGTCTTCCCAAAGTAAGTATTTATGCAAATGATTACGACATTGCCATGTCCACATAGTTCAAGAAACAGAACTACTAGTCATCTTGCATTCTAGTCGTCTAACGTTTTCTATGCGTCCATCTTTATAGAAAACTCCGACCAGGGACCATTGTCAACTTTTGACATTCAAGTTCACTTGATAGACATTTCTTAGTCACAGGACTGGTCCTGACAGTCTATCTTGAATATTTTGTCAAATTGAAGGGACTTATCATTTAATACTAAACCAAGATTAAATGGAATATGAAAATACATTTCCTATATGATAAATGTTCAACCCCAATGTTTTACAACCGTGGGCCTCAAACCCATCTTTAAAACAGTTCATGGAATTCAAAGCTATGCTTGATTTCCGATGCCACAATGTGAGTGTTGTTTCTTACTTGTTGCATAGGTTTAGTTATCATGCTTTGCCAATCTTAATATCCTTTTCATCGAATGTTCTTCGAGATAGATGATAAGATCTTTTAATTTGTTTATTATGTGATCTAGTCTTTCTTACTACATTAGTGGTTCTACGCATTTTGCAATGAAGAACCATTAAGTCAACAGACATGTGATCTTCCCAATTTCAATGATGAACTCATTATATAAACAACTCTGTTTTATTGCTTCTTAGGCAATAAGTACTTTTACTTCAATTGTTTAGGTTGCTAGTGATGCTTTGTTTGGATTTACTTATCCAAGCAGTTCATAGATATGTGGAAGACTTTCCAACTATATCTTAGAACATAGAAATTAATATTTAATTTCCCACGCAACAACCCATGGTCTCCAATCCATGTTGCCATTTCAAAACACGATGCTCTTTAGCTCGTCTTTGTCAATGGTTAACTCCAAAGGAACCTTGCTTAATCCTTTGCCAGTGTTTATGCGTGTAGCATCAATATTTAGCATATCTTTATTTCCTTGAATCAAGAACTATTCCTATGTACCTTTTCAAGTACCAAAAGTATTCTTGATCTCAATCTAGTTGATCTTCATCACTTAGATCAATAGAGATTGGTATATGTTCGTCATGCCTAAAGTCATACGATACGTTTTTGGCGATCCTCATATTATATCATACATGATAAATTCTTTTGCAGAATAATTCCCAATTGAATTCTATTCATGTAACTTTAGCCTATCTAGTTTCAGTAGATACTAAATACAGCTAAATTCTTTGACATATAATATAGGTTAAGAATCTCATTTCGATCCTTTGATGTTTAACTTAGTAAATGCTTATACATAGTTCAAACATTCTTTACTTAGATTTATTCATATGGGTCGAATATCTCTAATGGAGTCTTTCGTGTTTGATTTAGTAAATGCCATTACTTAATCCAAAACAATATCATAAGATCTTTGTAATTTCGAACCTAAGTCATTAGCATTTCGAACCTAAGTATGTACTAAGTTTCGCCTTGGTCCATCATTGATGAATAATTTCGAACCTAAGTCATTAGAATTTGAATGTTATTTCACAATAGAGAGATATGTGTGTGATACACATAGGACCAATTATGTTTTTATGTACTCCCACTAAACTTCTTATATATCTATAAGAATCATGTACATTTTATGAAACTAAAATACTTATTAGCTTCACTAAAATACAATTCCAATTCCCAATTGCTTGCTTAAATCTGTACTTAGATTTCATAAGCTAGCATTCATTTCAAGCATTATTTGGATCCACAAATCCTATGACATGCCATGTACATAGTTTTCTTCCAACATTTGATTGAGGAATACGTTTTGTCATCCAATTGCAATATGTACCAATATGCAATCATTGCTTGAATTATAGACTTAAGCATTACAAAATTTGCAACCAGTAGGTGTGAAACTATTCTTGCAAATCAACAAAATTTCAAATTTGTCATCAAAACATTGGTTATGTTTTATGGCCTTTAACCAACTAAAACATTTGAGTCTATATATGGCCTCTAACCATTTTAGGGAATCTGGGTTTCGTCATAGCTTTCTTACAGGTCACAAACTCATTAATCTACATGACACTAGTAGAAAAATATTGATTTGCTGCCATGACTTAGCGGCGTTAATTTGAGAACGCCTCTAACTAAATGACAAAATAGATGAATTAGGTGAAAAATTCTTCCTTTGCGGCGTTATCTTGAATTATGACGCCTCAAACCATTTTAATTTGCGGCGTCATCACGTTTAACGCCGCAAAGTGTTGTCGTACAGAAATATATTCACCCGCGTTTAGGTTCTTTCTTTTGCTTCTCGTCCTTTCACATACCCACATTCTTCTTCCTTCAACCTCATCTCCACCATCGCCGTCTGTCCTTCGCCTCATCTCCACCACCGAATTCACCGGGAAAGTGAAGCTTCAGATTCATCTCCACCGTCACTGTTTGTCCTTCTACCTCATCTCCACTACTTTCGTTCTTACTTAAGGTAAATTGTGCTTCCACTGACTCCTCCTCATCCTTGCCGTTTTTCGGTTCAATTCCCCTTGTTTCAGTCTCTCAATTAACATGAATTGTGTATGAGTCATCGAATCTCTCTTGCTCTCTCCTCTCCTCTCCTCTCTCCACCGAAAATATAAACCCTAATTATCAAATTCAAATTTTGGCTTAGAAGAACCTTAAAATAGCTTCGAAGTTGAGGTAAGGTAATTTCGTATGTCTAATTTCTTTTGCAAATTTTATATTTAGGTGAGGTGCTTCGAAGAAAGAATATCACAAATTTGAGAAAAACACAAGTTTTATTCTAGTAAGACATATTTTTTCTTGCTAAAATTCTACTTAATTTTGTGAGTTTTACTTTAATTGTTGAATTGTTTATTTATATTTTCTGGGTTTGATTTGAAATGAGTGCAGAAATGATGGAGGATGTTGCAACCTCAAGATCTAGAAGATAATTCAGAAGGTGAATTTTTTAATTAAATTTATTGATTTGTTGTGGTCTGAAAAAACATGGAGGTTGTTGCAACCTCATATTCTTTCTGTTTGATATGTTCTTCTATCTTTAGTCCCATTTTCAGAAACAATATTGCTTCTAAAATTCCAACAACAAAACAAATACTCTGCCTATTACTCTATATAAACTACCATTAAGCAATAAAAGACTGAAAGAATCATGTTAGAATAAATTGAAGAGTACCCGGTGCAGCTGGTCTTTCCAACTAATTAATGGATTGGTGAAAATCGTATATGTATAATCCAGACATACCAATTAATTTTTTACCTATATCTCATTGTACAGCAAAATATCACAGTTCTGTACTGTTCTAAATTTATCACAGTATTTGCGTCGTCTTGATGTGTATGAGTAGATGGCTGATGCTGCTGCCCTTCTCAGAGTTATCTGTTGAGCTAGTTTTTCTGATTTATTTTCAACATGGATGTCGTTGGAGAAGGCTATTCGAGGTTTCGTTTATTTTTCTTCTCCAATCGCTTAATTTAGGAGATTGGTAACACCTCTATGGAACAGACAAATCTTTTATACACTTATTAGGTAACCCGAAATTAGCTACTGGTTAACTTTTATCCGGCTTTGGTTTCTGATGCAGTGTTTCAATATAGGCTAAACATTGTCTTTTAAAGGGATTGTTTTGATGTTTTCTATTTTCGGATGGTGAAAGTGGTTTTAGTGGCGGTGATGCTACTGCAGGAGGTGGAGCAGGGGAAGGGAGGAGTGTTTGAGTTTGAGTTTCCAATATGGGAGGAGAGAGAAAGAAAAGATAAAAATGCTCTTCCAACGATGTTAAGCGACAACTTCTCGAATAATCAGTCTTAATTTTTATCATTCCTATGCTCTCTGCGAATGATTGCTTCATTTAGACCCATTAGTTTCTGAAATGGAAACTATTTTTTGTTATGATCATCTTTTTTTTTGATAAACTTGTTATGATCATCTATAGGGTTTTTGTGTTGTTACTTTGGCATTCAAAAGACTAGGGAATCAATTTAAGTAAGTAAAAATTAGTTTTAGTCAGTAAAAATAATTTCATTTTAGGTGAAGAGAACAGTGACTTAATACTCATACAACACAAGAAAACTAAGGGTCTGAGTTCTATGACTCGGTGACCATGTTTGAGCTACTCTTATTTCATTATGTCCGTGTTTTATACTTTTTAACTCATCATGTGTATGTGTGTTCTTATTTTCTACCTAAACAATCTAATATCTGAGAATGAACACGAATATTTGCAGTTGAGAACTAAGGTAAATAAGGTACTGGAATTTGCACGAACTGAGAAGTTAATTGGGCCGAGCTTAGAAGCAAAGGTTTATATTCACACCCCGGATGCAAGCCTTTCCAACAGATTACATGAGATGTGTGAAACAGAGATCGATGCTGATTCACTTCATCATCTCTTTATTACCTCTCAGGTAATTTTCACATCTTTATAGGGTAGATATTCTTTTCTCTTGTTTTGTTGTGTAATTTAAAGTTTCAAATTTATTTACCCAGTTATTAATTGGATTATATGTACAGGCCAAGATTATTTCGTGTATAGAGGACATTCCTAGTGGGATACCATATACCGGGGAGTATGTTGTTCAAGGAAGTGATAAAAAGGTTTGGATTGGTGTGTCAAGAGCACAAGGCTCAAAATGTGAGAGATGCTGGAATTACTCAACACAAGTTGGTTCCTTCACCGAGCATCCGACTCTTTGTCCTCGCTGCTATAACGTTGTTGGCATTCAGCCGATTCCTGAACTAGCTGCTGCCACTTGAAATTTTGAAGAGGATTGCTTCGTTTATTTCTTGAGTAGCCATTGTTTCTTGGGTACGTTTTGCCTCAAATAGATTTTTTGTAGTTGCAAAGTATTTAATAGTTGGTAAAAAAAATATTTTTACTTACCGGAGAATCTCAAATGTTAAAGATAAGAAGGAATGATGTTCCTGGGAGGATATTCATATCGGCGCAGTTGAAAGAAACAAAACACAAGCTTTGTTCGGATCAGACTTTCAGTTCTGGCCAGTTTCAGACTTTCAGTTCTGATCAGTTCAAGCTTTGTTCTGATCAGACTTTCAGTTCTGATCAGTTTCAGACTTTCAGTTCTGATCAGTTCAAGCTTTTTTCTGATTAGACTTTCAGTTCTGATCAGTTTTAGACTTTTAGGTTTGATCAGATGCAAGCTTCTGTTTTTTTTTTCCAGCTATTTGTACGTTTATCTGACACAGCACAGCAGAACACACACACATCACACACACACACCTGAAATACACACAACACACTCAAACACACAACACAGGTAACACTGACAGCAGAACACACACACAACAGAACACACGCATCTATTCTATTACATGTTAGTTCTAGTCAAAGTTGACCAGGATTGACTTTTTTGAGATTTTGGTCAAAGTTGACCAGCGTTGCAGTGTGGAGGTAACTTCCACGTAAATAAGATTTGATATTTATAGTTTGTATATATTTATTTTTTACTTAATCTAAATTCTAATTTTTTATTTCTAGTGCGCTCAACAAAAGGGAGGCCTTGAGCGTGGATTTTACGTAATGTGGTACATGTTTGATTTAGTCTCCGGCTGCAATGATGTTTCAGATTTAGAGAAGGTAAGGGTGTTATCCTTGTTATTTGTTTAATTTATTTTTGGAATTTAATTTAGTTATGTTTTGGTTCTGTCTTGTTCTGTTTGCTTCTGTTCTGTTTTGGTTTGGTTACTTTGCTTCTGGTTCTGTTTTGGTTTGGTTGCAATGTTCATTTAAAGAGCATACAATAGCGAAAACAATCATTATAGTCAAAATATGTCATGTAACGAACAAACGAACCTTAAATGTGCATAACTTGACAAAAAATATGAGAATGAGTCTTAGAAACCTAATACTAAGTAATTAAACATGTAGATGACGAAAGTAGAGGAGAATGAGTCTAATTAACCTAATATTAAGTATATTAAACATTTAAAGGGTTTAGAATACCAATCTAAGTTCACGGGTAAGAGTGGGGAGCAAAAACGACTATAACAGTCAAAATATGACCTATAATGATCATTAAAGCCTTAAACCCGCATAACTTGACCAAAGTAGATGAGAATGATTCTAAGTAACCTAATAATAAGAATATTAAACATTTAAAGGGTTTAGAATACCAATCTAAGTTCACAGGTTAGAGTTGGGAGCAAAAACGACTATAACAGTCAAAATATGACCTATAATGATCAATAAAGCCTTAAACGCGCATAACTTGACCAAAGTAGATGAGAATGAGTCTAAGTAACCTAATAATAAGTATATTAAACATTTAAAGGGTTTATAATACCAATCTAAGTTCACGGGTTAGAGTTGGGAGCAAAAAGGACTATAATAGTCAAAATATAACCTATAATGATCAATAAAGCCTTAAACGCGCATAACTTGACCAAAGTAGATGAGAATGAGTCTAAGTAACCTAATACTAAGTATAATAAACATTTAAAGGGTTTAGAATACTAATCTAAGTTCACAGGTTAGAGTTGGAAGCAAAAACGACTATAACAGTCAAAATATGACCTATAATGATCAATAAAGCCTTAAACGCGCATAACTTGACCAAAGTAGATGAGAATGAGTCTAAGTAACCTAATAATAAGTATATTAAACATTTAAAGGGTTTATAATACCAATCTAAGTTCACAGGTTAGAGTTGGGAGCAAAAAGGACTATAATAGTCAAAATATGACCTATAATGATCAATAAAGCCTTAAACGCGCATAACTTGACCAAAGTAGATGAGAATGAGTCTAAGTAACCTAATACTAAGTATAATAAACATTTAAAGGGTTTAGAATACTAATCTAAGTTCACAGGTTAGAGTTGGAAGCAAAAACGACTATAACAGTCAAAATATGACCTATAATGATCAATAAAGCCTTAAACGCGCATAACTTGACCAAAGTAGATGAGAATGAGTCTAAGTAACCTAATAATAAGTATATTAAACATTTAAAGGGTTTATAATACCAATCTAAGTTCACAGGTTAGAGTTGGGAGCAAAAAGGACTATAATAGTCAAAATATGACCTATAATGATCAATAAAGCCTTAAACGCGCATAACTTGACCAAAGTAGATGAGAATGAGTCTAAGTAACCTAATACTAAGTATAATAAACATTTAAAGGGTTTAGAATACTAATCTAAGTTCACAGGTTAGAGTTGGAAGCAAAAACGACTATAACAGTCAAAATATGACCTATAATGATCAATAAAGCCTTAAACGCGCATAACTTGACCAAAGTAGATGAGAATGAGTCTAAGTAACCTAATACTAATTATATTAAAAATTTAAAGCGTTTAGAATACCAATCTAAGTTCAATGGGTATGACCTTTATTGTCATGAATATGACTATAACAGTCAAAATATGACCTTTATTGTTTCAGTGGACTAAGTTTTATTGATGGAAAGACACACAATTTTTGGTTCCTTTATTGTCATGAATAATGTTGTTGTCATGTTGTCAAGGTTCTTGATTCTAAGGGCTTCGCCCTTCTATGCTTAGCCATGGTTCGAGGACCTAGGAGGCAACAACTTTTTAGATCATCTAACCGAAGATAACTAATTTTATGATATATATATTATTTTGTTAGGTTTGCACACCAATGTTTGGAGATCCTTTCACCGATGAGCAAATTGATGAAATACGAGACAAATGGGCATCATACTTCACCGAACATTGTGTGTAATTAACGCTTCATCGATCTCTTTTTGTGGATGTTTCATGCTATTAAAATCATATATAATTGCCTTATTATGGTGCAATTTTGTAACGTATGAAGTGTAAAAGATATAGTTATTATAGACTTGAAACTATTTAGGTGTTTATTTTTGTAAACATATGATGGTTAACTTATATGTAAAAATCAAAGTTTCTTGGAAGTTATTGGTGGTTGATGACACTTTTGAACGTTGTATAAATGTGGCGTGAGTACAGGTTCTATATTTTTGCGATTGTTTAATTCACAAAAAATATATTATTTATTATAAAAAAATTACAAATTATTCGCGGCGTATAAACTCCCGCAATTTTACAAAAATTTGAGGCGTTCAGGTAGAAACGCCGCCATACAATTCATATAATTTGAGGCGTTTTTGCTTAATAACGCCGCAAATGAATGATTGATTTGAGGCGTTTTTTAACGCCGCAAATCAATACCATTCATTTGCTGCCACTCTATTTGCTGCTACGCCTAAAACGCCGCAAATCAATATAAAAGTGACGCCTCAAATCAATATTTTTCTACTAGTGTGATAATAGTTTGACTGCAAGTTGTAGGTTTCTTCACTATCTAATAGAAGAATCGCATAGCTTCAGTGACCTGAACTCCATGTTTCTTCACTATCTAATAGAAGAATCTCATAGTTTCAGTCACTTGAACTCTATGCCTACTAGGGTATAGAACATCAAACGATAGAATATCAACAGACACTTGAAAGTTCTTTGAATATTCCGTTCACCTTGAAGCACTTGTAGAGTCTTCTAAGAGATGTCTATTCTTTAAAGCCACTTCTAAAGTCCTTAAAAAATACGTGTTCGGATTTTCTAAAGAACTTCGAAAAGCCTCCGGATTGTCCGTTTATGTTTGTTGTTCGCCTCGAAGACTTTCGAGGTCTATTTTCTCCCACTTTTCATTTTGGAAACGAATCTCCAAAAGGACATTATTTCGAGCAAACAAACATTATGTTTTCAAAAATTCGTGGTAGAAACAATACCCTTGTGTCTCATTTGAATAAATCACAATGAAACATATATCTATACTTGGGCCTTAGTTTGTTGAATAACAAACACTAAGCTCCCACTGAGTTTAGAAACTCTTTAGATATATATAATTGAAAAGATATCCTGAAATTACCTTTCAATAGCTTTGACGAATTTGGTTTAGTTTGGTGGTAGTTGAGCATTTTGTTTTAGAAATTATAGGAAAAGTCTTTATGATTCATCATTGATCGAATCAAGTACTAATTGACTTCGATCATTCCACTTAGATATGCCATATCTCATGGAGCTAGATTGTGAAATTACAACACACAATCATTGATGATCATTTTTGGTCTCAAGCAATCATTAACATGATCTATCCTAGATCTTTAACATTTCTTACCAAGTGGGATTTATACTTCTGAATCTTTGAACTAGCCAAATAGATTCAAACTTATATCACATTCAGTAAATAAACCTATATTTACTCAAATCTGTGTGAAATAATAAAGTTATAAAACCTTTCTTTAGCTTTTCACTCTATTGTCTAGGCGTTCTAAAAATAGTTCATATCTTTTGTTACTTTCAACAAGTAAGACTAGTTGTCTTAAATTGATCTAGAAATCAATGAACTTTCAAAAGTCCATCAAAATAGAGCTTTTGAATGTTAACTTGTTGATATGGTCTAAGCAACAGTGCCAAAGATTAGTGGAACTCAAATCAAGGGGTTGATTTGAACTTAGTAAAGTTTTTATTGTTAAAGAGTTGTTTGTTTTAATCAAGCATACTGAATCAACCCGTAATTGACCATTTCACTCAAATAAACAAACAAACATTGTTTTTGTTTTTCTTGAATTTAGGTATGCTGATTATGGAACAAAATAGCCATTAAGTTCCAGCCTTTGAAAGGACTTAAAACAAACTAGATGACCCTACAACTAATGTAGCATTGCCATGCTTCATTTCCCACTTGTAGGCCATTAGTGTAGCCTAGCTTCCATTGTTTGAGTTAGCGGTATATGATACCAAGGAACTTTGATTGCTAGGTCACTTCTCTTTAAACATAAACTTATAGGTAGAAACGGAATCGTAAATTCCTTTAATTTGTTCCTTTTTTTTCCTATTTCTTGTACCCTTTCTTATAGGCTTAAGAATTGAATTCTTTAGTGTTCACTTTTATACTTTGTTAGACATGTCCAATGTCACTCCAACAAGGTTCTTACCATTTAATTTATGTTGAATATTTTGTTTCAACTAGATGATCTTACTAGAAACTTCTAAAGTTCTCTAAGCATCGATCTATTCGAATGTCTAGGGACTAGACTAATTCGAGAATTAAATGGACAAAGATATTAGGTTGTTAACCATTGGTAAGGCTGAGCGTTTAAACTCAATGCTTCATGATCTCAAAACTACATTGTATTTTGAATTCACAAGCACCAATAAGTTTGCCATTCGACTTTGAAAACAACCATAAAAGTCGCTAAAAGAAACGTACATTTTTATTTGCTCACATCTCTCATTTCCGTGAATCGTTCTTTGATTCACTACCAATCGAGGAAATTTACTGTTACCTTTCTAAAAGGATTTATTGCAGTGCAAGATATCTAATTATAAACAATAATTAAAACATTCATTGAAGCATGCAAAGTCTAAACATTTATCATGAATAATAACTTGAAAATTAAAGCAATCATGCAATTTAAACAAGTTATTAGCATTTTATTCGAATTTATTGTTCCGGTAGGTGTGAATAAAATGATTCCAAGACCCTAAAACCATTGAAGAATTAAGCACATTATGTATTTTGACTCAATTCTAAAATATTTTTAGGTAAGCAAAAGCCTTTTGCTAATAGTCTAGAAATTACTCTTGGTTGATATGTACGTCTAAGAACTTATTAGGTAAACCTATCGATTTTGCCACGACATAAAAGGACTCCTTTCTTATATCGTTGAGTTTCACCAAAAGTAACATGTACTCACAATTATTTGTGTACCTTACCCCTTTAGTATCGATAAGTAACACCTCGCTATGGCGGAAACCTATTACTAAGATCGATGAAAAAAGGATATCCAAGTAAGTGTTATTTTGGCATGGCACCTTTTAACTCAATTTTAAGTTTGGAACTTAAGGCTCTTACAATGTTGGTTAGATTTTAAGTGAACTAAAATCCTTAATCATGCAACATAATCAAGCTTCGATCTCATGCATATTTAAGACATATTTAAAAGCAATAAATAACTTAAAGCATGCATAAGATAAATGCGATCTAGTATGGCCCGACTTCATCTTGAAGCTTCAACTTCAAAGCCCGTCTTGAAAATCTCCGTGGGAGGCGCCATTTTCTTCAAATAGGATAAGCTATAATTAAACTAATTAAAACTATTTGATGGTACGCAGACCAAATTTGAATTGAAAAACAAATTAATTTATTAATCAATTAATTTCCGATTTAATATGGATTCAAATTTAAGTCATAAAAATTAAAAATTTAACATAAATTAACAATTTTTTATGGTGGATTTTAATCATGGATACCTAATTAAATTATTAATTAATTATGAAAATCAAATCAATTCTAAATTATTCGAATTTCAACAAATTAATCATAATTACAAATTAGGTTGTATAATTAACAAGTCTAGGCATTCATAATTGTTAAACATATACTGTAGGTCAATCAAAAACTCAAGATTTATCAACAAGAATCGCAAATACTTAATTTAACATCTTAAATTTACAAACTTTTGCGTTCGAAAAACTAAAACCTCCGAAAAGTCATAGTTAGGCTTCGAATTTGGGAATTCTGGGTTCGGCCGAGAAATACTTATTTTTGTCAAAATTTTAGAATGTCTTTTACATGCGGAATTGACATAAAAATCACTCGATTTGGATGAGTAACGAAGAAACTTCCGAAAACCTGCGTACATATAATTAAATAAACGCAATTTGCAATTAATTAACAATTACGAAAATTAATCACTCCTTTTAATTCTTTGCAAATTTGTAAAATTTAACCATGTTCATGCAATTTAGATTATCAAAATGATAAGAGGCTCTGATACCACTGTTAGGTTATGATACATATGAATAAACATAAATCATGCGGAAAAACCATAATGCCAAGAAACATATTATTTACACGTAATCATATAGCATAATTTAGATGCATACACTTTGTAGCGTGCCCTCCCTAGTTGCGCCCGAACCGAACAAGAACAAGTCTTTAGGACTCCAAGTGTCGTCCCTCCGTAGATAGTCCACAGCACGTCCGGATCCGCCTTAAGATTGACCAACTAGAATCGCCCTTAAGGTTCTTAGATTTTTGGCTATTTTGGGTGCAAGTGTTTGGCTGATTTTTGCTTAAAATCTTACATTGAATACTTCAATAATCGTCTGTTAAATATGTGACCATAGGCCTATATTTATAGAGTTTACGGAAAGGAATTGGAATCCTACTAGGATACTAATTAGCTTAATTAGAATTATATTAAAACTCTTATTAACTATTTTATCCTATTAGGATTAGGAATTTAATCTTTGAACAAACCCCTTTAGATTTAGGATTTGTATCGGACACAAACACCCACGAGCACGACCCTCGCGATCGCTCAGGCCACGCAAGCCTTTCGGCCCACGATAGCAGCGCAGCTCGCAGCCCACTCGGCGCGCGCCTTGGCCTTCTGGGCCTGGCCTTGCGCTGGTCCTGGCGTGGCCTTGGCTTCCTTGTGTGGCGCGCAGGCTTGCTGGACGCGGGCCTGGCTTCGTGCTGGGCCTTCGTCTAGCATGTCTCGTCCGATGCTAATTCGTACGACGCGTTTCCGATTAATTTCCCGATTCCGGAATTCATTTCCGATACGAACAATATTTAACATTTCCGATTCCGGAATGAATTTCCATTTCTAACAAATATTTAATATTTCCGTTTCCGGAATTATTTTCCGATTCCGATAATATTTCCGATTCAGACAATATTTTCGTTTCCAATAATATTTCCGATTCCGGCAATATTTCCATTTCCATTAATATTTTCCGATACGTACCATGTTTCCGTTTCCGGCAACATCTACGACTCGGATAATATTTATATTTCCGATACGATCCATATTTCCGTTTCCGGCAATATCATCGTTTCCGGAGTATTCACTTGCTTGCCTTTGACGATCTTAGCTCCCACTGAAACCGAGATCCGTCGATTCCGAATATCCATAGATGGAGTATTTAATGCCATTAAATACTTGATCCGTTTACGTACTATTTGTGTGACCCTACGGGTTCAGTCAAGAGTAAGCTGTGGATTAATATAATTAATTCTACTTGAACTGAAGCGGCCTCTAGCTAGGCATTCAGCTCACTTGATCTCACTGAATTATTAACTTGTTAATTAATACTGAACCGCATTTATTAGACTTAATATTATATGCATACTTGGACCAAGGGCACTATTTCCTTCAGAGTCTGCACTCGCTCGCAGCCCAATGTCGCAGCCCACTTGATTGCTCCGCGCGCGCCAAGGCCTTGTTGGGCCTGGCCTTGCACTGGGCTTGGCGAGGCTTGGCTGTGTGTGATGTATGTGGCTTTGCTGGGCGATGGCCCGGCTTCGTGCTGGGCCTTCGTCTGGCAGGCCTCGTCCGATGCTAATTCGCACGATACGCTTCCGATTAAATGCTCGATTCCGGAATTCATTTCCGATACGAACAATATTTAATATTTCCGATTCCGAAATTAATTTCCGTTTTGAACAAATATTTAATATTTCCGTTTCCGGAATTATTTTCCGATTTCGATAATATTTCCGATTCTGACAATATTTCCGTTTCCGGCAATATTTCCGATTCCGGCAATATTTCCATTTCCGATAATATTTTCCGATACGTACCATGTTTCCGTTTCCGGCAACATCTACGACTTG
This sequence comes from Spinacia oleracea, assembly GCF_020520425.1. Classification (NCBI taxonomy): domain Eukaryota; kingdom Viridiplantae; phylum Streptophyta; class Magnoliopsida; order Caryophyllales; family Amaranthaceae; genus Spinacia; species Spinacia oleracea. Next base: position 60,151,350 of record NC_079490.1, read on the forward strand.
GATAATATTTATATTTCCGATACGATCCATATTTCCGTTTCCGGCAATATCATCGTTTCCGGAGTATTCACTTGCTTGCCTTTGACGATCTCAGCTCCCACTGAAACCAAGATCCGTCGATTCCGAATATACATAGATGGAGTATTTAATGCCATTAAATACTTGATCCGTTTATGTACTATTTGTGTGACCCTACAGGTTCAGTCAAGAGTAAGCTGTGGATTAATATCATTAATTCCACTTGAACTGAAGCGGCCTCTAGCTAGGCATTCAGCTCACTTGATCTCACTGAATTATTAACTTGTCAATTAATACTGAACCGCATTTATTAGACTTATCATTAAATGCATACTTGGACCAAGGGCATTATTTCCTTCAGTCTCCCACTTGTCCTTAGGGACAAGTGTGCATTTCCTAATCCCTTTGTCGCTCGATGCTTGCTCTTGAACATAAGGTAAGAGTTGTCATCCTTATTATGTCCAGAGGTGTTTCTCGGTTTTAGAGTTCAACTGATCAAATAAACAGATAATCATAGCTTATGATTCATCTGAGCACGGCCATGCATTTTACAGTTTCTAGCTATCCGAGTGGCCTTGTACAACTTTCAGCATCTCATCCCGATTTATGGGAGGACAATCCCAATCTTGCGATCTTGAGATTAGACTTTGTTTGATAGGTGATTACCTGAGCGTTGCCTTTATAGCCTCCTTTTACGGTGCGACGGTTGGTCAACGTCAAAGTAAGCAGTTCGCAAACAAGTAATCTCAAATCACTCAGGTATTGAGGATTTAGTGTCTAATAATTTTAATGAAATTTACTTATGAAATATTTTCATCTCTTACAGTAAAGTTTCATAGGTCTGTCCGATACTAGTCTTCCCAAAGTAAGTATCTATGCAAATGATTATGACATTGCCATGTCCACATAGTTCAAGAAACAGAACTACTAGTCATCTTGCATTCTAGTCTTCTAACGTTTTCTATGCGTCCATCTTTATAGAAAACTCCGACCAGGGACCATTTTCAACTTTTGACATTCATGTTCACTTGATAGACATTTCTTAGTCATAGGACTGGTCCTAACAGTCTATCTTGAATATATCGTCAAATTGAAGGGACTCATTATTTAATACTAAACCAATATTAAATGGAGTATGAAAATTAATTTCATATATGATAAATGTTCAACCCTTATGTTTTACAAACATGGGCCGCAAACCCATCTTTCAAACAGTTCATGGAATTCAAAGCTATGCTTGATTTCCAGTGCTACAATGTGAGCGTTGCTTCTCACTTGTTGCATAGGTTTAGTTATCATGCTTTGCCAATCTTAATATCCTTTTCATCGAATGTTCTTCGAGATAGATGATAAGATATTTTGAGTATGTTTATTTTGTGATCTAGTCTTTTCTTGCTTCAAGAGTGGTTCTACGCATTTTTCAATGAAGAACCATCAAGCCCGCAGACATGTGATCTACCCAAGTTCAGTGAAGAACTCTTTAACATAAACAACCCCGTTTTATTGCTTCTTAGACAATAAGTACTTTTACTTCAATTTTATAGGTTGCTAGTGATGCTTTGTTTGGAATTACTTATCCAAGCAGTTCACAGATATGTGGAATACTTTCCAGCTGTATCTTAGAATATAGAAATTAATATTTTAATTTCCCACGCAACAACTAATGGTCTCCAATATCCATGTTGCCATTTCAAAACACGATGCTCTTTAGCTCGTCCTTGTCAATGGTTAACTCCAAAGGAATCTTGCTTTGATCCTTTGCCAGTGTTTATGCGTGTAGCATCAATATTTACCATATATTTATTTCCTTGAATCAAGAACTACTCTTATGTACCTTTTCAAGTACCATAAGTTTTTCTTGATCTCAATCTAGTTGATCTTCACTTAGATCAATAGAGATTGGTATATGTTCGTCATGCCTAAAGTCATACGATACGTTTTTGGCGATCCTCATATTATATCATACATGATTAATTCTTTTGCAGAATAATTCCCAATTGAATTATATTCATGTAACTTTAGCTCATATAGTTTCAGTAGATACTAAATCCAGCTAAATTCTTTGACATATGATATAGGTTAAGAATCCTACTTTAGACTCTTTGATGTTTAACTTAGTAAATGCTTATACATAGTTCAAACATCCTTTACTTAGATTTATTCACATGGGTCAAATATCTCCTAAGGAGTCTTTCGTGTTTGATTTAGTAAATGTCATTACTTAATCCAAAACAATATTATAAGATCTTTGTAAATGGATCTTAATACCCAGTATGTACTAAGTTTCGCCATGGTCCATCATTGATGAATAATTTCAAATCTAAGTCATTAGCATTTGAATGTCATTTCACAATACAGAGATATGTGTGTGATACACATAGGACCAATTAAGTTTTATGTTCTCCCACTAAACTTCTTATATATCTATAAGAATCATGTACATTTTATGAAACTAAAATACTTATCAGCTTCACTAAAATACTGTTTTAATTCCCAATTTGCTTGCTTAAATCTATACTTAGATTTCATAAGCTAGCATTTATTTCAAGCATTATTTGGATCCACAATTGCCATATGTACCAATATGCAATCACTGCTTGAATTATAGACTTGAGCATTACGATTATGCATGAGGTTTCAACACAATCCATGCCATGAATTTTCTTGTAACCTTTAGCAACTAATCTAGCTTTGTGTGTGAACACAATTTCATGTTTGATGGTTTTTATCCTTAAAACCAATTTGCAACCAATAGATGTGTAATCTATTCTTGCAAATCAACAAAATTTCAATTTGGTCATCAAAACATTGGTTATGTTTGATGGCCTTTAACCATCTAAAACATTTGAGTCTATATATGGCCTTTAACCATTTTAGGGAATATATGTTTCGTCATAGCTTTCTTACAAGTCAGAAACTCATTGATTTACATGATAATAGTTTGACTGCAAGTTGTAGGTTTCTGCACTATCTAATAGAAGAATCGCATAGCTTCAGTGACCTGAACTCCATGATTCTTCACTATCTAATAGAAGAATCTCATAGTTTCAGTGACTTGAACTCTATGCCTACTTGGGTATAGAACATCAAACAATAGAATATCAATAGCCACTTGAAAGACCTTTGAATATTCTGTTCTCCTTGAAGCACTTGTAAAGTCTTCTAAGAGATGTCTATTATTTAAAGCGACTTCTAAAGTTCTTAAAGCATACATGTTCAGATTTTCTAAAGAACTTCGAAAAGCCTCCGGAATGTCCGTTATGTTTGTTGTTCGCCTCGAAGACTTTCGAGGTCTATTTTCTCCCACTTGTCATTTTGGAAACGAATCTCCAAAAGGACATTATTTCGAGCAAACAAACATTATGTTCTCAAAAATTCGTGGTAGAAACAATACCCTTGTGTCTCATTTGAATAAATCACAATGAAACATATATCTAGACTTGGGCCTTAGTTTGTCGAATGACAAACACTAAGCTCCCACTGAGTTTAGGAACTCTTTAGATATATTATGAAAAGATATTCTGAAATTAATTTTCAACAGCTTTGACGAATTTGGTTTAGTTTGGTGGTAGTTGAGCATTTTGTTTTAGAAATTATAGGAAAATTCTTTATGAATCATCATTGATTGAATCAAGTACTAATTGACTCCGATAATTCCAATGTAGATATGCCATATCTTATGGAGCTAGATCGTGAAAATTACAACACACAATCATTGATGATCATTCTTGACTTAAGTACTCATCAACTTGATCTAGCCTAGATCTTTATGATTTCTTGCCAAGTGGATTTTATACTTCTGAATCTTTGAACTAGCCAAAAAGATTCAAACTTATATCACATTGAGTAAATAAATCCATTGTAACTCAAATCCAGGTGAAATAATAAAGTCATAAAACCTTTCTTTATCTTTGAACTCTATCGTCTAGGCGTTTTAACAATAGTTCATATCTTTTGTTACTTTCAACAAGTAAGACTAGCTTGTCTTGAATTGATGTAGAAATCAATCAACTTTCAAAAGTCCATCAAAATAGAGCTTATGAATGTTAACTTGTTGATATGGTCTAAGCAACAATGCCAAAGATTAGAGGAACTCAAATCAAGGGTTTTATTTGAACCTAGTGAAGTTTTTATTGTTAAAGAGTTGTTTGTTTTAATCAAGCATATTGACTCATCCCTTAAATGACCATTTCATTCAAATAAACAAACAAACATTGTTTTTGTTCTTCTGAATGGGAGTCTTTCTGTGTTTGAAAACAGAAATTTAGGTATGCTGATTGTGGAACAAAATAACCATTAAGTTCCAGCCTTTGAAAGGACTTAAAACAAACTAGATGACCCTACAACTAATGTAGCATTGCCATGCTTCATTTCCCACTTGTAGGTCAATAGTGTAGCCTAGCTTCCATTGTTTGAGTTATTAGTAAAGTAAGAACCTCAAGCTGTATATGATACCAAGGAAGTTTGATTTCTAGGTCACTGCTCTTTAGACATAAACTTATAGGTAGAAACGGAATTGTAAATTCCTTTCATTTGTTCCTTTGCTTTCCTATTTCTTGTACCCTTTCTAATAGCCTTAAGAATTGAATTCTCTAGTGTTGACTTTTATACTTTGTTTAGACATGTCCAATGTCACTCCAACAAAGTTCTTACCATTTATGTTGAATATTCTGTTTCAACTAGATGATCTTACCAGAAGCTTCTAAAGTTCTCTAAGCATCAATCTATTCGAATGTCTAGGGACTAGACTTATTCAAGAATTAAATGGGAAAAACATTTTAGGTTGTTAACCATTGGTAAGGCTAAGTGTTTAAACTCAATGCTTTATGATCTCAAAACTACATTTGAATTTTGAATTCACAAGCACCAATCGGTTTTCCATTCGACTTTGATACTCGAAAACAACCATAAAAGTCGCTATAAGAAACGTACATTTAAATTTCTCATTTTCTCTCATTTCCGTGAATCGTTCTTGGATTCACTACCAATCGAGGAAAGTTACTGTTACCTTCTAAAGGATTTACTGCAGTGCAAGATATTTAATTATAAACAATAATTAAAACATACATTGAAGCAGGCAAAGTCTAAACATTTATCATGAGTAATAACTTGAAGATTAAAGCAATCATGCAATTTAAACAAGTTATTAGCATTTTATTCGAATTTATTGTTCCGGCAGGTGTGAATAAAATGATTTCAAGATCCTAAAAACCATTGAAGAATCAAGCACATTATGTATTTTGACTCAATTCTAAAATATTTTAGGTAAGCAAATCCTTTGCTAATAGTCCAAAAACACTCTTGGTTGATAGGCACGTCTAAGAACTTATTAGGTAAACCTACCGATTTTGCCACTACATAAAAGGACTCCTTACTTATATCGTTGAGTTTCACCAAAACTAACATGTACTCACAATTATTTGTCTAACTTACCCCTTTAGTATCGATAAGTAACACCTCGCTATGGCGGAAAACTATTACTAAGATCGATGTAAAGGATATCCAAGTAAGTGTTATTTTGGCATGGCACCTTTTAACTCAATTTTTAAGTTTGGAACTTAAGGCTCTTACTATGTTGGTTAGATTTGAAGTGAACTAAAATCCTTAATCATGCAACATAATCAAGCTTCGATCTCATGCACATTTAAGACATATTTAAAAGCAATAAATAACTTAAAGCATGCATAAGATAAATGTGATCTAGTATGGCCCGACTTCATCTTGAAGCTTCAACTTCAAAGTCCGTCTTGAAAATGGATTGTAAATTTCGTCTTGAATTTCACCGTGGGAGGCGCCATTTTCTTCAAATAGGATAAGCTATAATTAAACTAATTACAACTATTTGATGGTACTCAGACCATATTTGAATTGAAAAACAAATTTGGTGCCTTAGACCAATTACATTCAAATTAATGGTACGCAGACCATATTTTCTATCCTATTTGGGCCATACTAGTCACTTCATAACCTGCAAAACAGTACATATACAATATATACCATTCACCCATTCATTATCATGAATAGCCCACATAGCTGGTTAGTAAAACACGTTATGCATCACATAAATATTTGCAGCAATTAATCAAGGGCACCAATAATCTACCAATTATTCAGTCCTTATTAATTCTAATAAGTTGTTTAACCTTAAAGGATTTGTAGACCTAATCAAGAGTTTATGACTAAAATTGCTCCCACTTCATGCCAATAACTTTATATTCTTTACTAATTTTAAACATAAAAATGTATTTCTAGTCTAACTGGAAACATACAAATTTAATTAAAATTTAAAGCTCATATAAAATTATAATCGAATCCATTTATTTAATTTTATTTTCAGTTGAATTAAATGAATTTAAAATAATTCAAGGTTTAATTTTAGTAAAATAATTAGTATAAATTAAAATTTATAATAATTATAATATTCAAAATTAAAATCCAAGAAAGCAATTTAAATTATTAATTTTAAAATTAATTAAAATTATTTCCGAACTGAAAATCTCAAATTAAAATTCAACACGATTCAATCGTAACACGACGATCACTTGAGCTTGCGCCCAAGCCTCATCGTGTGCACGACTGGTCGCTGCACAAGGCACGCGTAGCTCCACGCAACACGCAGCCACAGGCCACACACACACGCAGCCATCGCTGGCCACGCTGCGCGCAGCCTCGTGCTGTGTCGCGTCTGTTGCTGCTTTCCCTCGCGAGGCCTCGCTCGCTGCACACGAGCCAGCGCTCGCTGCGCGAGGTAGTGCGCGCTGTAGCGTAGCTCGCTTGCTGCCCACACGCGTCTGCTCGCTTGCCTTGCCCTCGCCCTCGCCCATCTCATAGCACACACGACCAGCTCCTTTGCTTCGCGCGTGCGCCATGCTATGCTGCTCGCTGCATTCATACCGCACGGACGACGAGCTCCCTTGCTCGTCGTCGCGTGCCCGCACTATACAACACCCCTTAAGGGTAACACATAGCTTCCATTGCTTTGTGCGTGCAACATTTATGGGCGTTTTCATAAAAATTTAAAACTTTTAATTTAAAATTTATGACAAATTAATAAATCATATTAATTTCATAATTTTAGGGCGAAAAATCGAAAATTCATTAATCAATTAATTTCCGATTAACATGGATTCAAATCTAGGTCATAAAAATTAAAAATTTAACATAAATTAACAATTTTTATGGTGGATTTTAATCATGGATACCTAATTAAATTATTAATTAATTATGAAAAAAAAATCAATTCTAAATTATTCGAATTTCAACAAATTAATCATAATTACAAATTAGGTTGTATAATTAACAAGTCTAGGCATTCATAATTGTTTAACATATACAGTAGGTCAATCAAAAACTCAAGATTTATCAACAAGAATCGCAAATACTTAATTTAACATCTTAAATTTACAAACTTTTGCGTTCGAAAAACTAAAACCTCCGAAAAGTCATAGTTAGGCTTCGAATTTGGGAATTCTGGGTTCGGCCTTTTTCATGCGGAATTGACACAAAAATCCACCATAAATTTATGAATGCCTTTTACATGCGGAATTGACACAAAAATCACTCGATTTGGATGAGTAACGAAGAAACTGCCGAAAAACTGCGTACATATAATTAAATAAACGCAATTTGCAATTAATTACGAAAATTAATCACCCCTTTAATTCTTTGCAAATTTGTAAAATTTAACCATGTTCATGCAATTTAAATTATGAAAATAATAAGAGGCTCGTGATACCACTGTAGGGTTATGATACGTATGAATAAACATAAATCATGCGGAAAAACCATAAAGCCAGGAAACATATTATTTACACATAATCATTTAGCATAATTCAGATGCATACACTTTGTAGCGTGCCCTCCCTAGCTGCGCCCGAACCGAACAAGAACAAGTCTTTAGGATTCCAAGTGTCGTCCCTCCCTAGATAGTCCACAGCACGTCCGGATCCGCCTTAAGCTTGACCAACTAGAATCGCCCTTGAGGTTCTAGGATTTTCGGCTAATATGGGTTGCAAGTGTTTGGCTGATTTTTGCTTGAAAATCTTACCTTTTGAATACTTCAAATATCTCGTTAAATATGTGACCCTAGGCCCTTATTTATAGAGTTTATGGAAAGGAATTATAATCCTATTAGAATACCAATTTAGTTTAATTAGAATCCTGCTTGGACTCTTATTAAATAAATATCTACTAGGATTAGGATTTAATCGTAGAACAAATTCTAATAACCTTAGGATTTGTATTGCACACAACCGTACACGAGCACGAGCACGAGCACCACCCGCGCAAGCCTTACGGCCCACGCGAGTCTGCACTCGCTCGAAGCCCAATGTCGCAGCCCACTTGATTGCTCCGTGCGCGCCAAGGCCTTGCTGGGCCTGGCATTGCGCTGGGCCTGGCGAGGCTTGGCTGTGTGTGATGCATGTGGCTTTGCTGGGCGATGGCCCGACTTCGTGCTGGGCCTTCGTCTGGCAGGCCTCGTCCGATGCTAATTCGCACGATACGCTTTTGATTAAATTCTCGATTCTGGAATTCATTTCCGATACGAACAATATTTAATATTTCCGATTCCGGAATTAATTTCCGTTTCGAACAAATATTTAATATTTCCTTTTCCGGAATTATTTTCCGATTTCGATAATATTTCCGTTTCTGACAATATTTCCGTTTCCGGATATATTTCCGATTCCGGCAATATTTCCATTTCCGATAATATTTTCCGATACGTACCATGTTTCCGTTTTCGGCAACATCTACGACTTGGATAATATTTATATTTCCGATACAATCCATATTTCCGTTTCCGGCAATATCATCGTTTCCGTAGTATTCACTTGCTTGCCTTTGACGATCTCAGCTCCCACTGAAACCAAGATCCGTCGATTCCGAATATCCATAGATGGAGTATTTAATGCCATTAAATACTTGATCCGTTTACGTACTATTTGTGTGACCCTACGGGTTCAGTCAAGATTAAGCTGTGGATTAATATCATTAATTCCACTTGAACTGAAGCGACCTCTAGCTAGGCATTCAACTCACTTGATCTCACTGAATTATTAACTTTTCAATTAATACTGAACCGCATTTATTAGACTTATCATTAAATGCATACTTGGACCAAGGGCATTATTTCCTTCACAAGTCTATAAATCAAGCAATGATTGCATATTGGTACATATGGCAATTGGATGACAAAACATATTCCTCAGTCAAATGTTGGAAGAAACTATGTACATGGCATGTCATAGGATTTGTGGATCCAAATAAATTCTTGAAAAGAAAAGGTAGCTTATGAAATCTAAGTATAGATTTAAGCAAGCATTTGGGAATTGGAATTGTATTTTAGTGAAGCTAATAAATATTTTATTTTCATAAAATGTACATAATTCTTATAAGATATATAAGAAGTGTGGGAGTACGTAAAACTCAATTGGTCCTATGTGTATCACACACATATCTCTCTATTGTGAAATAACATTCAAATGCTAATAACTTAGATTTGAAATTATTTATCAATGATGGACCATGACGAAACTTAGTACATACTGGGTATTAAGATTTGTTTGCAAAGATCTTATAATATTGTTTTAGATTAAGTAATGGCATTTACTAAATCAAACACGAAAGACTCCATTGGAGATATTCGACCCATATGAATAAATCTAAGTAATGAATGTTTGAACTATGTATAAGCAGTTACTAAGTTAAACATCAAAGGATCTAAGTGAGATTCTTCACCTATATTATATGTCAAAGAATTTAGCTGGATTTAGTATCTACTGAAGGTAGATGAGCTAAAGTTACATGAATAGAATTCAATTGAGAATAATTCTGCAAAAGAATTTATCATGTATGATATAATATGAGGATCGCCAAAAATGTATCCTATGGCTTTAGGCATAACGAACATATACCAATCTCTATTGATCTAAGTGAAGATCAACTAGATTTAGATCAAGAAAACTTATGGTACTTGAAAAGGTACATAGGAATAGTTCTTGATTCAAGGAAATAAAGATATGCTAAATAGTTGATGCTACACGCATAAACACTGGCAAAGGATCAAAGCAAGATTCCTTTGGAGTTAACCATTAGCAAGGTCGAGCTATAGAGCATCGTGTTTTGAAATGGCAACATGGATTGGAGACCATGAGTTGTTGCGTGGGAAATTATATATTAATTTCTATGTTCTAAGATACAGCTGGAAAGTCTTCCACATATCTGTGAACTGCTTGGATAAGTAAATCCAAACAAAGCATCTCTAGCAACCTAAACAGTTGAAGTAAAAGTAATTATTGCCTAAGAAGCAATAAAACAAGGTTGTTTATGTTAAAGAGTTCTTCACTGAACTTGGGTGGATCACATGTCTGCTGACTTGATGGTTCTTCATTGCAAAATGGGTAGAACCACTATCGAAGTAAGAAAGACTAGATCACATAATAAACAAACTCAAAAGATCTTATCATCCTATCTCGAAGAACATTCGATGAAAAGGATATTAAGAATGGCAAAGCATGATAACTAAACCTATGCAACAAGTGAGAAGCAACACTCACGTTGTAGCACTGGAAATCAAGCATAGTTTTGAATTCCATGAACTGTTTTAAAGATGGGTTTGAGGCCCATGGTTGTAAAACATTGGGGTTGAACATTTATCATATATGAAATGAATTTTCATATTCCATTTAATCTTGCTTTAGTATTAAATGATGAGTCCCTTCAATTTGACGATATATTCAAGATAGACTGTCAGGACCAGTCCTGTGACTAAGAAATGTCTATCAAGTGAACTTGAATGTAAAAAGTTGAAAATGGTCCCTAGTCGGAGTTTTCTATAAAGATGGACGCATAGAAAACGTTAGACGACTAGAATGCAAGATGACTAGTAGTTCTGTTTCTTGAACAATGTGGACATGGTAATGTCGTAATCATTTGCATAGATACTTACTTTGGGAAGACTAGTATCGGACAAACCTATGAAACTTTACTGTAAGAGATGAAAATCTGTCATAAGTAAATTTCATTAAAATTATTAGACACTAAATCCTCAATACCTGAGTGATTTGAGATTACTTGTTTGAGAACTGGTTACTTTGACGTTGACCAACCGTCGCACGGTAAAAGGAGGCTATAAAGGCAACGCTCAGGTAATCACCTATCAAACGAAGTCTAATCTCAAGATCGCAAGATTGGGATTGTCCTCCCATAAATCGGGATGAGATGCTTAAAAGTTGTACAAGGCCACTCGGAGAGCAAGAAACTGTAAAATGCATGGCCGTGCTCAGATGAATCATAGGTTATGATTATCTGTTTATTTGATCAGTTGAACTCTAAAACCGAGAAACACCTCTGGACATAAGAAGGATGACAACTCTTACCTTATGTTCAAGAGCAAGCATCGAGCGACAAAGGAATTAGGAAATGCACACTTGTCCCTAAGGACAAGTTGGAGACTGAAGGAAATAATGCCCTTGGTCCAAGTATGCATTTAATGTTAAGTCTAATAAATGCGGTTCAGTATTAATTAACAAGTTAATAATTAAGTGAGATCAAGTGAGCTGAATGCCTAGCTAGAGGCCGCTTCAGTTCAAGTGGAATTAATGATATTAATCCACAGCTTACTCTTGACTGAACCCGTAGGGTCACACGAATAGTACGTAAACGGATCAAGTATTTAATGGAATTAAATACTCCATCTATGGATATTCGGAATCGACGGATCTTGGTTTCAGTGGGAGCTGAGATCGTAAAAGGCAAGAAATGAATACTCCGGAAACGATGATATTGCCGGAAACGGAAATATGGATCGTATCGGAAATATAAATATTTTTCAAGCCGTAGATGTTGCCGGAAACGGAAACATGGTACGTATCGGAAAATATTATTGGAAATGGAAATATTGCCGGAATCGGAAACATAGCCGGAAACGGAAATATTGTCAGAATCGGAAATATTATCGAAATCGGAAAATAATTGCGGAAACGGAAATATTAAATATTTGTTCGAAACGGAAATTAATTCCGGAATCGGAAATATTAAATATTGTTCGTATCGGAAATGAATTCCGGAATCGAGAATTTAATCGGAAGCGTATCGTACGAATTAGCATCGGACGAGGCCTGCCAGACGAAGGCCCAGCACGAAGCCGGGTCATCGCCCAGCAAGCCGAAGCGCACCAAACACACGCTGCCAAGCCACGCCAGCCCCAGCGCAAGGCCAGGCCCAGCAATGGCTTTGGCGCGCGCGCGGGGCTGCGACGAGTGGGCTGGCGCTGTGCGTGGGCCGCAAGGCGTGCGTGCGGTGCTAGCGTGTCACTCGAAGTGTGTTACTCGAATCCTAAGGCTACCGGGATTCGTCATATGATTAAATCCTAATCCTAATAAAGATAGAATTTGTTTAATAGAGTTTTAATAAGATTCTAATTAAATAAATTAGTATCCTAATAGGATTCCAAGTCCTTTACCATAACTCTATAAATAGGTGCCTAGGGTCACATATTTACGTCGAGGATTGAAGTATTCAAAGGTAAGATTTTCAAGCAAAAATCAGCCACAAACACTTGCCCTATTTAGCCGAAATTTATAGTACCTTAAGGGCAATTCTAGTTGGTCAATCTTAAGGCGGATCCGGACGTGCTGTGGACTATCTACGGAGGGACGACACTTGGAGTCCTAAAGACTTGTTCTTGTTAGGTTCGGGCGCAGCTAGGGAGGGCACGCTACAAAGTGTATGCATTTGAATTATGCTAAATGATTATGTGTAAATAATATGTTTCCTGGCTTTATGGTTTTTCCGCATGATTTATGTTTATTCATATGTATCATAACCTAACAATTACGCAACGGAAATAACTAACTTTCAAAATATATTAAATAGTTAATGGTCATAAAACAACTTGGAACCATCAAGGCCCAAACCAACATTAAATAGTTTAGAAAATCCTTTAACTAATATTTAAAACCATACTATAGTAATAATGATAGTCATGACTATAAATGAAAATAGAGTTTTTAAATACGAGAGAAGAAATAGTCACTCATCACTATTCCCATGATAACTTCTCCCGCAAGTTATCTCTGTAGGGTTAGGATTAATATAAATAATATAATTCATGCGGAAAAACCATCAAGCCAGGAATCTAAATTAATTGCCAAATAGTCAATTAGCATAATTAGGATACATACAATGTGATGCGTGCCTTCCTTAGCTACTCCCGAACCGAACAAGAACAAGTATAGGATTCCAAATGTCGCCCCTCCGTAGATAGTCCACAGCACGTTCGGATCTGCCTTAGATTCAACCAACTAGAATATTCTCTAAGGTTTTATGTGCACTCGGGAAACTCACGATTGTGATAGGCAAGTAATAAATTATCTCTTGAATCTAATGTGTTAGAATAGTATATTGAATTGCATTATAAATTGTGATCATGAACCACATATTTATAGGGTGGAAATAAAGGAGTTTCAATTCTACCAGGAATCGATTAACTAAATCCATTAGGATTCTAGTTATATAACAACATTAGAATTCTAGGGATAATCAAACACTAAGTATTTCAAATTTACCCTAACATCTAATTTTAGTAGAATTAGGAAAACACACGATTACTTGACTCGCAAGTAACCGGCCGGCCAAGGGCTTGCACGTGTGGCCTTGAGCCCACGTTGCTTGCCGTGCAGCAAGCATCTCGCAGATCACGAGTGGGTGCTGCTGCCTTGCTCGGCCCATGCGCGCTGGGCGTAGCAACAAGCAGCACGCGACCCATGCTGTGGGCGCTGCTGCCTTTGCTCGGCCCATGCCTTGATGCTCCGCGCGGGCTTGCTTGGCGCTGGGCCTTGCGTCTCGCAAGCTCGTTCGTCAAGCGTTCGCACGTTGCGCTTCCGATTCGTTTTCCGATTCCAGAATTCATTTCCGATTCGAACAAATATTTAATATTTCCGATTCTGGAATTTATTTCCGATTCGAATAAATATTTAATATTTCCGATTCCGGAATTTATTTCCTTTTCCTACAATATTTCCGATTCCGGTAATATTTCTGTTTCTGGCAATATTTCCGATTCCGGCAATATTTCTATTTCCGGAAATATTTTCCGATACGAACCATGTTTCCATTTCCGGCAACATCTACGACTTGGATAATATTTATAATTCCGTCATGATCCATATTTTCGTTTCCGGCAATATCATCATTTATGGGGCATTCAATATTTTGCCTTTTGACGAGTTCAGCTCCCACTGGAACCGAGATCCGTCATTTTCGAATATTCATAAATTGAAGTATTTAATGAATAATATATTCACTTAAATACTTGATCCGTTCACGTACTATTTGTGTGATCCTACAGGTTCAGTCAAGACTAAGTTGTGGATTAATATTATTTATTCCACTTGAACTGAAGCGGCCTCTAGCTAGGCATTCAGCTCACTTGATCTCACTGAATTTATTAACTTGTTCAATTAATACTGAACCGCATTTATTAGACTTACAATTGAATGCATACTTGGACCAAGGGCATTATTTACTCTAGTCTCCCACTTGTCTTGAGGGACAAGTGTGCATTTCCTAATTCCTTTGTCGCTTAATGCCTGCTCATGAACATAAGGTAAGAGTAGTCATCCTTATTATGTCCAAAGGTTTTTCTCGGTTTTAAAGTTCAACTAATCAAATAAACAGATAATCATAGCCTATGATTCATCTGAGCACGGCAATGCATTTTTTCATTTTCTAGCTCTCCGAATGGCCTTTGTACAACTTTCAACATCTCATCCCGATTATGGGAGGACAATCCCAATCTTGTGATCTTGAGGTTAGACTTCGTTTTATAGCTAATTACCTAAGCGTTGCCGTTATAGTCTCCTTTTACGGTGCGACGCTTGACAACGTCAAAGTAACGAGTTCTCAAACAAGTAATCTCAAATCACTCAGGTATTGAGGATTAGTGTCTAATAATGTAATGAAATTTACTTATGACAGATTTTCATCTCTTACAGTAAAGTTTCATAGGTCTTTCCGATACTAATCTTCTCAAGTAAGTATCTATGCAAATGATTGTGTCATTGCCATGTCCACATAGTTCAAGAAACAGAACTACTAGTCATCTTGCATTCTAGTCGCCTAGCGTTTTCTATGCGTCCATCTTTATAGAAAACTTCCGACCAGGGACCTTTTTCAACTTTTGACATTCAAGTTCACTTGATAGACATTTCTTAGTCACAAGACTGGTCCTGACAGTCTATCTTGAATATATGGTCAAATTGAAAGGACTCATCATTTAATAAACCACAAAATTAAATGGTAAAATGAATTCTATTCATTTATATGAATGGTTAACCGAAATTTTTTACAAAGTATTAAAATCTAAAAGTTTAAAACATTTATTGTCGAACAGTTAATGGATCTGCGATATTTTCGTCATTTCCAATCTTGCTTATCTCGACTTCTTTTCTTTCAACGAACTCTCGTAGAAGGTGAAACCAACGAAGTACATGCTTGACTCTCTTGTGGTGTCTAGGCTCCTTTTCCTGTGCAATAGCTCCATTATTGTCACAATATAGAGCTATTGGTCCTTTAATGGAGGGGACTACACCAAGTTCACCTATGAACTTCCTCAGCCAAATAGCTTCTTTTGCTGCTTCATGTGCCGTAATGTACTCCGCTTCAGTTGTAGAATCTGCAATGGTGCTCTGTTTAGCACTTTTCCAGCTTACTGCACCTCTGTTGAGGCAGAAGACAAACCCAGACTATGATCTAAAATCATCGTTGTCGGTCTGGAAACTTGCGTCCGTATAGCCTTTAAAAATAAATTCATCATCTCCACCATATACCAGGAAATCATCTTTGTGCCTTTTCAAGTACTTCAGAATATTCTTGGCAGCAGTCCAATGCGCCTCTCCTGGGTCTGCCTGGCATCTGCTCGTAGTACTGAGTGCATACGCAACATCCGGGAGTGCACATATCATAGCATACATTATTGAACCAATCAATGATGCATATGGAATCTCACTCATTCATCTACGCTCATCCAGTGTTTTTGGGCACTGAGTCTTGCTTAGAGTCATTCCATGAGACATGTGTAGGTAGCCTCGCTTGGAGTCTGCCATTTTGAACCTTTGAAGCACCTTATTGATATAAGTTCTTTGACTTAGTCCAATCATCCTTTTAGATCTATACCTGTAGATCTTGATGCCCATTATGTACTGTGCTTCTCCTAGATCCTTCAACGAAAAACATTTCCCAAGCCAAATCTTGATAGAGTTCGACATAGGAATGTCATTTCCAATAAGTAATATTTCTTCGACATATAATACTAGAAAAGCAGTTTTGCTCCCACCGACCTTCTTGTATACACAAGATTCGTCTGCGTTCTTGACGAAGCCAAAGTCACTGACTGCTTCATCAAAACGTATATTCCAGCTCCTTGATGCTTGCTTCCATCCATAAATGGATTTCTTAAACTTGCATACCTTTTTAGCATTCTTTGGATCCTCAAAACCCTCAGGTTATGTCATAAACACAGTTTCTGTTAAAACCCCGTTTAAGAAAGCGGTTTGACATCCATCTGCCATATTTCGTAATCGTAATATGCAGCGATTGCTAACATTATCCGAATAGACTTTAGCATTGCAACTGGTGAAAAGGTTTCATCGTAATCCACACAGTGGACTTGCTTGTAACCTTTTGCAACCAATCAAGCTTTGAAAACTTCTAGTTTCCCATCCTTGTCCTTTTTCAGTTTGAAAACCCTTTTGCTTCCTATGGCTTGGTAGCCATCTGGAAAATCGACCAAATACAAAACTTGGTTTACAGACATGGATTCTAATTCATATTTCATGGCTTCTTGCCATTACTTGGAGCTAGGGCTCGTCATAGCATGTTTGTAAGTCGCAGGTTCATCGCTTTCCAGCAATAGAACTTCATGGCTCTCGTTCCTCAAAATACCTAAGTATCTTTCCGGTTGAGACCTATATCTCTGCGATCTACGCGGGTTACAGTTTTAGTTGGTTCTTGATTCTCACCAGATACTTCTAAAGATCTATAAGTTTCAACCCGAATGTCATCTTGAGCATTCTCTAGAGTTTGTTGTTCAACTCGAATTTCTTCGAGGTCTACTTTTCTCCCACTTGTTATTTTGGAAATGTGATCTCTTTCCAAAAATATACCATCTCTAGCAACAAACACCTTGTTCTCAGATGTATTGTAGAAGTAATACCCCTTTGTTTCCTTTGGGTAGCCCACAAGGATACATTTGTCAGATTTCGGTTGGATTTGTCATAAATTAATCATTTGACGTTCTTCTTATCTTCCTTAAGCTTCAATCAATCTCTCTTCCAATTCCCCTTCTTCTTGTAGTAGAAGCATTCAGATTCAGAAGTTGGTTGGCTCACCTTCTTCTTTTCAGATTTGTTGCCGCCAGGTTGCTTAGTCGGGCTGGCCTTGTTGCCACCTTTCTTAGCATTCCTCTTCTTGCTAGATTTCTTGAACTTTCCCCCACGCACCATAAGCACATCTTGCTTATCACTTTTGAGCGTCTTTTCAGCAGTCTTTAGCATACCTTGAAGCTCAGTGAGCGTTTTGTCTAGACTATTCATGCCGTAGTTCAGCTTGAACTGATCATACCCGCTATGAAGAGAATGGAGGATGGTGTCTACAACCAATTCTTGAGAGAACAGCTGATCCAGCCGACTCATATTCTCAATTAATCCAATCATCTTGAGAACATGTGGACTTATAGGCTCGCCCTTCTTGAGCTTGGTGTCAAGAATTTGCCTATGAGTCTCGAATCTTTCGGCTCGAGCCAGATCTTGGAACATGTTCTTTAACTCACTGATGATTGTGAAAGCATCTGAGTTGATGAACGTTTTCTTTAGATCTCCACTCATGGTTGCAAGCATTAGACATTTCACATCCTTGTTGGCATCAATCCAACGATTGGGGGTTGCCTGAGTAACCCTTCGCCAGCGGCTTCAGGCATCGCCTCTTTCAGGACATACTCCTTTTCTTCCTACATAAGAACTATTTGCATGTTCCTTTGCTAGTCAAGGAAGTTTTTCCCGCTCAACTTCTCCTTTTCGAGAATTGATCGGATGTTGAATGAATTGTTGTTTGCCATAGTTAAAACTGCAATTGAAAAGAATAAACAAATAGATAACCATTCACGGTTTCTCTTAATAAACTTAAATTCTAGCATTCATGCATAATTCAATATTTATTAAGCATTTTATTCCAGTTTTGTGTTCCGACATGTGTGAATAAAATGAATCCAAGATCCTTAAATCATTGAAGAATTAAGCACATTATGTATTTAGACTCAATTCTAAAATATTTTAGGTAAGGAAATCCTTTTCTAATAGTTTAGAAACTACTCTTGGTTGATAGGTACGTCTAAGAACTTATTAGGTAAACCTATCTCATTTGCCACGACATAAAAGGACTCCTTACTTATATCGTTGAGTTTCACCAAAACTAACATGTACTCACAATTATTTGTGTACCTTACCCATTTAGGATCAACAAGTAACACCTCTCTATGGCGGAAAACTATTACTTAGATTTATGTAAAGGTTATCCAAGTAAGTGTTATTTTGGCATGGCACATTTTAACTCAATTTTTAAAGTTTGGAACATAAAGCTCTTACTATGTTGGTTAGATTTTAAGTGAACTAAAGTCCTTAATCATGCAACGTAATCAAGCCATAATCTCATACATAATTAAGACATATTTAAAGCAATAAATAACTTAAAGCATGCATAAGATTTAAATGTTATCTAGTATGGCCCGACTTCATCTTGAAGCTTCAACTTCAAACTCCGTCTTTGAAAATGGATTGGAAACTCCGTCTTGAATTTCACCATGGGAGGCGCCATTTTCTTCAAATAGGATATTCTATAATTAAAACTAATTACAACTATTTGATGGTACACAGAACATATTTAAAATAAAAACTTTGGTGCATTAGACCAATTTTACACTCAAAATAATGGTACGAAAACCATATTTTCCATCCTATTTGGGCCATACTAGTCACTCTCCATAACCTGCAAAACAATACATTTACAATATACCATTCACCCATTCATTTATCAATGAATGGCCCACATAGCAAGTTAGTAGAAAAAATCATGCATCACATAAACATTTGCAGCAACTAATCAAAGGTTTCAACAATCTACAAATTATTCAACCTTATTAGTTCTAATCGAGTTGTTTTAACCTTAAAGTAATGTAGACCTAATCTAGAGTTTAATGACTAAAAGCTCCCACTAAAACCAAGAATTTATATGCTTTAATAAAAATTATATTTCCTAGTCCAACCGGAAACTTACAAATTTAATTAAAATTTAAAGCTCATGTAAAATAATATTTAAATCCCTTAATTTTATTTTCAGTTGATTAAAATTAATTAGTTTAAGTTTTATCAAGTTTTTAATTTTTGTAAATTGTTAGTATAAAATAATTTATAATAATTAAATTAATCAAAATTAAATTCCGAGAAAAAAATTAAATTACGAAATTAAATTTAATTAAAATCGTTTTGAACCGAAACATACACAAAACGGCCCAAACGTGCCAAAGCAAGGCCATAGGTCGAAGCCCATGCCTCGCCCAAGCACCAACGCCGCAGCGCCCATGGGCCGCGTGCACAAGACAGCCCCCAGGGCCTGCATTGTTGCTGGCCGAGTGATGCACCACAGCAGCGCACCACCCTCGTGTTGTGCCTGCTGCCTGCTGCTTGCTTCTTGCGCGCTGGGCAGGGGCTTGCGCAGCGGCACGCGAGCTCCCTTTCTCGTTTGCTGCTGCCTTGCCTCGTGCCTTGCGCTACAATGCATCGTCGCCCCTTTTGTCGACCACACACACAGCACACACCGCACAAGGCCTAGCTTGCTGCGCATGCTCGTGCTTGCTCATTGCTTTGTACCGTATGGGCGACGAGCTCCCTTGCTCGTCGTCGCATGCCCGCACTATGCAACACCCCTTAAGGGTAACACTTAGCTTCAATTGCTTCGTGCGTGCAAGATTGGTAATCGGTTTTATAAAAATTAATAATTTTATATTTTAAATTTAATGACAAATTAATAATTCATATTAATTTAACTAAATTTAGGCGAAAAATCGAAAATTTGTTATTCAAATTAATTTCCGACTACATGTATTTTTAGGGATTAAAATCTAGGTCATAGAATTTTAAAACTTTTTCAACTTTAACAAATTTTATGGTGGTTTTTAATCATAATTATCAATTAATTATGAAATTCAAAAAAAATTCTAAATTATTTGAAATTCAACAAATTAATTACAATCACAAATTAGGTTGTATAATTAAAAAGATTAGGCCTTAAAATTGTTAAACATATACAGTAGGTCAATCATAGATTCAAGATTTTCATACAAGATACGCAAATATTTAATTTAACATCATAAAAATTTCAAATTTTACATTCGAAAAACTAAAACCTCCGAAAAGTCATAGTTAGGCTTCGAATTTTGGAATTCTGGGTTCGGCGTAAAATCATTGATTTTTTTTAAATAAATTTAAAATGTCGAATTTCATGCAAAATTTACTATAAAAACATAAGATTCCGACCATTATTGACAAAACTGCCGAAAAATCCTGCGAACATATAATCAAATAATCGCACGAATTTGCAATTAATTACATACACGAAATTAATCACCACTTTAATTCATTGCAAATTTATAAAATTCAATCCATGTTAACTATAATTGATTATGGAATTAATTAGAGGCTCTGATACTACTGTAGGGTTATGAATAATATAAACAATATAATTTATGCAGAAAAACCATAAAGCCAAGAATCCAAATTAATTGCCACATAGTCAATTATCATAATTAGTATACATACAATGTGATGCGTGCCTTCCCTAGCTGCTCCCGAACCGAACAAGAACAAGTATAACACTCCAAATGTCACCCCTCCGTAGATAGATCACAACACGTTCGGATCCGCCTTAGATTCAACCAACTAGAATATTCTCTAAGGTTTTATGTGCACTCGGGAAACTCACAATAGTGATAGGCAAGTATTAAATTCTCTCTTTAATCTAATGTTTTAGAATAGTATATTGAATTGCATTATAAATTGTGATCCTAAACCACATATTTATCGGATGGAAATAAAGGAGTTTCAATTCTACTAGGAATCGATTAACTAAATCCATTACGATTCTAGTTAAATAATAACATTAGAATTCTAGGGATAATCAAACACTAAGTATTTCAGATTTACCCTAAAAATAAAAATTTTAGTAGAATTAGGAAAACACACGATTACTTGACTCGCAAGTAACCGGCCGGCCAAGGGCTTGCACGTGTGGCCTTGAGCCTAAGTTGCTTAGCGTGCAGCAAGCAGCCCCCTGCCCACGAGTGGGTGCTGCTGCTTTGCTCAGCCCATGCGCGTTGGGCGTAGGAGCAAGAAGCACGCGGCCCACGCTGTGGGCGCTGCTGCCTTTGCTCGGCCCATGCTTTGCTGCTCCGCGCTGTAACACCCTAATAATTCCTTGCTTTTATAAAACCATTTTCCAACTTAAAATAAAGGAATTACTAAAGTATTACCGCCACCGTGATAACGGTTAAGGCTAGTACCAGAATTACGCAGCGGAATTTAATGCCAACTAACTTTTAAAAACATAATTAATAACTATCGAGGCCCCCTACAATTTGGAACCATGACGGCCCAAAAACCAAAGTATAAAAAGTCGAACAATTTCAAACATAATTAAATAGTTCAAAATACGAAAGCATGCAACTCTCTCGATCATCCCACGCCACATGATTCCGGTCTACCAACGTGCTATATTATTCTACTCCCCATCAATGCAAGTGCAAATGATAGATCATCATAGGGTCATTAAGGCAAAGGCCGTGACCAAAGAAACACAAAGCACGTAGTCAGCAAAAGCTGAGTACTTACAAGAATAGAGTGAAATAAAACTAAAAACATGCATCACTCACTAAGTACTAATCAACATGCAAAACCCATATAATAATTAACAACCAATCATGAATACAAGACTCGACTCTTGACTCGACTCTTGACTCACAATTTAATTAGATTTAGCTTCGAACGGGCCAAAAAAATATTTCATAAAGGAAAAAGGTGATGGGAGCCAACCATACACCAAATAATAAATAATAAAATCGGGCTATACCGAGTGTCGGGACATACCGTCGGAATTCCTGCGCATAATATAAATGAAACAACGTCTTGTATCATTAGTAGGAGTACGAGCTTTTCGGCAAGACTCCCCCCCCCATTGTTCATACTCAAGGTATATACGTTCCAATAGTTTTGAAGCTTGTTCTGGTTGCATTTTACTTTTATTAATATTTTATGAAAGGTTAACTCAAGACTCAACAACATACACACATACAATTAATAAATGACAACCAAAACAATCTTATTTTAATGCTTTAGGACTTGTGATCAACCAAGCCAGACTCTTGTGAAATTACTACCATGTTCCTCCTCACCAAAGTGAGATTCCACATCATGCCCATTAACATGAGGGTTGTGCCCTTGCACGACAAATCCTAATTCATTTCATCCAAAATATTCCCAACTGAACCCTACATGTGCGGTGGCTTACGTGAGCTAACCCTTCACATGTGGTAAAATAAATAGTACAACGAAGTACGAATAATTGGCTCAAAGTATGCTAGACGTCCCGTACAATAGCATACAAATAAATAATTCATCCCTTGCATGTGAAACAAACCATACATGCATAAATATTGAACAACATGATTGACAATGAAATCCATACTCACAATAATCCCAACATGCTTGTTCAACCAATAATTCAACGATTCCAATATAATAATCCACATGATCGTTCACCAAAACAAACATGAATCCACCAAGTTCACGTAATATAATTCACATCAATAACAATCATGTAATGTCTTTGACAAATGGTGTGGTCGCCCTAGACTTGTACGTACCTTGAATACCTAAGTGTAGGGGCCACTTTGCAACAACGAGCACTTACTCAGAAATCACCTCCTATTATCAAAATAATGAAACTTAAATTATTTCCATGTTCATTAAGTTTCCAGCAACTTTATAAAATCTAAAACCTCATTTAAACTTTAGAATTCAATCGTTTTTCAATAATATAATCGTCTCAATTTGTAAAACCAATCCCTAGTACGAAAACGTACTTTTTCCGTCTTTAAAATCAATAAAAATCAACACTTTAAGCCATTATTCAAATTTGAAAATATAATTGATTATCATAATTAAAATCATCACCTAATTATGCTAATCAACTGACTCATTAGGTCTAGGTTAAAACCCTAACTTGAAAATCCCAATAAAACCAATTTATCATCATAAAAATCAATTCTTTATTAAATAAACAAATCTGAAAATTCATACTTTAATAATTAAAACAACCCTAATGAATCACAACACGTAAATCCTCAAAGTACGGTGTTCACAACCGATTCCCAGCATTTTAATCGTTCAAAACAGTAATAATATTATAATTTAAAATACGGAATTAAAATAGAATAGGCAAGGAAGAAGAGGATTATACCAATCCGGCCTATA
This sequence comes from Spinacia oleracea, assembly GCF_020520425.1. NCBI lineage: Eukaryota > Viridiplantae > Streptophyta > Magnoliopsida > Caryophyllales > Amaranthaceae > Spinacia > Spinacia oleracea. The sequence continues at coordinate 60,174,950 of NC_079490.1, forward strand.
GCACGGAACAACCACGAATTAATTGTGATTGGGCGAAAGAATTGAATAACGAATAAACACGAACACACACTCACACACACACACACGCTCGTGTGTGTGCGCGCACAGCAAAGGGAGACGAGAAAGGGGCAGCGACAGGGCAGCGCGCGCGGGCTGGTCGCAGCGTGTGAGTGAGAGACGAGAGCAGGGGTGTGCGCTATGCACGAAGCAAGGGAGACGAGATCAGGGGTGTGCGTTGCGCACGAAGCAACAACAACACATCAGCACGGAACCAGCAGCGATGCGTGCTGGCTGGGCGGGCTGCGAGAAAAAGGGAGGGCGAGAGAGAGTGTGGGCGAAGAGCGGGCACACGGCACGAAGGCACGCAACACTCGAGGCTGAGTGTGGTGCTGGGCGTGCGGGACTGCCGAGCAAAGAGAGAGGAGAGGGAGTTGGAGTGAGGGTCAAGAAAAGCAAAAGAGGTTTTATGAATTTTAGGGGATCATTTAATGATGAGGAGTCCTATTTATAGGCTCCTTATTTTCAATGGGCTAGGCTTATGGAAATTGAATTGGGCTAGCTTAGGACTTGAATTAAATTCTTTTGATTGGGCTCGTTTGATAAAACGAATTGGACTTTTCATTTAAAACCCGAACCTTTAAAAATTACTTGCGAACCATTTAATTTCCCGACTCAAAAATTAAATTCGTTTCGTAATTAAATAAAATAATAAATATTCTAATTCAATAAAATACATTTAAATATTATTTAAATGCGAAATAAATTCCAAAAATCGTAAAATGCTTTATAAATATAATAAAAATACTTATAAATATTATAAAAATACGAGGAATTACACGCGCGGGCTTGCTTGGCGCTGGGCCTTGCGTCTCGCAATCTCGTTCGTCGAGCATTCGCACGTCGCGCTTCTGATTCATTTTTCGATTCCGGAATTCATTTCCCATTCGAACAAATATTTAATATTTCCGATTCCTGAATTTATTTCCGATTCGAAAAAATATTTAATATTTCCGATTCCGGAATTTATTTCCTTTTCCGACAATATTTCCGATTCCGGTAATATTTCTGTTTCCGGCAATATTTCCGATTCCGGCAATATTTCTACTTCCGATAATATTTTCCGATAAGAACCATGTTTCCGTTTCCGGCATCATCTACGACTTGGATAATATTTATATTTCCGTCATGATCCATATTTCCGTTTTCGGCAATATCATCATTTCCGGAGCATTCTATATTTTGTCTTTTGAAGATTTCAGCTCCCACTTGAACCGAGATCCGTCATTTCCGAATGTTCATAAATTGGAGTATTTAATGAATAATATATTCACTTAAATACTTGATCCGTTCACTTACTATTTGTGTGACCCTACGGGTTCAGTCAAGAGTAAGTTGTGGATTAATATTATTAAGTCCACTTGAATTGAAGCGGCCTCTAGCTAGCTAGGCATTCAGTTCACTTGATCTCACTGAATTTATTAACTTGTTTAATTAATACTGAACCACATTTATTAGACTTAGCATTGAATGCATACTTGGACCAAGGGCATTTTTTCCTTCAATCTCTACCAACCTGCTTATTGAAAACTACTCCCCAACAATGAAAGTGCAATGATGAATCATCATAGGGTCATTAAGGCAAAGGCCATGACCGAAAGACATGAAGCACGAAGTCAGCAAAAGCTGAGTACGAACAAGCTAGAATGAAATCCTAGTCTAACATGCTTCCCTCAACAATATAATAATCTACATGCAAAAGCCATTCAAGTAAACAATTAATCATGGAGACACATTCGAGACTTGACACGACTCTTAACTCATAGATTAATAAGAATTTAGCTTCAAACGGGTAAAATATAAAACCACCGAGGGAATAACAAGACCACTGAGGGAAACTGGGGGTTTTGGGAACCCACACAATACCAAATAAATAAAGTCGGGCTTTCTACCGACAGTCGGACCATACCGACGGAATTCCTGCGCATTTTATGAGCGATTAACCAAAATAATGAAACAACGTCTTGTATCATTCAAGGAGTACGAGTTTCTCCGACGCGACTCCCCCCATTGTTCATACTCAAGGTATATACGTTCCAAGAGTTTTGAAGCTCATTCAGATTCACTAGTGGAAAAAACGCCTATTGTGGCGGGCTTTTTGGCCTTGTTGAGGCGGGCATTGTTCGCTTCAATAGTGGGGGCTACAACAGGTCTAATAGCTGTTGAGGCGGGCTTTGTTCGCCTCAAAAACAGACTTGTTGAGGGGGGCTTTACTTTTGTTCGCCTCAACAAATTGGTCCAAATATTAGCGTGATTTTTAGGCACTGTTATGGCGTATCTCATTGCCCGCCTCAACCAGTTACTGGGTCAAAGTAAAATTGCATTTTGTAATATTTATATTTTTTCTTTAAAGTCTTGGTAAGCGTGCATGTTAATAAATTTCTGTGACAAAACATTGAAATCGTAAACCTTTCTCATTATTATTAATAAAATATAGAGTACAAGAACAAAAAATATCACTGGTTTTTCCAAGGGGATACATCTGAATTTCTTTAGTATTACATTATCTTACAAGGTTTGATAAATCAAAGTACAAAATTAACGAACAAAAATAGTTCTAAACTGCACAAATTGACACCTCTCCCACCCAGGACCAACCTGCAAAAAAGAAAATATCAACAAGTCAAAAATTACCTAATAAGAAAAAGTATAGCCAAAATGAAGATAAAGAAAACTTGTAATAGGAAACCAAAGGCCATGAATTTGTACCAGAGATGAAAATATGAACATGATGTTCATTTAAAGATTATACTTAAAAAAATAAATCCTAAAAAACAAACAAAAATAGATAAGAAAATATTTAATATGAACTCCAGATCTGAAAGAATTTTTTTTTAAAAAATCAGATACTTTAAAGGTATTGTTGATTAACCTTAAAATGAATATTTATTTTAAAAGATAAGAAAAAGAAACTTACTCTTCTAAAGAATTACAGATGATGAGGTCTTCCACCACCGAGATCCTAACGCCGCCATGAGTTTGTGCCGCTAAATCCACCGCTCGCGTCAAAGACGGATCTAAATTATTAAATTAATAATCAGTACAACGAATTCTCCCAAAAAAATCAAAATTAATTGAATATGCAACAAACCGTCAACATTAACAAAGAAATCTAAACATCCCTTAAATCATAAATGAATAATAAAATACAGCAAAAATCAAAATTCAATCAAAAATAAAAGTGGAAAGACGAGGAAATGGTTTGGTACCTAGCTTGTTTGTATCAAGATCTTGAAATACTTACAAAAGACGGTTCCCTTATGCTCTCCATCTTTGTGAACCATAAACACGGAAGAAGATCGATCAATGCCCGAATTTCTTCAACAAAGAATGGAGATAAGGATGCGAAAAGATCAAAGTAACAAGGGGTTCAGTGAAAAAATGGCAAACTGAAATGAAGAAAGGAACAAAGGAGATCGAAGGATAGAAAAAAACGGCTAAGGAAAATGAAGTGTAAAAAAGGAAATGAAATGTAAAAACCCTAACTGCAGTGATTGTTTTGTGTTGAGGCGAGTGGGTCACTTTATTTGGGCCGTCGAAATCATTGAGGCGGGTAAGTCAAAGTTATCCTCGACTGGATACCTCTAATAAGGCGGGTTGGGCCTATGTTTGCTTCTACAAAGCTATTGGAGCGAACATGGGGTCAGCCCGCCTCGACAGCTCAGGCAAATGGGGCGTATAATTTTTTGCCCCCCTCAACAAGGACTAATGAGGCATATAATATTTTGCCCCCCTCAACAGGGGGGCTTCAATAAGTGTTTTTTCTACTAGTGATTACACTTTATGTTAATTAGTAGGTTATGTTCAAGACTCAACCCAAAGACATAACTTAAAAGCAATTCAACAATTACACAATCAATCAATGACACTTCATTTTAATCCTTTAGAACTTGTGATCAAACATAGGACTCAAGTGAAATTACTCCATTGTTCCTTCTCAAAAACACTGTTTGAGATAACCCGACATTGCCTGTTAACAAGCGGGATGTGCCCTTAGCATGAAGAGTCCTTAGTTCATTTCACATACACTCCTTAAATGTATTCTACACGGCAGAAGAATAAATGATGCATTGAGGAAATATTCAATAGGCTCAATGTATGCTAGACATCCCGTACAATAGCATTACAATAATAACTTGTATGTGAAACAATCCTACATGCATATCAACTTCAACAACATGCTTGACATAATTCAACGATTATCAATGTCCATAACATGATAGTTCAATAGAATCTATAAAGCATTAATTAATCCATAGCATGCTCATTCACGTAGAATACATAGATTCAATAATAATTCTCAACATGCTTGTTCACACATCAAACATGAATTCTCTACACTTAAGTTCACATGATTCACAATCAACACACATCATAAAGTCCTCATGGGATAGTTGGTCACCCTAGTCATGTACGTACCTGGAATACCTAAGTACGGGGGCCACTGTGCGAATCACGACTCAAGTTAGAAATCAACTCCTATAAACACAAAGGAGAAACTTAATTATTATCCATGTTTACTAAATTTCCAGCAACTATTTAAGAATCTAAAACCTTTGGTTTATTTGGAAATTAATCGTTATTCCTTAATTTAATAGTCTCAAATAGTCAACTCAAGTCCTACCATAAAAACATTGACTTTTTGGCCTTAAAATCATTAAAAATCAACACTTTAAGCTTTATAATAAATCTGAAAATTTAAGTTGATTTCCATAATTTAAATCGTCATTAAATTATGTGAATCAATCGCTTGAACAATTGAAATTAAAATCCTATCAATAGGTCATTAAGAAAACCATGTTTTGACCTTAAAAATTGACACTTTATTTAATCATTAAATCTGAAAATTAAACTTCTTATGATTAAAAATCAATCCCATCAATTAAAACACGAAAACATTAAAACACGGTGTTCATAACCGTTCCCATCAATTTAAATAATCCAAAACAATTAAATAATCGTAATTAAATAATTTAAAACGGAATTTGGAACAAGGTAAGAAGTATACGGAGTTTGATTAACAACAACAACACACACACACACACACAACAACAGTTTGTGTTGCGTGTGTGGCAGCGACGCAAAGCAACTGCAGCATCACGAGCACGACAGGGTTCTCACAGCGCTCGTGAGCAGATCACACGAGGAGCAGCTCGCGCGAGGGCGCTGGGCATTGGGCTCCGCTCGGCATGACAACCGCAACAGCAGCGCACGCGGTGCGCGCGAGGGAGTGAGGGTGTGTGCGTGAGGCACGACAAGGTAGGCAGGGGAGGCACGGGCTGGCAGCGAGCAAGGCACGAAGGGGCGTGCTTGCTTCACTACTACAAAATAGGGCTATAGCAACGCCTTTTTAGATAACAGTTTTCCTGACGTTGCTATATCATAGTTATTGCAACAGTTAAATAATTATTAATTTGAGTACACTTTGACTTTGGAAAAACGTTGCTATAAAAAAACTATTGCAACACTTATACATTATGACTATTTTATTGCAACAGTTTTAGTTTTTTAATATTATAATGAGATATTACAACGGTTTTTTGTCAAGCATCTAAAACATGTTAAAAATTAAAAATTAAATAAAATAAGAAATTGGTGTATTAAAAAAATTTCAGTAGAGCGGTGTTTTTTATTTCGCTCCCCACTGCTTTTCACGATTTTGTTCACCCAAAAGGCCAAAACCCTTAGAGGCCTCTGCGTTCTTTTTCTCTTTCGCCCTCCTCGTCGTTGTCTTTTATCTTCCATCATCGTTCCTTGAAGCAACAGGCGATTGTAGATTGACGTTTCGGAATTGGCTATTGCGGTTCTAGATTGAAGATATAGAAAGCGGCAAAATCTAGTTCTGAATTGGCGAGAAGAACCACGTCAGTTTGCATCTCTTCAAATTTGGGCTTAAATTTCACAATTTTTCTGTTTAAGTTTTAATCCGATTTTGATGGAATTTTTCTATGTTGTTTTGAGTTCTAAATTAGGGTTCTTAATTGGGGAATTCGGTTAATTGGGGAATTTGGTTGATTGGGGAATATGGTTGATTTGGGAATTTGGTTGATTGTATTCATGCGTGTATTTGTTGATTCCAATGGGTTATTTCGGCTTATTTATTAAAAGTTCAGTTATTCTGCCACAGCTTCCTTTCTTTTGTTGTCTGGATCAGTTGGTTGTTTGGTGATGATGTGGAGTTTTAATTCACTGCTCCGTTCTATACTATTTCTATACTGTTGTTGGGTTATTTTTTTCTCGTTTCTGCTGCTTTGTGCTATTCTGCTGCTTTGTGCTATTCTACTACGCTATACTGTTGTTGGTTTTTTTTCTCGTTTCTGCTGCTACTGCTGCTCTATTCTGTGTTGTTGTACTACCTACTACTCGTTTTCAACTTCATAATATGGAAATATATGGTAAAGTGTTTTGTAAATTTGACCCATGTAGAGAGCATGTTTGGGAGGGAATGTGATGTTGGATATACATAAATTTGTATTGAGGTTTTAAGTGTTCACTTGGGAGAGAATCAAGCCTCTCGAAAGCTTGAATACTGGGTACATTTTCTGTATATTCCAGCTTATTAATCAAAATCACCCATCTTCTTCCTTGTAATTTTCTTATTTGATGTCTACGACATGTTAATTTATAGTAGTAACCTCCATTTACTCTGCTACTTCAGAACAGTTTATTATCAGTTCATTTTATTATTTGTTACTCTGTTGTTTATTATCAGTTTATTATTAGTTTCACCTTTTTCTTTTCTTTTCCTTTTTATTGGGGAGCGGGGGTGACACAAGGTTGGCTGCAATGAGGCGGGGGTGTGGGGGCTAGGCTGGGTGAGATGGAAAGCGCACATGAGACTAGGGTTGTCCGTACTAAGTTATTCAAATGCCTTTTAATAGGCTTACTAAGGGAAGCAACCCTCTAAGAGATAAATACACTATAGTTAGTTTCCTAATAACAAGGGATAAATACAAGGGAATAATTATCTAAAGTAACAACTTAAAAAATCAGTAAGATAAAACAAATATTAACTAGGTAAACTGGTCAACGCGACGTAGACTTATCTCCAACAAGGGTGACTTTTCTATATTTCTTAACATTTACATTTTTCTAATTTTTCCACTTCTCTTTCAAGTTCACCCATTTTAATTCAATTTATGCATTATAATCTTAGATTTCATTTTCTTTTAAAATGCATGTTAGAATTATTTAGATTATGAATAGGTAATTAAGGTTGTTTACGACTTTAATATGATGGATGCTCATAATTTCTTATTGATTTTGGAGATTGAAAATCTGATTTTGTGGTTCAGTTTGTAACAATGGTGTTGTCTTTTCATAATTTCATCACTTCTTAAATAGGTCTACTCAATTTCTGACAATTTTCTCTAGTTCTAAAATTTAAATTTTGATTATTTTTCCTTTCAATTTGAAAATTGACGTGTGTTTCACTAGCTATACGAATTATATGGGTCAGGATTAGTGATATCTCTGAAGATGGGTACTATGATGAAAGCATAAAGTTATATGATCGATTCTTCATTCTTACATTTTTGTGTGTATTAACTAAGTGTAGAACTTATAAACATGACTGAACAAAGAATGTTTTCGATCATGGTTGTTGGACAGATGTTTTTCTATTAGTAGACGATTATGTGATTGTATACGTATAATATACGAAGTATTGTTTTATAAATGTGATGTGAAAAACTAAAGATTAAGAGGGGGAGAAAGAATGTGTAGGTATCTGTTAGGGGGAAAAATACCCTCTTGGTGACATGGGAATACGTGGCAAGCATTGCTTACGTGGCTGCCAACAAGGCGCAAGGTGGCATTATTCGAACGGTATTCCCAACTGCTGGGCTCAAAACGGACGTTACAAACCCTTGATGAAGCCGGCCTTCATTACGTATTTATTATCTAATTATGAGCAATTATTCCATAAACGTTACATTCTTGTTGTAAATGCCTATAAAATGGCTTAGTCTTGTCTAGTTTACATACATGATTTTCAAGCAATAAACCTACGATTATCCTATGCTATTACATCTTGCTCTCACCATTTTCAATTATCTAGCTCGATCGATTGTTAGCACCTTTATCAAGGCAAGTTCGTCTCTAAGTCGAATTTGTCCAAAACAATTTGGCGCCCACCGTGGGGCTGACAACCAAAAGCAGCTCGATAATACCATTCCGATCACCATGTCTGGGAATGCTAGCTCATCCAATGATATCACTCGTCGCTTCGAAGCCATGGAGCAGCGCATCAACATCCTCCAAAAGGAGAACGAAGCGTTTCACTCTCAAGTGAGGTCCACCGCCTCCATCGCCACCGGATCCAGGTTCCAGTACCGACGAGACATCTCCGGGTTAAACCGCCGCTTGGATCTTGACGCAGCTCCAGATCACCCCCTCCATGTACCCTTTGGCGAACCTGGGGGTCCCGTTCTCCAGCAGATCCCCGCGAATTCGATCCATTACCGAATCAACCCCGTTCTAACCCGAGTTGGCTTCCCCCGCCTCCAACTCAACCATCCTCTGCAGGTACATCGGCAACAGTTGTCACCTCGATGGCTGCCCGGGTAACCCCACCTCAGGTCGGCATGACGACATCCACCATGGCGACGGCCCCCGCCTCCGCTCCGGTGTCTCGTCCGTTGCCTCCCCCAATGGTGACCATGTCAATGCCCCTGCCTGTTACGCTCCCGGCGCAAGGATCAACGCCAGCAATTCAAATGCCATGGGATCAACTCTTCTCTCAGCAAGTCGTCCAACCTGTTGTTAACCTGGTCACTTCGGCGCCAGGGGCACCTCCCCAGTTGATGATGATTCCTTTGGCGAGCCAGGCGCAGCAAGCAGCATTTCCCAATGCCCTAATGCGACCTGACTCTTCTCGAAACTATTCTCCATACACTCCTCTTAACAGGTCAGTCGCTCCGGTTAGTCACGGTTTCGTAACTCCTTTCCCTTATGTTGCAGGTACCCACGCTACTCAAGGAACGCCCCCTTACATGCAACAAGTGGTGCCGCAGTTCACTCCTCACTAACCTCATGGCGTACACCCACAGAGTACCTATTATCAACATCTCCAAGCCAGCCTTCCCGAAACGTTTAGCCCCCTCGTCCCGGTGCTCAACAGCATCTGTGAGAACACTAATCACCAACTCCAACAAATCATGACCATGATAAACAAAATTCCTGGTGTACCAACACCAATCAAAGAAGCTAGCCTAGACAGTTATGCCGACTCCCCATATGCTGATCCCATTGATGCAATAGACATCCCGAAACGATTTAGCCCACCCAACATTCCCATGTACGACGGGACAACCGACCCAAGAGAACATATCTTGACCTACAAACAGCGGATGATGACCATCCCAGTCCCCAAACACATGAGAAAAGCCAACCTTTGCAAAGGGTTCGGTTCGACATTGGTTGGGCCCGCCTTGAAGTGGTTGACTAGCCTGCCAAATGGATGCATTACCTCTTTTTCCCACCTCGACAACATGTTCAACCAACAGTTCGCCAGCAGCAGATGTCTAGAGAAGCAGACAAGCGACATATACCGAGTAATCCAGCGTCCTGACGAACCCCTGAAGGATTATATAGCCCGGTTCATCAGGGAGAAGGTGACCGTTCCTGAATGTGATGTTCCGACAGCCATCGAAGCGTTCAGACAGGGATTATATGGCGAAACCGACCTCTGGAGGGATTTAATCAAATACCCCTGCAAGACGTTCGAAGATGCTCAAGCCAAAGCAATGGCCCAAGTTAGGTTGGAAGAAACTCTCCATTCTCGGAAAGGGGGCAATGACTACTCAAAGACAGAAAGACGGTTGCCCTACCCCAAGAGGACCAACGACCGCCCTGCTCCTTATTCCCGACCTCAACATGTAGCAGTGGTGGAGGAAGACGACGACTCCGACTGGAAGAGCAGCCCGGATCTACCTCCAAAAATTAACGAATATTCTTTATGTGTTGACACTGTAGGTCTGATGAACCACCTCTCGAAGATGGGGAAAGCAGTGCAATGGCCGCCGAAGTCTAGCAAACCCGAGTCGAAGAAGGATCCCTCCAAATGGTGTGATTTCCATGTCGACATCGGTCACACAACCAACGCCTGCGTCGCGTTGAGGAGAGAAGTAGCCTACCTGCTGAAAAATGGTTACCTCAAGGACGTCATGTCAGATAAAGCTCGTGGCATTGTCAACAAAGACAACTCTAACTCTCCATCTCGACCTCCTTCACCTCCCCCTCATACTAAAACTGTGAATTTCATTGCTGGAGGTTCTGACATTTGTGGTTTAACTTATTCTGCAGCGAAGAGACACGCCCGAGAAAATGAGATAGACAGACCAGTCCGAGCTGTAGCCGCCAAATACCTAACCCCTATATCTTTTGATGAATCTGATGCAGGGGACATCTCGAACAAACATCATGACGGCTTGGTGATATCTATTCCTGTTGGAAACTGCATGATCAAACGAGTCCTCATCAACAATGGCAGCTCAACTAACGTGATGATGCTCGACGCCCTCAAGGAGATGGGGATCAACCCAGACACAGATGTCGTCAAAAAATCCACCGTGCTAATAGGGTTCAGTGGCGAGGCAAAAACCACCTTCGGAGAAGTTACCCTACCCGTTTACGCACAAGGAATCAACCAACAGGTAAAATTCTGTGTTATTGATTGCCCTTCATCTTACAACATTATTTAGGGCAGGCCGTGGATCCACGACATGAAGGCCATCCCTTCGACATATCACCAAACCATAAAGTTCCCGACTCGATGGGGGGTTCAAGAAATCAAAGGAGACCAGCAAGAGTCCAAAGAATGCTATAAGGCGGCCCTAAAGCCATCGGCCACAAATAAATCCTTATTATATCCAACTCCGAACCAGCGAGCTACGAAGAACCTAAATCTGAACAACTCGACGAGATCATCTTGGATCCTGCGAAACCAGAACAGGTCGTCTTTATTGGATGCGATGTACCCGACGACATCAGGTCGGAGCTCGTTACATTTCTCAAAGCCAACGCGGATTGCTTCGCATGGTCACACGAAGATATGCCAGGCATCAGCACAGACGTCATCACTCACAAACTCAGTGTCGACCCCCGACATAAGCCCGTAAAACAAAAGCGGCGGAAGTTCGCTCCAGAACGCAACCAAATTATCAACGATGAAGTTCAGCAACTACTAGATACAGGAAAGATCAGGGAGGTGAAATATCCAGACTGGTTGGCCAATGTCGTCGTAGTCAGGAAGAAGAATGGGAAATGGCGAGTGTGCATAGATTTCACCGACATCTACAAAGCATGCCCTAAAGATTCTTTTCCCCTACCCCACATCGACGCCATGGTTGATGCTACTGCGGGACACGAGATGCTCACATTCATGGACGCGTTCAGTGGCTACAACCAAATTCTGATGCACCCAGAAGATCAAGAGAAAACCGCCTTCATCACAGAGCGGGGAACTTATTGTTACATGGTCATGCCGTTCAGATTAAGGAACGCAGGCGCCACCTATCAGCGCCTAGTCAACAAAATGTTCAGAAAACAGCTGGGCGACACAATGAAAGTCTACATCGACGACATGCTTGTGAAATCCAAGAAAGCCTCGGATCACATCACGCATCTTCAGCAAGCCTTCGACGTGTTGCGAGAGTACAACATGAAACTCAACCCCACCAAATGTTCGTTCGGAGTCTCTTCCGGAAAATTTTTAGGTTACATGGTTACTCAAAGAGGCATCGAAGCTATTCCTGATCAGATCCGCGCAATCATCAACTTACAATCACCTCTAAACCAGAAGGACGTACAAAAATTAGCAGGCAGAGTGGCTGCCCTCAACCGCTTCATCTCCAGGTCGTCCGACAAGTGCAAATTGTTCTATGACATCCTCAGGAAGAATGAGAAGTTGAGCTGGACTGACCGACACGAAGCCGCATTGCAGCAACTCAAGCAATACCTGTCAAACCCCCCGTTACTGTCCAAACCAAAAAACAATGAAGTGCTACAAGTATACCTCGCAGTTACAGAGTCGACCATCAGTGCAGTGTTAGTACGGGAAGAAGACGGAAAGCAGCTACCTGTTTATTACGTCAGTAAGTCCTTACTTAGCGCCGAGACAAGGTACTCTCATCTCGAAAAACTTGTCCTTGCTTTGTCGTTGCTTCTGTTATATTGCGTCCTCATTTCGAATGTCATCCTATCATTGTTAGAACTAACTATCCCATGAAGTCAATCATGAGGAAACCCGAGTTGTCTGGCAGGATGTACAAATGGGCTATACAATTAGGTTGTTACGACATCCGGTACGAACCTCGCACAGCCATCAAGTCGCAAGCCCTGGCTGATTTTGTGGCTGACTTCAGCCCGAGCCTCCAACACGAAGTCGATCACGAAGTCAACACACTGACCAACAATGGATCCTCGTCAACATGGACCCTACATACTGACGGCTCCTCCAACATACGGGGGACAGGCCTCGGCATCGTGCTAAAGTCGCCACAAGGGGACACCATAGTACAATCTTTCTGTTGCGAGTTCAAAGCTACCAACAACGAAGCAGAGTACGAAGCTTTGATCTTGGGGTTGTCATTAGCACTCGACATGAATATCCGCCGACTTGAGGTACCTTGCGATTCTTTATTAATTATCAGCCAGATTAACGGTTCATATGCAGCGAAGGACTAAAAAATGCAGGCCCACTTGGAAATAGCAAAAAGGCTCGTGAACAAGTTCGACTCATGCACCTTACAACAAATACCAAGAGACCAAAACACCCAGGCTGACGCCTTAGCCAACCTTGGCTCAAACATTAAACCTAAACTCACCTCCATCCCCGTAGTCCACTTAATGTATCCAGCCATCACCAAAGATAACCTACCCATCACCGAACAGTCTCAACCTACTCAAATGCCCTCATGGCGCGACCCTTACATACACTGGATTAAACACAACACTACCCCACCTGGAGTCACCCACGAAAAAGCCTTCCGCATGAAAGCCTCCAGATTTATCCTAATCCATGGAGTATTGTTCAGAAAGTCGGTTGCAGGACCGTACCTGAGATGCCTTGATCATGACGAGATCGAGTCGACATTGCGCAACATACATGATGGAGAATGTGGAAACCACGCCGGAGGAAGAAGCTTAGCCCACAAAACCCTTACCATGGGATATTTCTGGCCCACCATGAAGAAAGACGCAATCACCTTTGCTAAGAAGTGCGACTCCTGCCAGCGGTTCGCATCCATCTCTCATCAACCTTGTGAAGTACTCCATCCTATCTTGTCCCCTTGGCCCTTCACGAAATGGGGGATGGACATAGTAGGTCCCTTACCACAGGCGTCAGGACAACGCGTCTTCATGTTGGCAATGACCGATTACTTCTCCAAATGGATCGAAGCAGAAGCTTTCAAGCGAGTTCGAGATACTGAAGTCATTTCGTTCATCAAACGAAATATCCTTAGTCGGTTCGGTATCCCTTCCGAGATCGTCTACGACAATGGTTCTCAGTTCATCAGCAACAAAACCAAAGAATTCTGCAGTAGGTATAACATCACCTTGCACACCTCAACACCAAGATATCCTCAAGAAAATGGCCAAGCCGAGTCAAGTAACAAAATCATCATCAACAACCTCAAGAAGCGCCTCGATAACGCCAAAGGAAGATGGGCAGACGAGTTACCTATGATCCTTTAGGCCGACAGGACGACGCCAAAGACAGCGACCAACCACGCTCCTTTCTCCTTGGTCTTCGGTTGCGAGGCAGTCATCCCTCCCAAAGTCGAACTCCCCATAGCAAGAAGCAGTTTCATGGCACCAGGAATGAACGACTCAGTCTTGGCTTACGACATCGATACTGTTGACGAACTTAGGGAAGCGTCACTGGTCAGGATGGCCTCCTACCAACAAGCCGTCGCGAACAGCTACAACAAGAATGTGAGGGTTCGGATATTCTAGCAGGGAGATTGGGTTCTGCGCAAGGTCTTCCCAAACAAAAAGGATCCTCGACACGGCAAGTTGACCCCGACATGGGAAGGTCCCTACCAGATCGTGAGACGAACAGGACATGGTGCATACGAGTTAGTCGACAAAGACGGCACACCCATCCCAAGAAGTTGGAATGCGACACACCTAAAACTGTACCATTTCTTAACACTCGAATAACTTTTGCTTTCTAAGTTTTTCTAACACAACAGGTACTCTAGCATTCATCGCCATTATGTCGATACCCCCGAGACGGAATGGGCATGACGTATTACGAAGTCGAGAACATCTCGAACTATATACACTTATAAGTAACCAGAAGTTAAGTCCCTCTCCTCTATCTTTTTTCCTTTTTTGTATGTTATCACCACTACTGACTTAGGCATCGGAGGGCCGTTGGCTCCACCAACGGCCAACCCTCACGCCATCGTCTTGTTTTGCAGACAACACCGTGGCGACATCATAAGTATACACTTAGGAGGAATAACGAACATAAAGACTCGACTCGACTTCGTCTCGTATTTCTCCTTGAACTCTTTCTTTCTTTTTTTCTCCTTGTCGTAATTTCCTCTCATTTTTATGTTGCTCCATACTGACTTAAGCATCGGTGTTGTGTTGACAGTATGGTGCCCACATGGTGACGAATTCGACAAGGAGACAACAGATGAAGCAAAGTGTACAACACAACATACATGAAACCAAAAGTCGAAATTGTGCACGCATGTTTAGAAACACGAAGTGAAAGGAAAACAGTGTTCTTTTATTCAAAAATGCTTGTATACATTACATATTACAAATCTTAGAAATTACAAAACACAATTTAGGCCATTACAAAAACGCCTGGTACACTACAATGTACACTACATACATAATGGAATACAGATCTACTTTTTTTCTACAGCATACATTTCTTGCAGGTTCCCCTTTGACAGGCTGGAGGCGTCACCAAAGTCGAACTCGAGGTATGTGCCCAACCTGCAAAACAAACACCAAACCAAACACATTTTTCCAAAAACAAAGCAAGCACCACAGAATTCACAAACCACAAATATTTACATGACTTGCCCCCTTGGACAAGCCCAAAAACATTCAAAAGACTGCCGCCTTCAAGGCGAAACACAACCACAAATATCTTTTCGACCTTCCCAAAGGCCGAACACACAAAACATTGTTTAAAAAACCATTGTTTAACAAACACAACATTCAAATTTAAATTTTTTAAGGAGGGGGGACAGAACTACTCCTGATGATCTGCTGGGCCTGCATTCTCCCCTTGTTCGCCATCGCCTGGTGCCGCCATCGTCTCGACATCGGGGCTGGTTGCAGTTGCACCCTCCTCGACGTCTTCTTCATCGCTAACGGCACCAGGGGGGATATAGTCTTCGGGGAATGCAGTGTTGAACTGAGAAATGTCTTCGTCAGGAGTCTTGTTCACATGTTTGCCCGCCTTGAACTCCTCCATCATCTCGGCCTTCGTTTTCCAAGTGTAGTAACCAGCACACTCGTAAATCCTCGCCTTGACTTTGGAGAGAGACGTCTTCAGCTCGTCGACCTCAGCAACCAGCGACTCCTTCTCAGCATTCAACTGTGCGACCTCAGCAGCCCCCTTCTCTTGACTCACCTGCAGCGCCTCAGCCCTTGCTGTCGCCTCCTTGGCCACATCGCCAAGACGACCAGCCTCCTGCTTTGCCTTCTTCATGTCATTTTTTAGTTTTACTATTTGATCTTCTAACATGATGACATGATGACGTGTGGCTAGAGAAGATTGCAGGGCCTGTGTGAAAGCAAATTATTTAAAGTGTAGAAAGTGACGAGATGAGGATGGCAGGGGCGAAGAAATTAAAAAGAAAAAGCAAACACATACCCTCCATGCATCCGAGACGCTCTCGACAGTTGCAGCTACTGGGGACAAAGACTCCTGGCGCTCCCGGCTTGACGGCATCCAGAGACGATCGACTTCAGGCCAAAGCTGAACCCGTGGCACATCTGCCGACCCGTAGTCGTCAGGGAACTCCACTGCAAGCTTCCTCTTCCGAGATGGAGGCGGCAGCTTTTTCTCAGCAGGCAGAAGCGAGCTGGTCTCCTCCGTCACCGTGGTGTCAGTTGAAGCCTTTGGCGGCCTCGGTGGTGACAACACAGTGATGGGTTTGGCTCGAGACACACTTCCCAGTGACTCCAACCTCTTCCTCAGCAATGCATCCGCAGATGGGGCCTTGCCAGAGCGTGTCGACGGGCCAGTACCTGTTGATAGCATTTATTTGACGACTCAGTCTCGTCACAGCAGTTGCAAATTGTATTTTGTATTGAAAAGGGCGACGAACCCAGACAGAATGTAAACTAACCCTAATCCATGTTTACCTGTTGATGTCGACATGTTCACAGGTTCAGAAACTTCTTCTTCTTGAGAAGGCTCCTCGCGTTCGAACTTGAGGCCGATGAAAGCTCTGTCCTTTAGAGGGACCCCCAACAGCACATCAGTCTTTTCTATGGCTTCGGCACTAACACCAACTGTGTCGAAGGATGCACCTACAAAAACACAAAAGTGAGACAAAGTCAAATCAACAAGCCCAAAAAACACCAAAAACAAACAAAATACCTCTAGCCATCCACTCCCCCGTCAAGAAGTCGGAGTCGGGCCCTAAACTAGCCAACTCCACAAAAAAGAACCGACCCATCCACCCGCGGTCGTTCGACTTGTCCGCACCAAGAAGAGCCTCCCTGTCGTCCTTGACATGTAGCAAGTACCTACCAGCCCCATAATTTTGGACCTTGTAGGTATACACAAGGTCCTCAACCCGGAACTCCATGTCCAGTTTGCCGGCTAGATGGTCGACCAGGTGCATCACCCTACAGACCTGCGGCATCAGTTGCGCCGGCGGCACAGCCAGCGCCCTTAGAACTCCTTGCACCAGTGGCGAGAAGGGATAAGTATACCCAATTCTGAAGGGATCCTCATAGAAGCACACCAAGTCGTCCGATACCCAATCGGCCCGTTCGTCGGGCTACGGCAAACGAATTACCGCCGACAGAGGAAAACCGCACTCCTCCCTGAGCGACTCCACATCCTGCTTCCCCCAAGTGGCCGGCCGAGCATTCTTTCTGTCCACAATGTGGGTAGGGCTTAAAATCGGCCCCTCAGTCAGATCGCACTCCACCACCACTCTCTTGTTCTTCGCACGGGTGGATTTCGTCCCCATTCGTTGCGACATAGAAGGAATCAAAGAAAGAAAGAAGAAGAGAAGAAGATGGAAGCCGAGCAGTTACCTGGAAAAAGGAGAGAGAAAGAGCGCCGATCGTTTTTTCTGGGAAAGAGAAGAGAGAGATTGCAGAAGTGATTGCGGATGGTTGGAAGCGCAGTCCTATTTATTGGCGCAGATAGACGGTTGGCGTCTCCAAGGCAAAAGTCATCATGATCTTGACGCCGTCAATGTTGGGGAGGTTAAGAGGCGGTTTCCGTTTTTTCCTTCCGCGAAACCCATTTCTCCTTTTTTGAACTTCCCAGAATAAATTCAAAATGGGTTTGGGGACAATTGTTAGGCGGAAAACTACCCTCTTGGTGACATGGGCATACGTGGCAAGCATTGCTTACGTGGCTGCCAACAAGGCGCAAGGTGGCATTATTCGAACGGTATTCCCAACTGCTGGGCTCAAAACGGATGTTACAAACCCTTGATGAAGCCGGCCTTCATTACGTATTTATTATCTAATTATGAGCAATTATTCCATAAACGTTACATTCTTGTTGTAAATGCCTATTAAATGGCTTAGTCTTGTCTAGTTTACATACATGATTTTCAAGCAATAAACCTACGATTATCCTATGCTATTACATCTTGCTCTCACCATTTTCAATTATCTAGCTCGATCGATTGTTAGCACCTTCATCAAGCAAATTCGTCTCTAAGTCGAATTTGCCCAAAACAGTATCACTTTATCTTTGACATTTATAATACGAAGTCCACTTTCATTAAAGGATTTCATTTTATTGGACAAGTACAAGAAAATTCAGAAAGTACGTGGATAAGGTTTGAATCATTAACTCACATATAGCAGGACAAAGTTAAAGTAAGAAACCATTAGTTTTACAGAAGTAGTTCACACATTATATCTTCCTAACTAAAACTACAATTGCTTTTTTTTTGGTTGGACAAGTAGAGCTTCTTGGAGGTAGTTTTCTGTGTGAGTCCAGCTAAAGTTTGGTGGCTAATTTTTCTTATAAAGCTAAGATGTTTACTTGTGATTATCTAAAAGTCCTGGTTTCATGGCCTCATTTATGTTATGTTTCAATATCTTTTTATATGAACTGAATGCGATGCAATACTCATGCGGTTAATTGCAACTCCATCTGTAATAATCTTTACTGGTTTTGTTGGTTTGCTTTTCCTCTTGTGTCTATGTTTTTTCGGTCTTGTCGCATGGTAGGTCGCGTGTTTGCTGGTTTTGTTGGAGTAATTGTTTTTCTTGGGATGTCTATTGGTACTGATTTATTTAAGAAATAATGATTTAGGTGCCCTAGTCAGTTTATAGCTCTTTTAGGAATTGTGCAATAATCAGTCAGAGAGGACTTCACCGAATTGCTTTATTTAGGAAGGACCTGGTACCAGGTTGAAAGCAGTTGCTCTTGGTGCTATAGTTATAACTTACGTGAATCAGGTTCATTGGTTTCTAAGGTAGGTTCAAACAAGGATTATATTTAACATATTACACTTTCTGATATGAAATTAGTTATGCTTGGTCGTGTTTTATGTTGAGATATTTGGCATTATTTGTCTTTAGTTTTGTTCCCCACTGTCGGGATATCCTGATCTTAGCACTTATATTAGGTTTGTGGCAAGTCAGGTTAGGAATTCCCAACTCGCTGACATCTCCCGATTCATTGAGCTGCCCAGTCTTTCAATTAGAAACACAAGCTCATGGACTGGTCCATTACCAAAAAAATCCTTGTTCATTTTTTTAATTAAAGGATTCGCGCTGTCAGCCACTTAATTATGTGATTTGTAAGATTAATGGTTTATTAACACATATTCGATGTGCTGACGTCTTTTTTTGTCTTTACAGTCCCTGCCACTTTGGCTCCTCTTCTTTCTTATCTGTGTGCAATGTTAGCATTATGTGAAATGTTGTTTCGATCAATGTACTCAATCCTTGTGTGTTTTTTCTTTTTCTTTTAAACGTTTCTGGAGGGGTGTAAATTAGTAAGGTAGAGCAGTCTATCAATGTCACCCTCACTTTTGCTGCGAGGAAAAGGATAGTAAATTAGTAAGTGAATAACTCACTTTTATGAAACCTTGCTGGATTTATTCTATAACCTTTCTTGAATCTATTATCTTGATCAAAGTCTTATGGCATCTATATTTTGTTGCATTTTGACAGGGATCCATTCTCCAAAGTTGTGGATTCGAAACATTTGAAAGCTTCTCTTGTGTCTCGTGGTAATCATCTTTTGCAACTAATAAAACAATATAATTTTAATTATCAAATATTTCAATCTTATTTTTTTGGGAGTATATAAGTTTCTAGAGTCTTATACGTAGCATATCCAATTAAAAGAGTAGATCAAATATTATTTCTTGGTTGTTTCTACAAGACAGACTAATGACTGCTGATAAATTGATACGACTCCACAACTAAACCAAAAAAGAACATAGATACACCCATTCATAGATGATTTGGGTACAATTTATGGGATGATGCAAGTACAGTGTGTAGATGACTCTCATGGATACTCTTAATTGATGGAGTTAGTTAATCTACTAAAACAATGGCTCTTAGTGGAGTTTTGTATCTGACAGATTGACATGATCTGATAGCTGAAGTAGACACAGACAAATTCTAGTGACCAAGAGTCCTCTATATAATAGAGATTTCTAAGGAGATTATTTTAGTTGAAACACCAAAATCGTGTTGTTTGATACAAAGATCTATGATCAGGCTTTGGTTTTGGTTTTATCAATAGAGAGGCAATAATAGGTAGAGCTTCATTTTTATTAATGAAGATAAAACTAGAGTGATGATCAAAGTTATTTCTGAAAGATTAATTGACACTGTAACCAAATACTAGAATAAGTTGCTAATGTAGGGTTGGCTATCTTTGACAATGAAGGGAACGAAGGGCTAGGAATCTGAAACAGGGACTGTTTTAATCATCATATACCTTTCTTTGATGATTTTGTAGCACCAAATCTTTTAGATTTGATGAGTTGTTTTATCCATCATGACTTAGGCAAGAGCCTTATCAGAAGAACCAGAGTTTTGACATGGGGGTGAGCAGCTCCTCTTCGTTTTAACTCTATCTCTCTTCATCCGTCCCTGCTCTATTTCAAAGAGGAAAATAACCATACCTGTCTAATGCGCTTAGGATCCACATGGCGTAACGCGCAAGCTAGGGAAACAAAATGGGGATAGAGGTTTGAACTTTGAACCCTTGACTTTGTGTTTGCAATTACCAACTTTACCATATTGGAAAATTATTTTATAAAATAAACTTATGTTATGTATACAGCTAAATTTCATAATTTTAGCCGTGGCAAATGCCAGTAGTAAAAAAAATTGACAACGATTTTTTTTTGTCAAAAGATGGTCAGATGTCCTCAAGGCTTCATAATTATAACCAATCAGCAACAGCAACAACAACAACTATATTATAATCAACATTTATAACTGTTCTGTTTTTCTGTTCATTTAAGTTCTGATCTTCTTTGATTTTCAGTTCAGTTCTGATCAGTTGTTTGTTCAGTTCCGTTTTGATCTGCTTTGCTCGTTTGTGTCTCTTTCAGTGCAACTGTGTTGTGGTTTTCAGCTGTTGTTTTGCAGAATTTATCATATTATTTCATTTTAATTACATGCATTAATTTTCTTATTATATTGACTATTATTTTCTGTTTACAGGATGGTAAGAAGGAGAATAGTAGATAAAAGGATGGCATGAAGGGCACAGATTGAAGTTCTTTTGGACTGATTTGGACAATAAATTAAATACTAGATAGATTTTACATGTTTAAACTATTAGTTCTTTTTGGAGATTCATTGGTTTTCTTAATTGATGTTCTTATATTATAACAATTATTTTTGTTATTAGAATGATTGTTATGGATATTTTGTTTTAATAATAAGTAAAACTTAATTCGAAATAAATGTTTTCTACTTGTAGTGGTAAGATTATTTGGTATAATATTTTCATATAAATGAGCTATTAAATAAACACGTATGAAACTGTTTCTATAAGGTTACATTAAAGTGTCGCAATAGTTGTATCAAGAAACGTTGTTATATATAGATCACATAAAAATGTCGCAATGGTGTGGCAAGAAACGTTGCTATAGGCTCATGTAAAGGTGTCGCAATAGTTGTATCAAGAAACGTTGCTATAGACTCATGTAAAAGCGTCGCAATAGCGGTATCAAGAAATGTTGCAATAGACTACAAAATTGTTGCAATATTAAAGCAATAAACGTTGCCATAGACTGTTGGTAGTGTTGCTTTAGATAATAAAAGTGTTAGCCTAGACCCTAAAACTGTTGCTTAAAATCCTAAATAAGTGTTACTAAAACTTAATAATTGTTGCCTTAGATATAATAAAACTGTTGGCAAAAGTTAAAAGTTGTTGCCTAAGAAAAGCGTTGCTAATGACAACTATGGCAGCAGTTTTATAATGTTGTTGCCTAAGGCATAATAACTGTTGCCATAGAGTTATAGCAGCGCCACCTATTGGCAACGCCATATAAAATGTTGCTATAGGTCTATGGCAACATTTAATAGATCTTTGCCAACACATTTAGGCCGTTGCTATAGCCCTATTTTGTAGTAGTGCTTGTGGCAGAAGAAAAGGGTGGACGAAGGAGAGAGAAAGTGCCGCAAGGAGGAGAGAGAGAGAGAGAGAGAGAGAGAGAGAATTCAGAAATATAATATGGGGATTTAATGAGGGGAAGGGTTGTATTTATAGCTTTTCCTTCCCTCATGGGCTAGGATTTGGGGTTTTGAGTTGGGCTTGCTTACGGGCTTAATTAAAATTAATTCCTTGCAAGCCTGTTGGGTTTGACAATGAAATTGGATTGGGCTTAGATTAGAATTAAATTCGTTTTCAAAATACGACCCAACAATTCCCGAATAAATAAATTCGTTTAATTTATTTAATAAAAAATCCGATTTTCTTAAATAATTAATAATTAAATTATTTAAAATAAAATACATTTAATTCTCATCAGATGCAATTAAATTCGTAAATCTTTATAAATACAATAAAAATATATTTATAAATTATGGAAAGTACGAGGTATTACAGCCTACCCTCCTTAAAAGAAGTTTCGTCCCGAAACTTGGGCACGGAAATCACAATTCAAAAATCTAGACTTAAGACTTTATGAGACTTTAATGCGTTTTCTTGTAGAAAGTTTTAGTTGTTGTACTCTTTAAGTAATTCAACATGACAATATAGAGAGAAACTTCACTAAAATGCACTAAATTAGGCATACCGTAAGGGGCAAATTAGGTAAATAAGGTAAAAAGCGCGAAATTCTACCGCACTCTACCCCCTTAAAGAAAACGAGTTACGGCCCCGTAACTCAACTAACCTCGGGAAAAAGCTCGGGATATTTCTTTCTCATTTCTTCCTCGGCTTCCCAGGTAGCTTCCTCAGATTCTTGGTTAGACCATAACAATTTAACAATCTTAACATCCTTAATCCGTGTACTACGCACTTTGCTATCGAGGATTTTGACAGGTCTTTCCTCAAATGTCAAACTTTGGTCTAACTCTATGGTCTCCGGTTGCAGTACATGCGACTTGTCCGGGACATACTTTCTCAACTGAGATACATGGAACACATTGTGCACTCTATGCAAGTCCATGGGTAAGTCTAATCTATATGCCACCTTTCCTATCCTTTCTAAGATCTCATATGGGCCTATATATTTTGGGCTTAGCTTTCCTTTCTTCCCAAATCTCATTACACCCTTCATATGTGAAACCTTAAGTAACACTTTGTCACCTTTTTAGAACTCTTCATCCCTACGTTTCAAGTCCGCATAACTCTTTTGACGATCTTGCGCGGCTTGGATTTCGGATTGAATAGTCCTAACTTGATTCATTGTGTCCTTTATCATTTGGGGACCTAGTACAACGGTTTTACTGATGTCACTCCAACATAAGGGACTTCTGCATTTTCGCCCATACAAGGCTTCGAATGGTGCCATTCCAATACTGGCATGATAGCTATTATTGTATGAAAACTCAATCAGATCTAGGCTATCTTCCCATCCACCTTGAAAATCTATCACACAAGCTCTTAGAATATCCTCTAGGGTTTGGATAGTCCTTTCGGTTTTCCATCTGTGGTTGGATGGAACGTTGTACTCATTTTCAATGTCGTACCAAAGTTCTTCTGTACACTTTTCCAGAAATTTGAAAGGAACCTAGAATCCCTATTTGATACGATATCCTTAGGAACTCCATGTAATCTCACTACATATTTGATGTAGGCTTTGGCAAGTTGTTCCATTTTCCATGTTTCTTTCATTGGTATGAACACTGTCGACATAACCAACCTATCCACTACCACCCAAATTGCGTCATTTCCACTTTTCGACTTCGGTTAACAAGTGATGAAGTCCATTGAGATACAGTCCCATTTCCAACTCGGAATTTCTAAGGGTTGGACCTTTCCCTGAGGTCTCCTACGCTCAATATTAACCTTCTGACAAGTCAAGCATCTTACCACAAATTCAGCCACTTCGTTCTTCATTCTTGGCCAGCAATAGACCTTCTTCGGATACTTATACAACTTATCACCACCCGGGTGAACAGAATATGGTGTATTGTAACCTTCTCTCATCAACTTTTCCTTTATTTCACTACACTTTTGAGCCACGCACCATCGTCCTTTGTACCTCAAACATCCATCGTCGTGGATCTTAAAATCCATCAGTTTTCCTTGCGAAATCTTTTCCTTGATTCGCTCTAGCTTAACATCTCCAGCATGATTCTCCCTGATTTCATCAAATACAGACGGTTGGATAGTTAAGGCATTCATCATTCCTTCAAGACATTCTCCATTTACTATCTCTAGATTCAATCGTTGCATGTCCTTGCACAGCTCGTTAGCAACTACTAACGCATTCACACTATGACTTGATTTCCCGCTCAAGGCATCTGCGACTACATTGGCTTTTCCCTCATGGTATTGAATATCCAGATCATAATCTTTTATCAATTCCAACCACCTTTTTTGGCGCTTATTCAAATCCTTCTGTGTGAAAATGTATTTCAAACTCTTATGATCCGTGAATATCCTACATTTCACACCATACAGATAATGTCTCCTTATCTTTAATGCAAATACTATGGCGGCTAGTTCTAAGTCATGGGTAGGGTAATTGGATTCATACGGTTTCAACTGCCTTGATGCATACGCAATCACCTTCCCGTTTTGCATCAATACGCACCCTAAGCCATTCTTAGAGGCATCACTGTACACATCATAGGTACCATTCTCATCTGGTAAGGTTAACACCGGCGCGGTTGTCAATTGCATCTTCAAAGCTTGGAATGCCTCTTCACACTGGTCATTCCACTCAAACTTCGCTTCCTTCTTCATCAAGGTTGTCATTGGTTTGCCGATTCTAGAAAAATCTTGCACAAAGTGTCTATAATAACCCGCTAAACCAAGAAAACTTCGAATATCGGTGACACTCTTAGGTGTAGGCCACTCACTAACAGCTTTTGTCTTTGTAGGATCCACTGCAACTCCTTTAGACACAAAATTTCCTAAAACGCAACTTTCTCCAGCCACACACTTCGAGAATTTGGCGTACAACTGGTTGTCTCTCAAGGTACTCAACACTGACCTTAAGTGTTTAGCATGATCCTCCTCACTCTTGGAGTATACCAGAATGTCATCTATGAAAACCACTACAAACTTGTCCAAGAATACATGGAATACTCGGTTCATTAAGTCCATAAAAATTGCAGGCGCATTGGTTAATCCAAAAGGCAAAACTGTGAACTCATAATGACCGTATCTAGTCCTAAATGCAGTCTTTAGTATATCGTGCTCTGTGATTCTCAACTGATGATATCCTGACTTCAAATCGATCTTTTAAAAGATTCCTGCTCCTTTCAATTGGTCAAACAGATCATCTATCCCAGGCAAAGGATACTTATTCTTGATTGTGACTTTATTGAGGTCCCTGTAGTCTATACAGAGTCTCATGCTTCCGTCCTTCTTCTTCACAAACAAGACTGGCGCTCCCAAAGGCGATGCACTTGGTCTAATATAACCTTTCTCTAGAAATTCTTCTAGTTAACCTTTCAATTCACTCACTTCTACTGGAGCCATCCGATATGGGGCTTTCAAGATAGGTGCAGTTCCGGGTATTAGGTCTACGGTAAAGTCAATAGGTCGATTGGACGGCAATCCCGGGATATCTTCCGGAAACACGTCCAAGAACTCATTTACCACTGCAATGTCCTCTGGTTTCTCTTTCATCACATGCTCTAAGTCTCTCACATTACATAAGAAAACAAGGTTCCCTTTACTGACTAGCTTCACGAGTTCCATTGCCATGATGATTCCTACATTTCTAGGTTTCCCAAGATGATGATAGGATACTACCTTTCCTAAGTTAGACTTCAAGTGAATCTTCTGCTTCTCACAATCAATCTTGGCTTTGAACATTGCCAACCAATCCATTTCCAAAATTACGTCTAAATCTCCTAACTCAAACTCGATTAGGCTAGACAAGAATATGGTCTTGGCTATGGTCAAAGGTACATCTCTATGGATCTTAGTACACTTCACAATATCACCGGTTGGTATCACTATGGGTACTTCAATTCCCTCGGGTTCTTCAACTTTAACTTCTCTAAGATACCCTTCGATACAAACGAATAAGTCGCACCAGAATCAAATAGTACTTTAACTAAAATAGAGTTAATAGAAAAAGTACTAGCTATGACGTCAGACGAGGTTTCAGCTTCCTGCCTAGTGATTACATTTAGCTTTCCTTGGGCAACTCCTTTGTTATAGCCACCTCCATTGGCATTTCCATTGGTGTTTCGGTTCCCATTCTGCTGATAGTTTCCCCCATACTTTCCATTACTCTAGCCATTATTGCCGTTGTTACCATTTTGGTAGCCCTTTTGGTTTCCACCATTATTTCCTCCATTCCGGTCCTGGTTATTCCGGTTGTTGTTCTGGCAATTGCCTTGGTTGGCCTTCCCATTCTTGGCCCAACACTCAAATTCTCTATGGCCTAGTTTCTCACAGAACCTACAAACAACTGGGTTTCTATTACAGTCCTGGCATGTGTAATCATTATGGCAACGTCTACACTCATAGACTCTCGTTCCATTCCCTGCAGACTGGTTCTTATTCCCATTGTTGTTGTGGAAATTGTTTCTGTTTCCACCATGATTTCCCTTAAACTGGAAGTGATTATTTCCTTTGTTCTTCTTAAAGTTTCCCTGATTTTGTTGGCCACCACCTTGATTTTGGTTACCAACATCTTTCCTCTTTTCACCAACTCCATTCCTTCTTTGCTGCAGACCATACAAATGGGCAGCTTTCCCGTACATGGTGTCAAGAGAGGTAAAGGTCTCTCTAGCAAGCATCATTTGCAAATCCATAGTTAATCCACTCTCAAATCTTTGAGCTCTAACTCCTCCGTTGCCACCACTTCAGGTGCAAACCTAGATAGTTCTATGAACTTGGAATAGTATTCAGTTACAGACATTGCTTCCATCCTCAGCTCGATGAACTCTTGGGCTTTCTGCTTTTTCAGATACGGTGGATAAAACTTGTTTCTCAAGGCAACTTTGAATGATTCCCATCCAAAACCAGCTCTCAAAGCATTCTCACACCTTTGCCACCACAAATTAGCATCTCCCCTAAGGTAATACACAACACTATTAACCCTAAGGCCTTCTAGGCAATTCACAGCTAGTATAAGCTTATTGAACTCTCTTAGCCAGTTCTCAAGTACAGAGGGGTCTACTTCCCCTTGGTACAAAGGAGGTTTACTCTGGGCCACCTTCTTAAACATTTCACCAGCTGGATCATGTCCTTGATTATTTCTATTATGTGCTAAGTTCTGCACTACTTCAGCTAGTTGCCTAACCACATCGGCAATCCCTTGGGTAGTCATGTCCCTTCTCCTGAATAAAACTAAAGGCTAACTTTAACAACTGGGTTGGACACTACCTTGCTAAAGCATTGCACTGAAAAGTCACACAATAGAACAAATTATGCACCAAAATTTCGGAACCTTAAGGCAAGATTGGCGCCTATTCTTGGGCTAATTCTCGCTTTAATTCCCGTCACAAAGTTTAAGTGGTGAAGAATTGAACCACCTTGCAAGTACGATTTCATTGAAGAAATACATGAAACTTCTTTGCGATAATCGCTCAAAGAAAACTTAAAACTTAGAGTTAGAGGTAATAAAAAGAATTCTAAACTTTTATTTCTTCAATGAGAGAACAATACATCCTTTGGATAGTACTTTATTTCGAGAAACCACAAAACGAATTTCTAAAACCATAAATAGTAGCTTGCTACTATATTACTCCACTAAAATAAGCATTAGCTATTACATTTAGAAAATTTTAAATGACATTCTACTAGCCAACCTCCCCTACAGACTTGTAGAGAGCGATCGTGGTCTTCAAAGTCATCCATGTCTTCTTTCGGATCGGATTCATACTCTATATCCTCACCGTTCTGTTGTAGCTCACTGTTTACTTCATCATTTGTTTCAGGCTCAACTTCAGTGTCCCTAGAAATCTCAATAGTGGGTTCAGGAATGATAGGATTGGGGTTTTCAATCTCAACAACATCATCATCACTATCCTCATTCATAAGGGTTTCCATATCACTACTAAACTATGTGTGGTTGATACTTTCCACCATCTTACCATCCTCAAAACATTGCTCTGCCATCTCTAAAATAGTGGTCATAATCTCCATGTCATACCTCCACCTACCATATGGAGTACCATACTTGAAGTAATTAGGAAGGCCACTATTAGTGTACATATCATGGAATTGTTGCTTCAGACTAATACATGGGATCCTATGGGGCAAATAGTGAATAACCATCTCGGCCATGACTGTAACACCCTAATAATTCCTTGCTTTTATAAAACTATTTTCCAACTTAAAATAAAGGAATTACTAAAGTATTACCGCCACCATGATAACGGTTAAGGCTAGTACCAGAATTACGCAGCGGAAATTAATGTTAACAAACTTTCAAACCAACATAAATAATATTTATTGAGGCCTCCTACAAGTTGGAACCATAACGGCCCAAAAACCAAGGTATTAAAAATCCAACAAACCCAAAACATGATTAAAGTATAATTTAAAATAGTTTCAAAGCACAAAAGAATGCAACTCTCTCAACCATCTCAAGCTACATGATTTCGATCGTACTTTGATCTACCAACCTGCTAAATTAATCTACTCCCCAACAATGCAAGTTCAAATGATGGATCATCATAGGGTCATTAAGGAGAAGGCCATGACCAAAAGACACAAAGCACGTAGTCAGCAAAAGCTGAGTACTTACAAGGCTAGAGTGAAATAAAACTATAAACATGCATCACTCGCTAAAGTACTAATCAACATGCAAAAGCCATTTAATGATTAACAAGCGAATACAAGACTCGACTCTTGACTCACAATTTAATTAGAATAAGCTTCAAACGGGCCAAAAGAATATTCCATAAAGGAAGGGTGTTGGGAGCCCACCAAACACCATAATAAATTATATAATGAATATCGGACCATACCGAGTGTCGGGCCATACCGACAGAATTCCAGCGCATAAATTAAATGAAACAACGTCTTGTATCATTAGTAGGAGAACGAGTTTTCCGGCAAGTCTCCCCCCATTGTTCATACTCAACGTATATACGTTCCAAGAGTTTTCAAGCTTGTCCTGGTTGCACTTTACGTTTATTAATATTTTATTAATGGTGAACTCGAGACTCGAACACCCATACATACATACAATTAATAAACGACAACCAAAACAATCTCATTTTAATCCTTTAGGACTTGTGATCAATAAGTCAAGACGTATTGAAATTACTACCAAGTTCCTTCTCACAAAAGGTGAGATTCCACATCATGCCTATTAACATGAGGGTTGTGCCCTTGCACGACAAATCCTAATTCATTTCATATAAAATATTCCCAACTGAACCCTACATGTGCGGTGGCTTACGTGAGCTAACCCTTCACATGTGGTAAAATAAATAGTACAACGAGGTACGAATAATTGGCTCAAATGTATGCTAGACATCCCGTACTATAGCATAACAATAGATAATTCATCATTTGCATGTGAAACAACCATACATGCATAAATATTGAACAACATGATTTACAATGAAATCCATACTCACAATAGTCCCAACATGCTTGTTCCATCAACAATTCAATAGTTCCAATAATAATAATTCACATGATCGTTCACCAAATCAAACATGAATCCACCAAGTTCACATAATATAATTCACATCAATAACAATCATGTAATGTCCCTTGACAAATAATGTGGTCGCCCTAGACTTGTACGTACCTTGAATATCTAAGTGTAGGGGACACTTTGCAAATACGATTACTCACTTAGAAATCACCTCCTATCATCAAAATAATGAAACCTTAATTATTTCCATGTTCATTAAATTTCCAACAACTTTATGAAATATAAAACCTTGATAATAATTAGAAATTAATCGTTCTTTAATAAAATAATCGTCTCAATTAATAAAACTAATCCTTAGTATGAAAACATACTTTTTTCACCCTTTAAATCAATAAAAACCAACACTTTAAACCTTTTTATAAATCTGAAAATATAATTGATTATATTATCATAATTAAATTAATCACCTAATTATGCTAATCAATCGACCCTTCAGGTCCAGGTTAAAACCCTAACTTGAATTTTCCAATAAAACCAATTTAACAACATAAAAATCAAATCTTTGTTACATAAATGAATCTGAAAATTCATACTTTAATAATTAAAACACGCCTAAAGAATTAAAACTTATAAATCCTCACAATACGGTGTTCACAACCGATTCCCAGCATTTTATTTATTCAAAACAATAATAATTTAAAATACGAAATTGAAATAAAATAGATAAAGGAAAATAGGATTATACCAATCCGGCCTATTGCACGGAACAACCACGAATTAATTGTGATTGGGCGAAAGAATTGAACGAACGAGCAAGAACACACACACACACACACACACACACACACACACACACACACCACTCGTGTGTGTGTGCGCGCGGACAAGGGCGAAGAGCAGGGCAGCAGCGCGCGCGGGACGAGGGACGAGGGGCGCGAGGGCTGGCGCAAGATAGAAGGATGAGGGCGAGGGATGGGCGCGAGCAACGCACACACTGCGCATCAATAGCACGCAGCAGCAGCAGGGGCGCGCTGGCTGGGCGGGCTGCGAGAGGGAGAGGGCGAGTGGGGCAGCGGTGGGCGAGGGCACGACACGGCACAACAGCACGCGAGTGCTCGTTTGCAGGTGGGGTGAGCCGGCACAAAGAGAGGAGAGAGAGAGAGAGAGAGAGAAAGACTGTGGGGCAAGAAAAGAGGAAGGGAGGCTTTAATGAAAAACAAGGGGATCATTTAATGAGGAGAGTCCTATTTATAGGCTCTCAAATCCCTAGTGGGCTAGGCTTGGTAATTTGACATTGGGCTTAGAAATTAAATGATTGGGGTAGCCTAGAGCTTAGAATTAAATTCTTTTGATTGGGCTCGATTAATAAAACGAGTTGGACTTTTATTTAAAAACCCAAACCTTTAAAATTACTTGCAACCCATTAAAATTCCCGACAAAAAAATTAAATTCGTTTCATAATTAATTAAAATAATAAATATTCTAATTAATTAAAATACATTTAAATAATATTTAAATGCGAAATAAATTCTAAAAATCGTAAAATGCTTTATAAATATAATAAAATATATTTATAATTATTATAAAAATACGAGGTATTACAGTCTACCCTCCTTAAAAGAAGTTTCGTCCCGAAACTTGAGTTCGGAAATCAAAATTTAAACTCAAAACTTGAGACTTTATGATACTTTAATGCGTTCACTTGCAAAAAAATTAAGTTGTTGTACTCTTTACATGATTAAAAAAGACAATATTGAGGGCAAATTCAATAGAAAGCACTAAATTCAACATAAAATAGGGGAAAACAAGGTAAAAAGCGCGAAATTCTACCGCACTCTAGCCCCCTTAAAATACACGAGTTACGACCTCGTAACTCAACTAACCTCGGGAAAAATCTCGGGATATTTCTTTCTCATTTCGTCCTCGGCTTCCCCAGTTGCTTCCTCAGATTCTTGATTAGACCACACCACTTTGACAATTTTCACATCCTTAGTATACGTGTACTACACACTTTACTATCCAGGATTTTGACATGTCTTTCCTCGAAAGTTAAACTTTGGTCTAATTCTATGGTTTCCGGTTGCAACACATGCGACTTATCTGGAACATACTTTCTCAACTAAGATATGTGAAACACATTATGCACTCTATGCAAGTCCATAGGCAAGGATAGTCTATAGGCTACCTTTCCAATTCGTTCTAAGATTTCGTACGGGCCTATGTACTTAGGGCTTAACTTCCCTTTATTTCCAAATCTCATGACACCTTTCATTGGTGAGACTTTGAGCAACACCTTATCACCTATGATGAACTCTTCATCCCTACGTTTTAAGTCTGCATAACTCTTTTGGCGATCCTGCGCCGCTTGAATTTTCGATTGGATGGTTCGGATTTGGTTCATGGTGTCCTCTATCATTTGAGGTCCAAAACACTACTGTTTGACTAATGTCATTCCAACAAAGTAGACTTCTACACTTCCGTCCATACAGAGCCTCAAATGGAGCCATTCCTATGCTAGCATGATAGCTATTGTTGTATGAAAACTCAATCAAATCCAGGCTATCTTCCCAACCTTCTTGGAAATCGATGACGCATGCTCGAAGCATGTCCTCAAGGGTTTGGATGGTTCTTTCAGTTTGTCCATCTGTGGCTGGGTGGAATGTGTACTCATTTTCAATGTTGTACCAAAGTTCTTCTGCACACTTTTCTAGAAGTTCGAAAGAAATCTTGAATCCCTATCTGATACGATATCCTTAGGAACTCCATGTAATCTCACAACATTCTTAATGTAAGCTTTAGCAAGTTTTTCCATTTTTCAGGTTTCCTTCATTGGTATAAACACTGCCGACTTGGTCAACCTATCTACCACGCCCCAAATTGTATTATTTCCGGTTTTCGACTTGGGCAAACAAGTGACAAAGACCATTGAAATACAATCCCATTTCCAGCTCGGAATCTCCAAAGGTTGGACCTTTCCTTGAGGTCTCCTATGTTCTATCTTGACTTTCTGACAAGTCAGACATCTAGCCACAAATTCAGCCACAAATTCTTCATTCTTGGCCACCAATAGATCTTCTTCAAATCCTTATACAACTTGTCACCACCTGGGTGCACAGAATATGGCGTATTGTGCCCTTCTCTCATCAATTTCTCCTTCAATTCACCACACTTTTGAGGCACGCACCACCTGCCTTTGTACCTCAAACTTCCATCATCATGGATCTTGAAATCTAATTCCTTTCCTTGCGAAATCTTTTCCTTGATTCTCTCCAACTTTACATCACCAGCCTGATTCTCCCTAATATCATCAAATATCGACGGTTGGATGGTTAAGGCATTCATCATTCCCTCAAGACATTCACTACTCACTATTTCAAGGTTCAATCGCTGCATTTCCTTAAACGGCTCGTTAGCAACTACTAACGCATTCACACTATGACTGGATTTCCTACTCAAGGCATCCGCAACTACATTGGCTTTTCCCTCATGGTATTGAATGTCCAGATCATAATCCTTGATTAACTCCAACCACCTTCGTTGGCGCATATTCAAATCCTTCTGTGTGAAAATGTACTTCAAACTCTTATGATCCGTGAATATCCTACATTTCACACCATACAGATAGTGTCTCCATATCTTCAATGCAAACACTATGGCGGCTAGCTCTAAATCATTGGTAGGGTATTAGATTCATATGGCTTCAACTACCTCGATTCATACGCAATAACCTTTCCGTTCTGCATCAATACACACCCTAAGCCATTCTTAGAGGCATCACTATATACATCATATGTACCACTCTCATCTGGCAAAGTTAACACCGGCGTGGTTGTCAATCGCGTCTTCAAGGCTTGGAACGCCTCCTCACATTGGTCAATCCATTCAAACTTTACTTCCTTTTTCATCATGGTTGTCATTGGCTTGGCTATCCTAGAGAAGTCTTGCACAAAGCGTCTATAGTAGCCAACTAATCCCAGAAAACTTCGAATGTCAGTCACACTCTTGGGTGTAGGCCATTCACTAACAGCTTTAATCTTAGCAGGGTCTACTGCCACTCCTTCTTTAGACACAAAATTTCCCAAAAATGCAACCTTTTCCAACCAAAATTCACACTTCGAGAACTTGGCATACAACTGGTTATCTCTCAGCGTACTCAACACAGATCTCAAGTTTTCAGCGTGATCCTCTTCATGCTTCGAATACACTAGGATGTCATCTATGAAAACCACTACAAACTTGTCCAAATAAGCATGGAACACACGGTTCATTAAGTCCATAAATATTGCAGGTGCATTGGTTAACCCAAAAGGCATAACGGTGAACTCATAATGTCTGTATCTAGTCCTGAATGCGGTATTTGGTATATCGTGATCAGCGATTCTCAATTGATGATAACCTGAGCGCAAATCGATCTTTGAAAAGATTCCTGCTCCTTTCAGTTGGTCAAATAGGTCATCTATCCTAGGTAAAGGATACTTATTCTTGATCGTGACCTTATTGAGCTCCCTGTAGTCTATACAGAGCCTCATACTTCCATCCTTCTTTTTCACAAACAAGACTGGTGCTCCCCAAGGCGATGCACTTGGCCTAATGTAACCTTTCTCTAACAGATCCTCCAATTGGCCTTTCAACTCATTCATTTCCGCTGGAGCCATTCGATATGGTGCTTTCGAGATAGGCGCGGTTCCAGGTACTAAGTCTATGGTAAAGTCAATAGGTCGATTGGGAGGCATCCCCGAGATCTCTTCCAGAAACACATCGAGGAATTCGTTCACTACCGCAATGTCCTCAGCTTGATCTTTGGTCACATGCTCTAGGTTTCACACATTGCATAAGAAGAGTGGGTTCCCTTTACTGACTAGCTTCACGAGTTCCATTGCCGTGATAATCCCTATGTTCTTAGGTTTACCAAAACGACGATACGACACTACCTTGCCTAAGCTAGACCTCAAGTGAACCTTCTGCTTCTCACAATCCATTTTGGCTTTGAACATGGCCAACCAGTGCATCCCTAGAATCACATCAATCTCTCCTAACTCAAACTCGATTAGGTTAGATAGGAACACGGTCTTGGCTATGGTCAATGGCACATCTCTATGGATTTTGGTACACTTTACTATGCTACCAATAGGTATGACTATAGGTACCTCAATTGATTCAGGCTCTTTCAATCCTACTTTTCCCAAAACGTCTACCGAGATAAAAGAATATGTTGCACTAGAATCAAACAATACTTTAACTAAAACGGAGTTAATAGAAAAAGTACCAGCTATGACGTCAGAGGAAGTTTCTGCTTCTTGCCTAGATATCACATTCAGCTTCCCTTGGGCAACTCCTTTGTTATAGCCACCTCCATTGGTGTTTCCATTGTTGTTTCGGTTCCCATTCTGCTGTTGGTTTCCCCCAGGATTTCCATGGTTCTGGTGGTTTCCATTTCTATTGTTATTGTTACCACCATGGTAACTCCTCTGGTTTCCACCTCCATTTCCTCCATTTCGGTTCTGGTTATTCCGATTATTGTTCTGGTGGTTACCTTGGTTAGGCTTTCCATTCTTAGAATAGCATTCGTACTCTCTTACTCTCTATGGCCTAACTTCTGACAGAATCTATAGGTCACTAGGTTTCCGTCACAATCCTTTCCAGGGTGATTCATGTTACAGCGCCTACAGTCGTAGGTCCTTACTCCATTCCTTCCAAACTGGTTTCCACCACCTTGGTTGTTGCGATCTCCACCATTGTTAGCTCTAAAATGGAAATTCCCATTCCCTCTATGCTTCTTAAAATTCCCTTGATTCTGTTGGTTACTCCTTTGATTCGATTTCCCAACATCCTTTCTTTTCTCAGAACCTCCATTCTTCCTTTGTTGTAACCCATACAGGTGACCAGCTTTTCCGTACAGGGTGTCTAATGAGGTAAAGGTCTCTCCAGACAACAACAACTGTAAGTCCATGGTTAATCCATTCTCAAACCTCTGAGCTCTAAGCTCTTCCATTGCCACCACTTCAGGTGCAAACCTAGAAAGCTCTATAAACTTGGAATAGTACTCTATTACTAACAAACCCTCCATTTTGAGTTCGATGAACTCCTGCGCCTTTTGCTTCTTCAGGTAACGTGCGTAAAACTTGTTTCTCAACGCGGTTTTAAACGCTTCCCACCCAAAGTTAGGTGTGGCTCTAAGGGTATTCTCACATCGTTGCCACCATAAATCAGCTTCGCCTCTAAGATAATACACAGCACTGTTTACCCTAAGGTCTTCGGGGCAATTCACAGCTAGAATAAGCTTATCAAATTCCCTCAACCAGTTTTCAAGTACACTTGGTTCAATCTCCCCGTGGTACAGTGGAGGCTTGCTTTGAGCTATTTTCTTAAACATTTTCCCAGTCGGATCATGCACCGGGTTGGCTCTAGTTTGAGCTAGGTCTCGAACTACCTCAGCTAGTTGTCTAACCACTTCAGAAATTTCATGGTTAGCGATATCCCTTCTCCTGAATAGAATAAAAGACTAACTTTAATATTGGTTGGACACGACATCACTAAGGCACTAGTTCGACAATGAACTCACTCACAACAAGAAGACAAAGCAAACGCGTCCTAGAGGAAGTTGGCGCCACTTTGGGGCCTTCTTTCCTACTTATTTGAGCATGTAATTTAGATGGTTGCTACATTGACCACCTTGCACATAAAATTTCATTGAAGAAATAACAAATAATCCCTTTGCGATACCAACGAAACTTATAATCGAAAATTGAACTTAAGAGATAACAAAAGGAAATTCTATGCTTTTATTAATACTTCAATGATAAAGTCTTACATCCATCAATAACATTACTTTTATTTCTCCAACCATAATTGAACTAATAACCATAAATAGTAGCTTTGCCACTTTATTACTCAACGAAATAAATAACTAAGGATTATATTTCTCTAAAGACTAATGTCATCACTGAAGGAAATAATGCCCTTGGTCCAAGTATGCATTCTATGTTAAGTCTAATAAATGCGGTTCAGTATTAATTAACAAGTTAATAATTCAGTGAGATCAAGTGAGCTGAATGCCTAGCTAGAGGCAGCTTCAGTTCAAGTGGAATTAATGATATTAATCCACAGCTTACTCTTGACTGAACCCGTAGGGTCACACAAATAGTACGTAAACGGATCAAGTATTTAATGGCATTAGATACTCCATCTATGGATATTCGGAATCGACGGATCTTGGTTTCAGTGGGAGCTGAGATCGTCACAGGCAAGAAATGAATACTCCGGAAACGATGATATTGCCGGAAACGGAAATATGGATCGTATCGGAAATATAAATATTATCCAAGTCGTAGATGTTGCCGGAAACGGAAACATGGTACGTATCGGAAAATATTATCGGAAAATGGAAATATTGCCAGAATCGGAAATATTGTCGGAAACGGAAATATTGTCAGAATCGGAAATATTATCGGAATCGGAAAATAATTCCGGAAACGGAAATATTAAATATTTGTTCGAAACGGAAATTGATTCCGGAATCGGAAATATTAAATATTGTTCGTATCGGAAATGAATTCCGGAATCGGGAATTTAATCGGAAGCGTATCGTACGAATTAGCATCGGACGAGGCCCGCTAGACGAAGGCCCAGCACGAAGCCAGGCCGTCGCCCAGCGAGCCAACGCACACCAGCGCACGCCAAGCCTCGACCAGGCCCAGCGCAAGGCCAGGCCCAGCCAAGGCCTTGGGCCCGCGCGCGCGGAGCGCAGCAATGGGCCGAGCGCTGTGCGCCTAGCGTGGGCCGCAAGGCTTGCGCGGGTGTACGGTGCTCGTGCATTGCTTGTGCGGGAATCCTGAAGCAATCAGGATTCGAAGTGTGATTAAATCCTAAAACTATTAGATAATGATTATTTAATTAGAGTCCTAGTAGGGTTATAATTAAATAAATTAGTATCCTAATAGGATTCCAAAACCCGTTCCATAACTCTATAAATAAGTGCCTAGGGTCACATATTTTCATAGATTATTCAAGTATTCAAAGTGAGTTTTTGAGAGAAAATTCAGACACATTTCGTACCTAAGAGTGCCGAAAATCTTTAGTACCTTAAGGGCGATTCTAGTTGGTCAATCTTAAGGCGGATCCGGACGTGCTGTGGACTATCTACGGAGGGACGACACTTGGAGTCCTAAAGACTTGTTCTTGTTCGGTTCGGGCGCAGCTAGGGAAGGCACGCAACAAAGAGTATGCATCTAAACTATGCTATATGATTATGTGTAAATAATATGTATTCCTGGCTAAATGGTTTTTCCGCATGATTTATGAATTGTCATATGTATCATAACCTAACAGTGGTATCACGAGCCCCTTATTATTTTCATAATCTAAATTGCATGAACATGGTTAAATATTAAAAATTTGCATGAATTAAAATGGGTGATTAATTTTCGTAATTGTTAATTAATTGCAAATTGCGTTTATTTAATTATACGTACGCAGTGTTTCGGCAGTTTCTTCGTTACTCATCCAAATCGAGTGATTTTTGTGTCAATTCCGCATGTAAAAGGAATTCTAAAATTTTGACAAAAATATTATTTTTCTGCCGAACCCAGAATTCTCAAATTCGAAGCCTAACTATGACTTTTCGAAGGTTTTAGTTTTTCGAATGCAAAATTTTGTAAATTTAAGATGTTAAATTAAATATTTGCGATTCTTGTTGATAAATCTTGAATTTTTGATTGACCTACTGTATATGTTTAACAAGTTTGAATGCCTAGCCTTGTTAATTATGCAATCTAATTTGTAATTATGATTAATTTGTTGAAAATTAGAATAATTTAGAATTAATTTGATTTTCATAATTAATTATAATTTAATTAGAAACCTATGATTAAAAACCACCATAAAAATTGTAAATTTATGATAAATTTTAAATTTTTATGACCTAGGCTTGAATCCATAATAATCGAAAATCAATTGAATAATAAATTTTCGATTTTTCGCCCTAAAATTATAAAATTAATATTATTTATTAATTTGTCATTAATTTTAAATATAAATTTTAAATTTTTTATGCGATTCGTTCATATAACTTGCACGCACAAAGCAATGGACGCTTCGTGTTACCCTTAAGGGGTGTTGTATAGTGCGGGCATGCGACGACGAGCAAGGGAGCTCGTCGCCCGTGCGGCACGAATGCAATGAGCAGGGGCATGGTGCACGAGCACAAGGCAGTAGCCCTGCCTTGTGTCGTGGGCCACGAGCTATGGACGAATGGGCATGGGCGAAGGCAAGGCACGGCAGTCGCGTGTGGGCAGCAAGCGAGCTGCGCCACAACGCGCACTGCCTCGCGCAAGCGCGCGCAGCCTCGCGCAAGCTCGCGTGCCACGAGCGCTGCGCCCAGCGTCGATCGCGCGCAGCGAGCAATTGCTCGCGCACAGCGAGCGATGGCTCGCGCACAGCGAGCGATGGCTCGCGCACAGCGAGCGATGGCTCGCGCACAGCGAGCGATGGCTCGCGCACAGCGAGCGATGGCTCGCGTGCATCGAGCGCTGGCGCGCGCGCAGCGAGAACCACTTGTGCGATGGCTTGCGATGGAAGATGCAGCAGCTATGCGACGAGCGCATGGGCTGCGCGCACATGGCCAGCGATGGCTGTGTGCGTGTGGCCCATGGGCGTGCGATGCGTAGGGTGTTTGCGTTGCGATTAGATCGTTTTGAATGTTTAATTTGAAATTTTTCAGTTTACGTAATTTTAATTAAT
Organism: Spinacia oleracea; assembly: GCF_020520425.1. Lineage (NCBI taxonomy): Eukaryota > Viridiplantae > Streptophyta > Magnoliopsida > Caryophyllales > Amaranthaceae > Spinacia > Spinacia oleracea. The sequence goes on from NC_079490.1 coordinate 60,214,156, forward strand.
TTTAAAATTAATAATTTAAATTATTTTCTTGTATTTTAATTTTGAATATTGTAATTATAATAAATTTTATTTATTCTAATTATTTTACTAAAATTAAAATCATGAATTAATTTAAATACGACTGAAATTAAATTAAACTTTTTGGATTCAATTATAAATTCATATGAGCTTTAAATTTTAATTAAATTTGTATGTTTCCGGTTAGACTAGAAATACATTTTTATGTTTAAAATTAGTAAAGCATATAAATTTATTGGTTTAAGTGGGAGCGCTTTTTAGTCATAAACTCTTGATTAGGTCTACGAATCCTTAAGGTTAAAACAACTTGATTAGAATTAATAAGGACTGAATAATTGGTAGATTATTGGTGCCCTTGATTAATTGCTGCAAATGTTTACGTGATGCATAATGTATTTTACTAACCAGCTATGTGGGCCATTCATGATAATGAATGGGTGAATGGTATATATTGTATATGTACTGTTTTGCAGGTTATGAAGTGACTAGTATGGCCCAAATAGGATAGAAAATATGGTCTGCGTACCATTAATTTGAATGTAATTGGTCTAAAGTACCAAAGTTGTTTTTCAATTCAAATATGGTTTGCGTACCATCAAATAGTTGTAATTAGTTTTAATTATAGCTTATCCTATTTGAAGAAAATGGTGCCTCCCACGGAGATTTTCAAGATGGACTTTGAAGTCAAAGCTTCAAGATGAAGTCGGGCCATACTAGATCACCTTTATCTTATGCATGCTTTAAGTTATTTATTGCTTTAAATATGTCTTAATTATGCATAAGATTATGGCTTGATTATGTTGCATGATTAAGGATTTTAGTTCACTTAAAATCTAACCAACATAGTAAGAGCCTTAAGTTCCAAACTTAAAAATTGAGTTAAAAGGTGCCATGCCAAAATATACACTTGCTTGGATATCCTTTACATCAATCTAGTAATAGTTTTCGCTCAGCGAGGTGTTACTTATTGGTCCTAAAGGGGTAAGGTACACAAATAATTGTGAGTACATGTTAGTTTTGGTGAAACTCAACGATATAAGTAAGGAGTCCTTTTATGTCGTGGCAAAATCGATAGGTTTACCTAATAAGTTCTTAGACGTACCTATCAACCAAGAATAGTTTCTAGACTATTAGCAAAAGGCTTTTGCTTACCTAAGATGTTCTAGGATTAAGTCGACAAACTGTGCTTAGTTCTTCAATGATTTTAGGATCTTGGAATCATTTTATTCACACCTACCGGAACAAATAACTTGAATAAAATGCTTAATAAACATTGAATTATGCATGTATGCTAGGATTTAAGTTTATTAAGAGAAACTGTGAATGGTTATTTATTTGTTTATTCTTTTCAATTGTAGTTTTTTAATATGGCAAACAACAATCAAAACATCATCATGGGTTCTCAGCTTATGGTCAAGCTGAACCTGGCAAATTTTCTTGAATGGGAAGCTAAGCTAGTTGAAATAGTCAAACTCAATGGACTTGAGTATGTACTATCACATCCCATGCCAAGCTACTATGCCAGAGACATGACCCCTGAGAGATTTTACGCCTGGGATGCGGATCTCAAAAAGGTTATGAGTCTCATGCTGAACAATATCCCTGATGATTGGGCTAGAAGGTTTGTAGCCTATGAACCTTTTACGCTCATCAAGAATCTGAGGGATATCTGTCGTGGAAGCACGGAGGACAGGGACCTGAACGTCCATGAGTTGATTGAATCAATGTCTGGTCTAAAGGTTAGTTCTCCCAACAGGTGTTATAGGATGGAGGTCCAAGAAACACATGTTCAGCTCCTTCGCACTAAACAGAGGGTAGGCGTCCCACTGAGGTTCCATGTGGATCTTATGCGTTCATACTTTGATCGCCTAAGTCTACTAGGAACACCAACAAGCGAAAGGATGGCAGTCTCTATCTTGCTCAATTCACTACACAGTGGGTTTGGTCGCTTCAAGCAACTATACCTAAGTGAACCAAGAGAAGAAACAGTTGCAGAATTTGTTCACCTTGTCAGAAAGGCTGAAATAATACTGGACTGTGAAGCCAAAGATTTACTCAAGGCTAGAAGGAGACCGTTCAAGAAAGGTGGAAAGTCCAAGGGCAATGCTAAATCAAAGCAGGACAAGTCCACATCAAGCTGTCTTTATTGTGATGGAATAGGCCATTACAAAAGAGAATGTCCAAAGCTAAAGGAAGATCAGAAGAACGGAACAGTCGTTCCATCTTCAGGTATTTTCGTTATAGACTGTATACTTGCTAATTCAACTTCTTGGGTATTAGATACAGGTTGTGGCTCACACTTATGTTCCAATCCACAGGGACTAAGAAGAAGTAGAAAGTTAAGCAAGGGTGAAGTCGACCTACGAGTGGGAAATGGAGCACGGATTGCTGCATTAGCTGTAGGAACTTACAATTTGTCGTTGCCCTCCGGGCTAGTTTTGGAACTGGAAGAATGTTTCCATGTTCCAAGTCTTACTAAAAACATCATTTCAGTTTCTTGCTTAGATGCTAAGGGATTTTCTTTTTTTTAATAAAAGACAATAGTTGTTCGTTTTATTTTAAAGAGATGTTTTATGGATCTGCTAGATTAGTCAATGGACTTTATTTATTAGATCACGACAAACAAGTATATAACATAAATACCAAAAAGGCCAAAAAGGATGATTCAGATCTCACCTATCTGTGGCATTGTCGATTAGGCCATATAAACTTGAAACGCTTAGAAAGACTTCAAAATGAAGGAATTCTAGAACCATTTGACTTAGAGGATTATGGTAAATGCGAATCATGTTTACTTGGCAAAATGACAAAGCAACCTTTCTCTAAAGTTGGAGAAAGAGCAAATGAACTATTGGGTTTAATCCATACAGATGTATGTGGACCAATGAGTACAAATGCTAGAGGTGGTTTCAGCTACTTTATCACTTTTACTGATGACTTCAGTAGGTATGGTTATGTCTACCTAATGAAGCATAAGTCTGAATCCTTTGACAAATTCAAGGAATTTCAGAGTGAAGTAGAGAATCAATTAGGCAAGAAGATTAAGGCACTGCGGTCTGATAGAGGCGGTGAATATCTGAGCTATGAATTTGATGACCATCTGAAAGAATGTGGAATTCTATCAGAATTGACTCCTCCTGGAACACCACAATGGAACGGTGTGTCAGAACGGAGGAACAGAACCTTGCTAGACATGGTCAGGTCAATGATGGGTCAGGCCGAACTTCCATTAGAATTTTGGGGACATGCACTAAATACAGCTGCACTCACTATAAATAGAGCTCCGTCTAAAGCTGTCGAAAAGACTCCATACGAATTATGGTTTGGAAAGCCTCCAAATGTGTCTTTTCTTAAGATTTGGGGATGTGAAGTATACGTCAAACGATTAATTTCAGACAAACTTCATCCAAAATCTGACAAATGTATCCTTGTGGGCTATCCAAAGGAAACAAAGCGGTATTACTTCTACAATACATCTGAGAACAAGGTGTTTGTTGCTCGAGATGGTGTCTTTTTGGAGAAAGATCACATTTCCAAAATGACAAGTGGGAGAAAAGTAGACCTCGAAGAAATTCGAGTCGAACAACAAACTCTAGAGAATGCTCAAGATGACATTCAGGATGAAACTCAGAGATCTTTAGAAGAATCTGGTGAGAATCATGGTCAAACTAGAAATGTTACCCCGCGTAGATCGCAAAGATATAGATCTCAACCGGAAAGGTACTTAGGTATTCTGACGAACGAGAGCTATGACGTTCTATTACTTGAAAGTGATGAACCTGCGACTTACAAACAAGCTATGACGAGCCCTAGCTCCAAGCAATGGCAAGAAGCCATGCAATCTGAATTAGACTCCATGTCTGAAAACCAAGTATGGGATTTGGTCGATTTGCCAGATGGGTACCAAGCCATTGGAAGCAAATGGGTTTTCAAACTGAAAAAGGACAAGGATGGGAAACTTGAAGTTTTCAAAGCTAGATTGGTTGCAAAAGGTTACAGGCAAGTCCACGGTGTGGATTACGATGAAACCTTTTCACCAGTTGCAATGCTAAAGTCTATTCGGATAATGTTAGCAATCGCTGCATATTACGATTACGAAATATGGCAGATGGATGTCAAAACTGCTTTCTTAAACGGCCTTTTAACAGAAACTGTGTTTATGACACAGCCTGAAGGTTTTGAGGATCCAAAGAATGCTAAAAAGGTATGCAAGCTAAAGAAGTCAATCTACGGATTGAAGCAGGCATCCAGGAGCTGGAATATACGTTTTGATGAAGCAGTCAGTGACTTTGGTTTCATCAAGAACGCAGACGAATCTTGTGTATACAAGAAAGTCAGTGGGAGCAAAATTGCTTTCCTAGTATTATATGTCGACGACATATTACTTATCGGAAATGACATTCCTATGTTGAACTCTGTCAAGATTTGGCTTGGGAAATGTTTTTCGATGAAAGATCTAGGAGAAGCACAGTACATATTGGGCATCAAGATTTACAGAGATAGATCTAAAAGGATGATTGGACTTAGTCAAAGCACTTATATCAATAAGGTGCTTGATAGGTTCAAGATGGCAGACTCCAAGCGAGGCTACCTACCCATGTCTCATGGAATGACTCTAAACAAGACTCAGTGCCCAAAAACACTTGATGAGCGTAGACGAATGAATGGGATTCCATATGCATCATTGATTGGTTCAATAATGTATGCTATGATATGTACACGCCCGGATGTTGCGTACGCACTCAGTGCTACGAGCAGATACCAGTCAGACCCAGGAGAGGCGCATTGGACTGCTGCCAAGAATATTCTGAAGTACCTGAAAAGGCACAAAGATGACTTCCTGGTCTATGGTGGAGATGATGAATTAATTGTTAAAGGCTATACGGACGCAAGTTTCCAAACCGAAAAAGATGATTTCAGATCACAGTCTGGGTTTGTCTTCTGCCTCAACGGAGGAGCAGTAAGCTGGAAAAGTGCTAAGCAAAGCACCATTGCGGATTCTACAACTGAAGCGGAGTACATTGCTGCACATGAAGCAGCAAAGGAAGCCATATGGCTAAGGAAGTTCATAGGTGAACTTGGTGTAGTCCCCTCCATTAAAGGACCAATAGCCCTGTATTGTGACAATAACAGAGCTATTGCACAGGCAAAGGAGCCTAGACACCACCAGAGAGTCAAGCATGTACTTCGTAGATTTCACCTTCTACGAGAGTTCGTTGAAAGAAAAGAAGTCGAGATAAGCAAAATTGGAACTGATGACAACATATCAGATCCATTGACTAAACCTCTGCCGCAGGCGAAGCACAACTCGCACACTGCAGCTATGGGAATCAAGCATATTGGAGAATGGCTTTGATGTCTCTGTTTAATGTTTTAAAGTTTTAGAGTTTAAATCTTTGTAAAACATTATTGGTTAATCATTCACAATAAATGAAAAGAATTCATTTTTTCCATTTAATTTGTGGTTTATTAAATGATGAGTCCCTTCAATTTGACGATATATTCAAGATAGACTGTCAGGACCAGTCCTGTGACTAAGAAATGTCTATCAAGTGAACTTGAATGTCAAAGGTTGAAAATGGTCCCTAGTCGGAGTTTTCTATAAAATTGGACGCATAGAAAACGTTAGACGATTAGAATGCAAGATGACCAGTAGTTCTGTTTCTTGAACTATGTGGACATGGCAATGTCATAATCATTTGCATAGATACTTACTTTGGGAAGACTAGTATCGGACAAGACCTATGAAACTTTACTGTAAGAGATGAATATCTGTCATAAGTAAATTTCATTAAAATTATTAGACACTAAATCCTCAATACCTGAGTGATTTGAGATTACTTGTTTGAGAACTGGTTGCTTTGACGTTGACCAACCGTCGCACCGTAAGGCTATAAAGGCAACGCTCAGGTAATCACCTATCAAACGAAGTCTAATCTCAAGATCGCAAGATTGGGATTGTCCTCCCATAAATCGGGATGAGATGCTTAAAAGTTGTACAAGGCCACTCGGAGAGCTAGAAACTGTGAAATGCATGGCCGTGCTCGGATGAATCATAGGCTATGATTATCTGTTTATTTGATCAGTTGAACTCTGAAACCGAGGAACACCTCTGGACATAATAAGGATGACAACTCTTACCTTATGTTCAAGAGCAAGCATCGAGCGACAAATGAATTAGGAAATGCACACTTGTCCCTAAGGACAAGTGGGAGACTGAAGGAAATAATGCCCTTGGTCCAAGTATGCATTCTATGTTAAGTCTAATAAATGCGGTTCAGTATTAATTAACAAGTTAATAATTCAGTGAGATCAAGTGAGCTGAATGCCTAGCTAGAGGCCGCTTCAGTTTAAGTGGAATTAATGATATTAATCCACAGCTTACTCTTGACTGAACCCGTAGGGTCACACAAATAGTACGTAAACGGATCAAGTATTTAATGGCATTAGATACTCCATCTATGGATATTCGGAATCGACGGATCTTGGTTTCAGTGGGAGCTGAGATCGTCACAGGCAAGAAATGAATACTCCGGAAACGATGATATTGCCGGAAACGGAAATATGGATCGTATCGGAAATATAAATATTATCCAAGTCGTAGATGTTGCCGGAAACGGAAACATGGTACGTATCGGAAAATATTATCGGAAAATGGAAATATTGCCAGAATCGGAAATATTGCCGGAAACGGAAATATTGTCTGAATCGGAAATATTATCGGAATCGGAAAATAATTCCGGAAACGGAAATATTAAATATTTGTTCGAAACGGAAATTGATTCCGGAATCGGAAATATTAAATATTGTTCGTATCGGAAATGAATTCCGGAATCGGGAATTTAATCGGAAGCGTATCGTACGAATTAGCATCGGACGAGGCCCGCTAGATGAAGGCCCAGCACGAAGCCAGGCCGTCGCCCAGCGAGCCAACGCACACCAGCGCACGCCAAGCCTCGACCAGGCCCAGCGCAAGGCCAGGCCCAGCCAAGGCCTTGGGCGCGCGCGCGCGGAGCGCAGCAATGGGCCGAGCGTTGTGCGCCTAGCGTGGGCCGCAAGGCTTGCGCGGGTGTACGGTGCTCGTGCATTGCTTGTACGGGAATCCTGAAGCAATCAGGATTCGAAGTGTGATTAAATCCTAAAACTATTAGATAATGATTATTTAATTAGAGTCCTAGTAGGGTTATAATTAAATAAATTAGTATCCTAATAGGATTCCAAAACCCTTTCCATAACTCTATAAATAAGTGCCTAGGGTCACATATTTTCATAGATTATTCAAGTATTCAAAGTGAGTTTTTGAGAGAAAATTCAGACACATTTCTTACCTAAGAGTGCCGAAAATCTTTAGTACCTTAAGGGCGATTCTAGTTGGTCAATCTTAAGGCGGATCCGGACGTGCTGTGGACTATCTACGGAGGGACGACACTTGGAGTCCTAAAGACTTGTTCTTGTTCGGTTCGGGCGCAGCTAGGGAAGGCACGCAACAAAGAGTATGCATCTAAACTATGCTATATAATTATGTGTAAATAATATGTATTCCTGGCTAAATGGTTTTTCCGCATGATTTATGAATTGTCATATGTATCATAACCTATCACGACGATCATCTCTTTCTTTGTATTGCTCTGGAGTGAAGTCTTGATCATTAGGATCATCCAAGTCTTCTTCCGGATCAAAATCTTCATCCATAGCCTCATCATCCTGTTGTGGCTCACTGTCAACCACATTGTCCTCTTCAAGCTCATCCTCATATCTACTAGATATCTCAATTGTTGGTTCGGGAACTACAGGATTAGGATTTTCAATTTCAACTACATCATCATCATCCTCCTCAACATCATTAGCTTGCTCATCATGCATCATGCCATCTTCACCATCACTTTCTTCTCCTCCATAGCCCATACCTAGACCCGCAGAGTATTTTCCATCCTCATAACTATTTTTCGCAACCTCTAAGATAGTAGTGAGAACCTCAGTATCATACTTCCACCTACCATCTCCAGTCCCATATTTGTACCAATTAGGGGTACCATCATTATAGTGCATGTCACTGAACTTGTTCTTAAGGTCTATGTAAGGGTTCTTATGGGGCAAACAATGAATAACTATACTAGCTATCATATCCTTATGCCTAAGATGTGGCATATCCTTGGTTGAAGCAAAGTCACTGCAAGCAAACACAGTCTTCTGAACATACATATGAGGAGTCTCGTTATCCAGTTTCTCTAGGCATCCTAGACTTGAGAACTTAGAAGGTAGCATCTTAAATCCTGAAAATTCACAACTAAAAAGTCTTACTAACGCGTTCCCAAAGAAATTCCAACCCAAAAAGGATACAATAAATAGTTCGTGGAGCCATACAATTTCAATGCACAAGTATATGCTCAACATGAATTATGATGCAGATAATCACACAAAGCAAGATAAAACATGGTCAAAACACATACATGACAATTAATAAATCACATAATCACATAAAATGCATACTTAAACTAATATGCCCTTCTTAATCTACTCATTCCTCACTTGGAAGTAATATTAATTTTCGAAATTAATTAAGAAATAACTCCTAACTTAGTTGAAATTATTAAAATTAAAATCGAAAATTAATAAGAATTATCAAATAATTAAATAAATAAATTTCGAAAAATCCGAAAATAATAAAAACATTCGAGAAATTCGAATAAAATAAAAAAATAAATAAAATAAATTCGGATAAAAAAAGAAAAGAAAATTCGAAAAAGAAATTACAGTAATTTGAATTAAATAAAATTTATTCGGAAATTCCGAATAAAAAAAAAATATCGGATACTATAGATTAAATAAAATAATAATCCCAATTTTTCAACTAATTTTAAACGACCCAAAATAATTGGTATTTGACCTTTAAAATATTGAGTACTCAAAATAATACGTTTTGCACTACTAGAAAAATCGGATACAGGGGCAAGTCATAATTGCCTCTAAAAATGGGGATTTAGCCTCTAATGGGTTTCTGAAGCAAAAAAGTGGATGCCTCTAATAAGTCCGTCGCTAATTATTGGTTGCCTCTAAAGACCCATTTTTAAGGCAACATAATGTGTTGCTTCTAAAAGCCCATACAGTTAGAGGCAACAATATCCTTGCCTCAAAACATAATTAGAGGCAACCTATATCTTTGCCTCAAAATATAATTAGATGCAACTTATATCTTTGCCTCAGATTATAATTAGAGGCAACAACACATTCTTGCCTCAAAATATAATTAGTCGCATTTGTATATTCTTGCCCCAAATATAATTAGAGGCTAACATGTATTATTGCCTCAAAACATATTTTGAGGCAATATTAAAAGTTGATTCTAAAGGCTTACATTTAGGAGCAACCATAAATATCTAAAACTTCCACCTGGTTTTTATTGCAATTTTATAATATTTTTCATTATTTCATTTATTTGACATTATTATATATCTTGCTTTAAATTACAAAATTTTACTTCATACATTTCCAAGTACGATCAATTATAAGACGTAATCATAATCAAATAGCTAAAGCAAACCAAAAAAATTTATGACAAAACAAATAATGGTACCATTAACTCAAAAAAAATATATCTATAAATAATTAAAGGCATTACATATATAGTTCCCCTAAAAATGTCATGGTCGAACGACATGACAAATTATTAATATGAGAAAAGTGTACTCATTTAAAAATATAAATCTAAAAATACATGTTATTCTCTTTATCTACTTCCAATTATCTTCCAGCACCCCTCAAAATTTCAGTGTATCTGCAAACGGGCAAACGGGAAAACTGCAACAAAAAAAAAAAGAAGAATAGATTTTGTGTTAACTTCTGTGCAATATAATCTGATCACCTAAATGCAAACTTATACTAGAAGAGAATATAGTACCAAATTTTAAATGAAACGTAAAACGAAAAAGGATATGAAAAACAAGTACAATGAGCTCAAATGACTTACAAAGGCTACGCTTTCTAGCGACTACGCAGAGTGTCAGACTAAGAAAAATCAATATCATGTCCACAAAAAGAGAAAAAATTCAACATACCTGCGAAACATAACTTGGAAATCAACAATCTAGAAGCCACCAGCAACAATTTCAGTACAACAGTAAGAAACTACCACAAGAGATCCATCAGCCAATCCATCCCTTTTCCAACAATATTGTTGTGGCTAAAATTATCAGCTGTGCTGCAATTAGTGAAATTATGACCTAGCTGGAAAAAGTAGTGCAGCACCCATAGCAACTCCTCCATGGCTCTGGTGGTACTATTACCAACTGAAAAATGCATCCAGCAGTGAATCTTTACAAGGATATGATCACCTGTAGTATGTTAAACTTCAGTTACTTAGAATAGGGGAGAATAAGCAGTCAAATGGGTGCCCGACTACAAGTAACTGATTACTTAATAATCTAGCACAAAATTCCACACATCAAATTATTCACTACGCTGATCTCTTATATTATAGTCTCCCAAACTACCTAATTAGTTGTTTTGGGAATAGATTTATACGGAGTACTACATACACTGAGTATGTGTAACTGATTAGAGAATATTGAATGCTGATCAAATAAAACAAGTGTAACTCAAAGAAATAAGGCAGCATTATATTTCAAAAGACAATTGAGCTAATGAGAATTGAACTAAAAAGAATAAGAGGAAAATCAAATGAACAACACAAAAACACTTTCACCTTTAAACATAAGGTTCAGTAGTTCATATGTAGTGCTAATTGTAGTTTTCTATCTTCATTATCCCTTAGAACTCCAAGTCTTTGGTCTAAACCCATTTTTGGAGTTTGTTTAGTACGTATTCATCTTGCTAAATCCAATATGCAGTATAAATTACTCCGTATCTTTTACTACGTTCAATCTTATAGGTTGTACAGAAAATTAGACAAATTTAAATTCAAAAGTTGAGAAAAGGAAAATGATTAAATATAAATATAGCTCCAATCAAACATAAATAATGCATCATTGCCTCTGACTTGAATTCAATTAACATAATAAAGAAGTTAAATTGTAAAGGGTCTGGCTTATAAACCAATTCAAACATATATAATAACACAATATAAAGGCTCATAACTTTTGAAATCTAATTCACAGAATAGTCAAAGAGAAATCAGTAAACAAGCTCATTTGAATCAATTTAACATGACAAGTTGATTGAAGTTTCTCTAGCGTAGATAAATGGTTAGAACACTGATTTTATATTCAGAGCATTTTTCTACATAGAAGATTCAAACGAAACAGTAAAGCAAAAAAAACGAATAGCAAGTCCACCCAGAGAAATAATATTTAGAAACGCAATCTTACCATCCCTTCTTCGAGAGATTGAAATATTACACACAAAACTCAAACCGCCGACCTAAGTTGAAGAAACCAGCCAGGCCATCTACAATCAAACAAATTAAACAACAATAAGCAAATTTATATAAATTAATCGATTAGAACCGTAAATAGGAACTAGGAAGAGAGCTCAAACAAAAACATCAATTAAACAAATTATAAATATAAGAAAATGAAATTTGACATTTATGAATTCCAATTTTACAACAAACATTAATTCAGTTTACATCATTTGCAAATTAAAGGTGCATAAAAAAAACAAATTATGGAAGAAAGAGAGAGGCGTGAAGGGGGAGACCATGTTGGAATTGGAGAAACAACTGTATGACTGTAGGGGATGTGTTACGACCAGCGGTAATGCTTCATTTCTTCTCGCCGCTGATGCTTCTGAGAGGGAATTTGGCACAGCAAAGTTAGGGTTTCCAATTGAAATCGCATTTATCGAAGTTTAGATGTGCTAGAATTTTCTAAACTCTCGTGACAAACAAAGTGAGAAAAGAGGAACAACAAGGTAGAGTGAAGAGGACAAGGAGAAGGAAGAGAAGTGGTGGCTTACAATTAGGGCGGTGGTTTCCGGCGAGAAGAAGAAATGTAGATTGATAGATGGTCAAATGGGTAATGAGATGAAAAAGAAAATGCTAAAAGAATAAAACAAGGGTAAGGGAAGTCGGTGCTAACAACAATAAAAAATACGGATTTTTCATGAAATACCCCCGAGGTTTGCTTTAATGCACCAAATACCCCTAAACTTTCCAGAATGCACCAAATACCCCCGAGGTTTTAAAAAATAACACAAAATCCCCTTAATGAGCATTTTCCGTCCATTCCGTTAAGTCCAGAATTCTAGGCGTTTGTGGTGGTTAACGGAATGGACGGAAAATGCTCATTAAGGGCATTTTGTGTTATTTTTTAAAACCTCGGGGTATTTGGTGCATTCTGAAAAGTTTAGGGGTATTTGGTGCATTAAAGCAAACCTCGGGGGCATTTCATGAAAAAACCGATAAACGTACGATGTTTATGACAGTCATAAAAATATTTTGAACAGTCAAAACATGGTACTTCGTACTTAATTTCCGATAAACCTCTCTTTTGTTCATGAAGAAGAAGAATATGACTGTTTCATCATCTAAAAAAAGGAAAACAAAAAAAATAAAAAATATGACTTCCCTTGATATGTTTTGGTACTTCGTATTTTTATGTTCTTTTACATAAAAAATTGCTTACTCCGTATTTGATTTCTAGATTCCATATAAAATATTTGAGTAATAAGTTAATTTAAAACGATATTTTCATGAATAATAATTTCTTATTTGTAATTCAGAATATAAAAGGTTGAGGGCATCAAAGCACCAATTAATAAATACTCCCTCCGTTCCAGATTAGTTGTTATAGTTACCTTTGCACAAAGTGTTAGGTGATAAGTTGTTGTTGTTTGGTTATCAATTGTTATTTTATTGAAAAAGTAGATGTGATAAAAGTTAGTGGGGTATTTTTTTAATTGAATGAGAGAGGATGTGGGGACCAAAAGAAATTTAGTGGGAAGAAAGAGACAATATAATAATTGTGGGGTCATTCCTAATTTAGAAGTGTAAGAACTAAGCTGGGACGGCCGAAAAAGGAAAGTGTAACAATTAATCTGGGACGGAGGAAGTACGACCGATTATGAAAAGTGGGAGTAGTTTTGTAGCACTTTATTTTTATGCATACTAGATTAGGTCCCGTGCAACGCACGGATGAGACGAAGTTTTTAATAAAATAAAATCAATTTTTATCAACGGATGTTGGGAAAATCAGAGAAAAGTATTATTTATTTGGATTGTAAAGTGATTAGTGAGATTTTAGGAATTTAGCGTTTCGACAAAAATACTTAAGTTGGTAAAATATAAGAAAAAAGACTCTTATGTATTTTGAATAAGCCATTTATGTAATGTTTTAGGCTCTGCTAATCTATCATGGAATTTTTGTCTTATAAATGCCTGAAATTGATGAGATTGTTGCTTTTGGTTCTCTTTGTTGTGATTCTTCCAGCCATTTAGGAAATGGCTATGGTGCTATGCCATTTCATGAGGTGATATAGATGTAGGCAATCAACATAAGTTGTTCATTTTTATTTTTTAATGAATTTTTGTTTCATCGTACATGTATCTTCTTCATGAACAAAAGAGAGGGAAAGCTCTAGATGCTGTTGCAAACTTTCATTTGTAGAATGCGGTGGAGGCTTAAACTTAATTTAAGGCTAGTTACTGTTTAGCAGTCGTAATAATAGTTTCCTTGAAATTCTAGACTTATTTTGCTTATAATGTCTGTTTTATGTGTGCGTGCTGTTCACAATATAAGTGAATTGGCACTGCTTTGGTTGACAAGAAATCCTTAATTATGAGATTTTGATAGTAAAGCCTTCACTTTTCCATTGCACTCTGCAGTAATTTATTAGATGAAATCTACGTGATTGGAATGATTGTCTTAAAGTTTGTAATAAGACAAGACAAGATACATGTTACAGGACACTACATTTCTTTCGAGGATCTTTTTGTTCATCTTGATTTTCCATAATTAGTAATCTCTTATATCATCATGTAGGATCGAACTCAACAGAATACTATTGATGGATTCATGGTTCTGCAGCTCATAAGAACCATGAATGAACTGGGTTGGTGCAAGCAAAAGGTATATACCCTGACCCTTTTTTGGTCTTGCTTTCTAATGTCAGTTGCTTTATGGGGTGCTATATAGTAGCCAAGTAGAACCTTAATAAGAGAGTTTATAGCTCAAATTTTGACTTACACCATTTTCTTAGTGAAGAGAGTAAAGACTCGTCTTCCCCAAGTTGTTCAAGTCCTTTAAGGTGATCAAAGAGCTCTAAGGACCTGTTCTCCAAGCTACCATGAGTCAGCTAACTCCCCCAAACATGTATTAAGTTTGGCACTTCATTATTGGTGGCACATTTTTTGGTTAAAAGTGGAGGAAATTAGATTGGTGGCACATTATATTTCTTGTTTATGTAGTAGCTTCTTCTGCAATCATTTTCTTTCTCTTATCCCTAATGGTTAGACCCTAAGACTTAGGAATGATCGAGATAAATCAATTACCAAAGTACCCAACTTGAGCGTGAAACTTACTGGAAATATTAGACATATTTAAGGATATGCTAGCCACCTGATTACCTACAGTTTCTCCCACTCTCAGACTACTACCTGTTGTTAAGGTACTAGAAACAATCGGTGCAAGAAACGAGTCATTCAAGAGGGAATTTGCAGTGGGTCTCTCAGATACAGGATTCAGTCAGACACTTCTCAATGAACTGCCTAACCTCAGGGTTTGTCAGTTTGCTTCTGTCAGTTTTTTTTAGCGCGGCAGACATTACAGCTGACCTAATATTTCTAGAAACTTGATATTCATTTCTGGATCCACTGTATGGAGTTTCCCAACTGACCATCTGTAGTAAGAACATCCCTACAGAATATATGTTAAACTGCCTTAGTGCTCTGGTGCCATGAACCTTAGTGAACCTATTTCTCTTACTTCTCTCTTGTTCAAGAATCACCTTTAAACCATCAACTAATCATTATATCTATTATGGTAGCCTTAGTTCCTTAATAATATATTCTGTGAATGAATTTTAAAGTTTGATCTCTTTAAAGCTCGAGCTTGCGATTAAATAATGATAATCCGCATCATTGGTTCTTAACTCTCATAGTGTGTCTCCCTCGTGGGCCGTTAAGATTTTATGCGCCTAGCTTTGCTGATAATTATCTTGTATTCCCAAGAATGGGCTCACTTAAGATAATAAAAGATTATATGAACTAATCTGTCACTATACTTTGTTTTATATGCAGCTCCGCAAAGTTGGCAAGAGGCGTGGATATTCTTTTAGCTACACCTCGGCGTTTGGTTGATATGATTGAGAGAGGCAAAGTGTCTCTTCGCTTGATCAGGTATTTGTATTTAGACCAGGTAGATAGAATTAATGCTGGATATGGCTTTTGAGCCTCAGATATGTAAGATTATCCAGTAGATGGATATGCCGGCACCAGGTTCTAGACAGACTATGCTTTTCAGCGCCACATTTCCTGCTGAGATATACACCATCAACTGATTATTATATTTATTATTGTAGCCTTAATAATATAATCTGTGTAAGAACTATTTATATTATTCTGATGATCAGTATAATTGTTTTGTAGGACAATGCAAACTGAAGTCGTTGTTTTTGGCAGGGAAATCAAAAGCATGTAATGGGGTTGGTCTGAGGTTGGTGGTGCAATAGGTTGGTCTGGGGTTGGTGGTTGCAGGTGGTCTTCAGTTTGGTTGGTTGTGTTGCAGGTTGGTGCTTAGATGACTGCCATGGGTCAGACTAGGGGTAATATATTTTCCTTTGTTGTTCTATGTTGACTGTTGGCAAGTTTAGTTGTTTTTTTTGGCTATTGTCAGAAGTGTTGGGTGTATGTTGTTGCTGTAGGGGGGATTTGGTGCTGGTGTTGGTGGTTAGTCCTTGTTGTTAGTTTTACAGAGTTCCTCAAGAGGGGGGTGAATTGATATTTTACGTATTTATAAAAATTAAACTACAAGGAACAGAAATAGTAAAATATGCAAGCAAGATTTAGCGTGGAAAACTCTCTAGGCCCAATAGAGAGGAAAAAACCACGGCCCCTTTGGGGACTTAAACACTTTTACTAATTAGGCAAAACAACTCAGTTTCTTTACAAACCTAATCTACTCGGGCCACACTCTGCCAATCGCCTCTGATTGCAGATGACTAGGAACAACCCTCTTTGTTCCTTCCCTTATGGAAACAGTCCCTCAACTGTTCCTACTCACTGATCTCTCGTGAGATCTTCTCTCTTGCTCAAGTAAGCCTGACTCAGGCTTAACATACAATAACTCAACACCTTAATCAAACGTATAAGAATTAATTAACTAGTAACAGACGATATAAGACCAAGTAACAAATACTGCTCTATATGGGAACAGGAACAGACTTCTTTAAAGATTAAGACTTTAAGGGTGATACCTGAAAGCTTCCGGTTGATGTAAATAAGTCTGATAAAAAAGTTTCGCAAAGAACAAAGGTTGTATTTATAAGAATCTAAGTGTTTACCCTAGATTCAAATCCAACACAGTTTAGGACTCTTTTTAATAGATAGATTTTCGCAAATCTTACTTCAAACGCGTTTAGGTAAAAACAATCTTTTCGTATTTTGAGAGTTATATGTTAACTCAAATTCAAGAGTATAACTTCAAACAGTTTTGTAAAATCAGTTTAAAAACTTTGACGTTTATCTTTTTGTAAAAGTAAAAACTGATTGATTTCGTTTCACGATATAACTAGGACTCTTCAAAATACTCTGTTCCCATACTAAGCTTGTACTAAATTACACTGGTCTTATACCTTTCGACCCTTATAGAATCTGCTTGATTTGATCCTTGATTTAATCTTGCCACGTACTTCGAACTTAATTACTTCATAGCTCCCTAGCTTGCTTCGGTATTGCATTTGTTCTTCTTTAGATATTAACCTGTTCCTGACATTCTCCAAAACGAACTATTAGTAGAAGGTGAGCTTGTCATCATCAAAACCAGGAATCAACAATTTCCCCCTTTTTGATGATGACAACCTTACAACTTGATAGGAGTAAATAACTTAAGGAATGAGATATGTAACCTGACAATCCAGAGTCAAAAACTTAACCAGGAACAGATGTGTCGCGTAGGTGGTAAACCCAAGTATAAAAACAAATATAATGGAACACAAGTTGTCCTCTCAATATCTTCCCCCTTTGGAATTATCAAAAAGGGAGTAGGGAAAAACGCCGAACCAAAAGAGAAGAAGAAGAAGGTGGATATGGGAATCATATTACCCTAGCAAGCAGATAGTCATCATGCAGCTCAAGTCGGTCAACGAGTTTGACCGCACCCCTGCAAGCAGAACAAGATAAACGCAACATATAGCACAACACAAGCAAAAATTCTACAAGTCAGAGTGGGGCAACTATCAGAACGTAGGAAAAGCGCACTAATGAGCATTAGTCATAAACTTGGCGCATCCAAAAACCAACACCAAAAAAAATTGTTCAAAGAGCCAGCAAAACAAAATAAAATGTTTGATGGACAGAAGATTATATGGGGTAGGATAAGCAAAGATTGTGTAGCAGGGTCAGGTTTGGGGAGATCCAGGAGCAGCATCCTCTGAAGGAAATAATGCCCTTGGTCCAAGTATGCATTCTATGTTAAGTCTAATAAATACGGTTCAGTATTAATTAACAAGTTAATAATTCAGTGAGATCAAGTGAGCTGAATGCCTAGCTAGAGGCCGCTTCAGTTCAAGTGGAATTAATGATATTAATCCACAGCTTACTCTTGACTGAACCCGTAGGGTCACACAAATAGTACGTAAACGGATCAAGTATTTAATGGCATTAAATACTCCATCTATGAATATTCGGAACCGACGGATCTTGGTTTCAGTGGGAGCTAAGATCGTCACAGGCAAGAAATGAATACTCCGGAAACGATGATATTGCCGGAAACGGAAATATGGATCGTATCGGAAATATGAATATTATCCAAGTCGTAGATGTTGCCGGAAACGGAAACATGGTACGTATCGGAAAATATTATTGGAAATGGAAATATTACCAGAATCGGAAATATTGCCGGAAACGGAAATATTGTCAGAATCGGAAATATTACCGGAATCGGAAAATAATTCCGGAAACGGAAATATTAAATATTTGTTCGAAACGGAAATTAATTCCGGAATCGGAAAAATTAAATATTGTTCGTATCGGAAATAGATTCCGGAAATGGAAATTTAATCGGAAGCGTATCGTACGAATTAGCATCGGACGAGGCCTGCCGGACGAAGGCCCAACACGAAGCCAGGCCATCGCCCAGCAAGCACGCACGCCACAGCCCAGCGCGCACAAGGCCGCGCATGCGTGGGCCGCGCTGCGTGGGCTGCTGCTCGCATGCGTGGGCAGCCCTTGTGGCTGCCGTGTGTGTGTGAGTTTGAGCTCATGCGAGATTCCTGAATCTGCAAGAGTCAGTGTATGATTAAATGTCTATTCCTATTGGATAAATTGATTAAGTAGAATTCATGTAGAATTCTAATTCCAATTAATTCGCATCCTACTAGGATTACGATTCCTTTTCCATAACTCTATAAATAAAGGCCTAGGGGTCATAATTTATATACAAGTTTCAAAGTATTCAAAAGTGAGTTTTTTGAGAGAAAATTCAAACACCCATCTTGCCCCAAAAGTGCCGAATTTTCTGAGTACCTTAAGGGCGATTCTAGTTGGTCAATCTTAAGGCGGATCCGGACGTGCTGTGGACTTTCTACGGAGGGACGACACTTGGAGTCCTAAAAGACTTGTTCTTGTTCGGTTCGGGCGCAGCTAGGGAAGGCACGCAACAAAGAGTATGCATCTAATTATGCTATATGATTATGTGTAAATAATATGTTTCCTGGGTTAATGGTTGTTTCCGCATGATTTATGTAAATGTCATATGTATCATAACCTAACAGTGGTATCACGAGCCCCTTATTATTTTCATAATCTAAATTGCATGAACATGGTTAAATATTACAAATTTGCAAGAATTAAAAGGGGTGATTAATTTTCGTAATTGTTAATTAATTGCAAATTGCGTTTATTTAATTATATGTACGCAGTTTTTCGGCAGTTTCTTCATTACTCATCCGAATTGAGTGATTTTTGTGTCAATTCCGCATGTAAAAGGCATTCTAAAATTTTGACAAAAATAGTATTTTTCTGCCGAACCCAGAATTCTCAAATTCGAAGCCTAACTATGACTTTTCGAAGGTTTTAGTTTTTCGGATGCAAAATTTCGTAAATTTAAGATGTTAAATTAAATATTTGCGATTCCTGTTGATAAATCTTGAATTTTTGATTGACCTACTGCATATGTTTAACAAGTTTGAATGCCTAGTCTTGTTAATTATGCAATCTAATTTGTAATTATGATTAATTTGTTGAAAATTAGAATAATTTAGAATTAATTTGATTTTCATAATTAATTGTAATTTAATTAGAAACCTATGATTAAAAACCACCATAAAAAATTGTAAATTTACGATAAATTTTAAATTTTTATGACCTAGACCTGAATCCATAACAATCGGAAATCAATTGGATAATAAATTTCCGATTTTTCGCCCTAAAATTATGAAATTAATAATATTTATTAATTTGTCATTAATTTTAAGTATAAATTTTAAATTTTTATGCGATTCGTTCAAATAACTTGCACGCACGAAGCAATGGACGCTTCGTGTTACCCTTAAGGGGTGTTGTATAATGCGGGCATGCGACGACGAGCAAGGGAGCTCGTCGCCCGTGCGGCACGAATGCAATGAGCAAGGGCGTAGTGCACGAGCACAAGGCAGCAGCCCTGCCTTGTGTCGTGTGCCACGAGCAATGAACGGATGGGCATGGGCGAGGGGCGAGCCAAGGCAGTCGCGTGTGGGCAGCAAGCGAGCTGCGCCACAGCGCGCGCTGCCTCGCATAACAGCGCGCAGCCTCGTGCGCAGCGAGCGCAAGCTCGCGTGCCACGAGCGCTGCGCACAGCGCACCAGCGAGCGATCTCGCGCGCCAGCGAGCGATGGCTCGCGCGCACCAGCGCGCGATCTCGCGCGCCAGCGAGCGATGGCTCGCGCGCACCAGCGAGCGATGCAGCGCCCCAGCGAGCGATGGCTCGCGCGCACCAGCGAGCGATCTCGCGCACCAGCGAGCGCGGTAACGCGCGCGCGCTGCGAGCGATAGCTCGCGTGCGGTGGGCGCTGTGCGGAGGCTTGCGTATGGAACAGCAGCAGCTATGCAACGAGCGCATGGGCTGCGCGCACATGGCCAGCAATGGCTGTGTGCGTACAGCCCATGGGCGTGCAACGCGTAGGGTGTTTGCGTTTCGATTAGATCGTTTTGAATGTTTAATTTGAAAATTTCAGTTCACGTAATTTAAATTAATTTTAAAATTAATAATTTGAATTAATTTCTTGGATTTTAATTTTGAATATTATAATTATAATAAATGGAATTTATTCTAATTATTTTACTAAAATTAAAATCATGAATTAATTTAAATGCGACTGAAATTAAATTAAATTTTTGGATTCAATTATAAATTTATATGAGCTTTAAATTTTAATTAAATTTGTATGTTTCCGGTTAGACTAGAAATACAATTTTATGTTTAAAATTAGTAAAGCATATGAATTTATTGGTTTGAGTGGGAGCACTTTTTAGTCATAAACTCTTGATTAGGTCTACAAATCCTTAAGGTTAAAACAACTCGATTAGAATTAATAAGGACTGAATAATTGGTAGATTATTGGTGCCCTTGATTAATTGCTGCAAATGTTTACGTGATGCATAATGTGTTTTACTAACCAGCTATGTGGGCCATTCATGATAATGAATGGGTGAATGGTATATATTGTATATGTACTGTTTTGCAGGTTATGAAGTGACTAGTATGGCCCAAATAGGATAGAAAATATGGTCTGCGTACCATTAATTTGAATGTAATTGGTCTAAAGTACCAAAGTTGTTTTTCAATTCAAATATGGTCTGCGTACCATCAAATAGTTGTAATTAGTTATAACTTATCCTATTTGAAGAAAATGGTGCCTCCCACGGAGATTTTCAAGACGGACTTTGAAGTCAAAGCTTCAAGATGAAGTCGGGCCATACTAGATCACAAATATCTTATGCATGTTTTAAGTTATTTATTGCTTTAAATATGTCTTAAAATGCATGAGATCAAAAGCTTGATTATGTTGCATGATTAAGGATTTTAGTTCACTTAAAATCTAACCAACATAGTAAGAGCCTTAAGTTCCAAACTTAAAAATTGAGTTAAAAGGTGCCATGCCAAAATATACACTTGCTTGGATATCCTTTACATCAATCTAGTAATAGTTTTCGCTCAGCGAGGTGTTACTTATTGGTCCTAAAGGGGCAAGGTACACAAATAATTGTGAGTACATGTTAGTTTTGGTGAAACTCAACGATATAAGTAAGGAGTCCTTTTATGTCGTGGCAAATTCGATAGGTTTACCTAATAAGTTCTTAGACGTACCTATCAACCAAGAATAGTTTCTAGACTATTAGCAAAAGGCTTTTGCTTACCTAAGATGTTCTAGGATTAAGTCGACAAACTGTGCTTAGTTCTTCAATGATTTTAGGATCTTGGAATCATTTTATTCACACCTGCCGGAACACATAACTTGAATAAAATGCTTAATAAACATTGAATTATGCATGTATGCTAGAATTTAAGTTTATTAAGAGAAACTGTGAATGGTTATTTATTTGTTTATTCTTTTCAATTGTAGTTTTAATATGGCAAACAACAATCAAAACATCATCATAGGTTCTGAGCTTATGGTCAAGCTGAACCTGACAAATTTTCTTGAATGGGAAGCTAAGCTAGTTGAAATAGTCAAACTCAATGGACTTGAGTATGTACTATCACATCCCATGCCAAGCTACTATGCCAGAGACATGACCCCTGAGAGATTTTACGCCTGGGATGCGGATCTCAAAAAGGTTATGAGTCTCATGCTGAACAATATCCCTGATGATTGGGCTAGAAGGTTTGTAGCCTATGAACCTTTTACGCTCATCAAGAATCTGAGGGATATCTGTCGTGGAAGTACGGAGGACAGGGACCTGAACGTCCATGAGTTGATTGAATCAATGTCTGGACTAAAGGTTAGTTCTCCCAACAGGTGTTATAGGATGGAGGTCCAAGAAACACATGTTCAGCTCCTTCGCACTAAACAGAGGGTAGGCGTCCCACTGAGGTTCCATGTGGATCTTATGTGTTCATATTTTGATCGCCTAAGTCTACTAGGAACACCAATAAGCGAAAGGATGGCAGTCTCTGTCTTGCTCAATTCACTACACAGTGGGTTTGGTCGCTTCAAGCAACAATACCTAAGTGAACCAAGAGAAGAAACAGTTGCAGAATTTATTCACCTTGTCAGAAAGGCTGAAATAGTACTGGACTGTGAAGCCAAAGATTTACTCAAGGCTAGAAAGAGACCATTCAAGAAAGGTGGAAAGTCCAAGGGCAATGCTAAATCAAAGCAGGACAAGTCCACATCAAGCTGTCTTTATTGTGATGGAATAGGCCATTACAAAAGAGAATGTCCAAAGCTAAAGGAAGATCAGAAGAACGGAACAGTCGTTCCATCTTCAGGTATTTTCGTTATAGACTGTATACTTGCTAATTCAACTTCTTGGGTATTAGATACAGGTTGTGGCTCACACTTATGTTCCAATCCACAGGGACTAAGAAGAAGTAGAAAGTTAAGCAAGGGTGAAGTCGACCTACGAGTGGGAAATGGAGCACGGATTGCTGCATTAGCCGTAGGAACTTACTATTTGTCGTTGCCCTCCGGGCTAGTTTTGGAACTGGAAGAATGTTTCCATGTTCCAAGTCTTACTAAAAACATCATTTCAGTTTCTTGCTTAGATGCTAAGGGATTTTCCTTTATAATAAAAGACAATAGTTGTTCGTTTTATTTTAAAGAGATGTTTTATGGATCTGCTAGATTAGTCAATGGACTTTATTTATTAGATCACGACAAACAAGTATATAACATAAATACCAAAAAGGCCAAGAAGGATGATTCAGATCTCACCTATCTGTGGCATTGTCGATTAGGCCATATAAACTTGAAACGCTTAGAAAGACTTCAAAGGGAAGGAATTCTAGAACCATTTGACTTAGAGGATTATGGTAAATGCGAATCATGTTTACTTGGCAAAATGACAAAGCAACCTTTCTCTAAAGTTGGAGAAAGAGCAAATGAACTATTGGGTTTAATCCATACAGATGTATGTGGACCAATGAGTACAAATGCTAGAGGTGGTTTCAGCTACTTTATCACTTTCACTGATGACTTCAGTAGGTATGGTTATGTCTACCTAATGAAGCATAAGTCTGAATCCTTTGACAAATTCAAGGAATTTCAGAGTGAAGTAGAGAATCAATTAGGCAAGAAGATCAAGGCACTGCGGTCTGATAGAGGCGGTGAATATCTGAGCTATGAATTTGATGACCATCTGAAAGAATGTGAATTCTATCAGAATTGACTCCTCCTGGAACACCACAATGGAACGGTGTGTCAGAACGGAGGAACAGAACCTTGCTAGACATGGTCAGGTCAATGATGGGTCAGGCCGAACTTCCATTAGAATTTTGGGGACATGCACTAAATACAGCTGCACTCACTATAAATAGAGCTCCGTCTAAAGCTGTCGAAAAGACTCCATACGAATTATGGTTTGGAAAGCCTCCAAATGTGTCTTTTCTTAAGATTTGGGGATGTGAAGTATACGTCAAACGATTAATTTCAGACAAACTTCATCCAAAATCTGACAAATGTATCCTTGTGGGCTATCCAAAGGAAACAAAGGGGTATTACTTCTACAATACATCTGAGAACAAAGTGTTTGTTGCTCGAGATGGTGTCTTTTTGGAGAAGGATCACATTTCCAAAATGACAAGTGGGAGAAAAGTAGACCTCGAAGAAATTCGAGTCGAACAACAAACTCTAGAGAATGCTCAAGATGACATTCAGGATGAAACTCAGAGATCTTTAGAAGAATCTGGTGAGAATCATGGTCAATCTAGAAATGTTACCCCGCGTAGATCGCAAAGATATAGATCTCAACCGGAAAGGTACTTAGGTATTTTGACGAACGAGAGCTATGACGTTCTATTACTTGAAAGTGATGAACCTGCGACTTACAAGCAAGCTATGACGAGCCCTAGCTCCAAGCAATGGCAAGAAGCCATGCAATCTGAATTAGACTCCATGTCTGAAAACCAAGTATGGGATTTGGTCGATTTGCCAGATGGCTACCAAGCCATTGGAAGCAAATGGGTTTTCAAACTGAAAAAGGACAAGGATGGGAAACTTGAAGTTTTCAAAGCTAGATTGGTTGCGAAAGGTTACAGGCAAGTCCACGGTGTGGATTATGATGAAACCTTTTCACCAGTTGCAATGCTAAAGTCTATTCGAATAATGTTAGCAATCGCTGCATATTACGATTACGAAATATGGCAGATGGATGTCAAAACTGCTTTCTTAAACGGCGTTTTAACAGAAACTGTGTTTATGACACAGCCTGAAGGTTTTGAGGATCCAAAGAATGCTAAAAAGGTATGCAAGCTAAAGAAGTCAATCTACGGATTGAAGCAGGCATCCAGGAGCTGGAATATACGTTTTGATGAAGCAGTCAGTGACTTTGGTTTCATCAAAAACGCGGACGAATCTTGTGTATACAAGAAGGTCAGTGGGAGCAAAATTGCTTTCCTAGTATTATATGTCGACGACATATTGCTTATCGGAAATGACATTCCTATGTTGAACTCTGTCAAGATTTGGCTTGGGAAATGTTTTTCGATGAAGGATCTAGGGGAAGCACAGTACATATTGGGCATCAAGATTTACAGAGATAGATCTAAAAAGATGATTGGACTTAGTCAAAGCACTTATATCAATAAGGTGCTTGATAGGTTCAAGATGGCGGACTCCAAGCGAGGCTACCTACCCATGTCTCATGGAATGACTCTAAGCAAGACTCAGTGCCCAAAAACACTTGATGAGCGTAGACGAATGAATGGGATTCCATATGCATCATTGATTGGTTCAATAATGTATGCTATGATATGTACACGCCCGGATGTTGCGTACGCACTCAGTGCTACGAGCAGATACCAGTCAGACCCAGGAGAGGCGCATTGGACTGCTGCCAAGAACATTCTGAAGTACCTGAAAAGGCACAAAGATGACTTCCTGGTCTATGGTGGAGATGATGAATTAATTGTTAAAGGCTATACGGACGCAAGTTTCCAAACCGACAAAGATGATTTCAGATCACAGTCTGGGTTTGTCTTCTGCCTCAACGGAGGAGCAGTAAGCTGGAAAAGTGCTAAGCAAAGCACCATTGCGGATTCTACAACTGAAGCGGAGTACATTGCTGCACATGAAGCAGCAAAGGAAGCTATATGGCTAAGGAAGTTCATAGGAGAACTTGGTGTAGTCCCCTCCATTAAAGGACCAGTAGCACTGTATTGTGATAATAACGGAGCTATTGCACAGGCAAAAGAGCCTAGACACCACCAGAGAGTCAAGCATGTACTTCGTAGATTTCACCTTCTACGAGAGTTCGTTGAAAGAAAAGAAGTCGAGATAAGCAAAATTGGAACTGATCAGATCCATTAACTAAACCTCTGCCGCAAGCGAAGCACAACTCGCACACTGCAGCTATGGGAATCAAGCATATTGGAGAATGGCTTTGATGTCTCTGTTTAATGTTTTAAAGTTTTAGAGTTTAAATCTTTGTAAAACATTATTGGTTAATCATTCACAATAAATGAAAGGAATTCATTTTTCCATTTAATTTGTGGTTTATTAAATGATGAGTCCCTTCAACTTGACGATATATTCAAGATAGACTGTCAGGACCAGTCCTGTGACTAAGAAATGTCTATCAAGTGAACTTGAATGTCAAAGGTTGAAAATGGTCCCTAATCGGAGTTTTCTATAAAATTGGACGCATAGAAAACGTTAGACGATTAGAATGCAAGATGACTAGTGGTTCTGTTTCTTGAACTATGTGGACATGGCAATGTCATAATCATTTGCATAGATACTTACTTTGGGAAGACTAGTATCGGACAAGACCTATGAAACTTTACTGTAAGAGATGAAAGTCTGTCATAAGTAAATTTCATTAAATTATTAGACACTAAATCCTCAATACCTGAGTGATTTGAGATTACTTGTTTGAGAACTGGTTGCTTTGACGTTGACCAACCGTCGCACCGTAAAAGGAGGCTATAAAGGCAACGCTCAGGTAATCACCTATCAAACGAAGTCTAATCTCAAGATCACAAGATTGGGATTGTCCTCCCATAAATCGGGATGAGATGCTTAAAAGTTGTACAAGGCCACTCGGAGAGCTAGAAACTGTGAAATGCATGGCCGTGCTCGGATGAATCATAGGCTATGATTATCTGTTTATTTGATCAGTTGAACTCTGAAACCGAGGAACACCTCTGGACATAATAAGGATGACAACTCTTACCTTATGTTCAAGAGCAAGCATCGAGCGACAAAGGAATTAGGAAATGCACACTTGTCCCTAAGGACAAGTGGGAGACTGAAGGAAATAATGCCCTTGGTCCAAGTATGCATTCTATGTTAAGTCTAATAAATACGGTTCAGTATTAATTAACAAGTTAATAATTCAGTGAGATCAAGTGAGCTGAATGCCTAGCTAGAGGCCGCTTCAGTTCAAGTGGAATTAATGATATTAATCCACAGCTTACTCTTGACTGAACCCGTAGGGTCACACAAATAGTACGTAAACGGATCAAGTATTTAATGGCATTAAATACTCCATCTATGAATATTCGGAACCGACGGATCTTGGTTTCAGTGGGAGCTAAGATCGTCACAGGCAAGAAATGAATACTCCGGAAACGATGATATTGCCGGAAACGGAAATATGGATCGTATCGGAAATATGAATATTATCCAAGTCGTAGATGTTGCCGGAAACGGAAACATGGTACGTATCGGAAAATATTATTGGAAATGGAAATATTACCAGAATCGGAAATATTGCCGGAAACGGAAATATTGTCAGAATCGGAAATATTACCGGAATCGGAAAATAATTCCGGAAACGGAAATATTAAATATTTGTTCGAAACGGAAATTAATTCCGGAATCGGAAAAATTAAATATTGTTCGTATCGGAAATAGATTCCGGAAATGGAAATTTAATCGGAAGCGTATCGTACGAATTAGCATCGGACGAGGCCTGCCGGACGAAGGCCCAGCACGAAGCCAGGCCATCGCCCAGCAAGCACGCACGCCACAGCCCAGCGCGCACAAGGCCGCGCATGCGTGGGCCGCGCTGCGTGGGCTGCTGCTCGCATGCGTGGGCAGCCCTTGTGGCTGCCGTGTGTGTGTGAGTTTGAGCTCATGCGAGATTCCTGAATCTGCAAGAGTCAGTGTATGATTAAATGTCTATTCCTATTGGATAAATTGATTAAGTAGAATTCATGTAGAATTCTAATTCCAATTAATTCGCATCCTACTAGGATTACGATTCCTTTTCCATAACTCTATAAATAAAGGCCTAGGGGTCATAATTTATATACAAGTTTCAAAGTATTCAAAAGTGAGTTTTTTGAGAGAAAATTCAAACACCCATCTTGCCCCAAAAGTGCCGAATTTTCTGAGTACCTTAAGGGCGATTCTAGTTGGTCAATCTTAAGGCGGATCCGGACGTGCTGTGGACTTTCTACGGAGGGACGACACTTGGAGTCCTAAAAGACTTGTTCTTGTTCGGTTCGGGCGCAGCTAGGGAAGGCACGCAACAAAGAGTATGCATCTAATTATGCTATATGATTATGTGTAAATAATATGTTTCCTGGGTTAATGGTTGTTTCCGCATGATTTATGTAAATGTCATATGTATCATAACCTAACATCCTCAGCATGTGTCACCTCCTCGACGATCATGTCATTCAGGCGTTCTGTCATATCATTGAAGAACTCAGCCTGATCTTGGCGCACCTTGTCGATCAACTCCTGCAAAGAAGAAACAGCTGACAACAGAACTGCATTGTCCAGCTGCAATTGATCCACTTTGGCTATCAGGAGCTTGACAGAATTATATGGGGAGGGTGCAGCGGACTGGGTTTCTCCATCCTTGTCTGATTCAGAGTCTTCAACCCTGTATACTGGAGGCATTTCCTTAGAAGAACTGGCAAGACGGCTGCTGCGACGAATGGGCTGAGTAGACACAGGAGAGGGATGTGGCTTGTTGATAGGTGAGGTGGCTGGCATTGAGCATTTCTCCTTTGGGCATGCAGAGTGCGACATCTCCTCTGACTGGCCCTCCTCTTCCTCACAGGGAAAGGCCGCCTCACCTACATCTTCTGAAAACTCCTCTTCATCATCTACATCCTCCTCTCCCTCATATTCCTGTGGGGTGGCTTCTTCAGCACTCGACTTCCCAACACAGACCACCCCATCCACCACACTTAGACTGATCCCATTTAGGCGGGCTTTGTTAAGAATGTGGGCTGGTGTATGTGGCTCAGCAGTGTAACGGGTAAGGTCCACTCCTACCTTTCGCATAATGAAAGTAAGAAGAGAACCATACCCGATCATGTTGTTTTGGGAGATGGAGTGAGAGAGATGGGAGATAAAAACAACAGGGAAGTTAATTTGGCGTTGGGATTCTAGGAGAAAGATGTAGATGAGATCTAACCTGCTAGCCAAAGCGCGCTTGTCATGACGCGGAACCAGACCCCTTCGAACAACATTGAAAAGAACCTTTTGAAACGGAGTCAGGACAGACTGATTGAGAGCTTTTGGGTGTTTCCCTTGTCCCCCAAAATAGGAATAAACCTCCTTCATAGTCGCTCCCCCAAGCTCAATTTGGCCCTTCCCCTTGTGATAGACCTCCTCACCCAAGACGGGGACCTTGAACCAGGAGCCCAACTTTTCAGCATCAAAACTAAATTGTTTCCCATTAACTTCAGAACGACAAACCCCCTTTGTATTTACGAAATTAGAGCAAAATTCTCCCATTGCTTCTGGATACATACTAGCTTTTGAACAGACCTCAAAAAGATGAGTCCATCCCTGAGATTCGATGGTCTCCATTAACTCGACGAACCCGACTTCTCGACACCACACAAAATCAATACTGAGACCAGGGAGCATACGATCGGGGGGAAAATAGAAGAATTTTGTGGGTTCAAGCTTGACCTTCTTCTCCATCGGAGGGTGAGGTTCCCCCTGAGTTAGTGCGGCAACTTCCTTTTTCATGACCAGCTTCCTTTTGGTGGTGACCCTTGCGGTGGATTTCACAGCGGATGGTTTGGGAGTTGGTTGTTTGGGAGGCATTGTTTGAAGCGGTAAGACGGTGATAATTGGTGTGGAAGGAGAAGAGGGATCGTTAGGGTTTTGGAATTGGAGTCTGAAGAGAGTCATGATTTTATAGGGTTGAGTGTCGCGATTTACTAGGAGAGTTGAGATGGGATTTCAAAATTTAAATTTTGGGGAATTGACGAGGAGTAAGGGATGTTCCGTGAGTTTTTATAGACGGAATGATTTGGAAGGTGAAGGGTTTTTATTGGGAATCAGTGTGTGGGAAGCGTGTTTGAGTGTAGAAAATGGAGTGGTAATGCATGTACCGAGTTTTGTAAGATTCGATGAATCAAATTAATTGCTTTCCATTCATTTTTAGTATTCCCACTTAGACCTCGAATTGAATGCAAGTATTGGGAAAAAGTGCGATTACCTTAATAATGTGCAGACGTGGCTGTGGTAATGCACAACTGGTTTTTGCAATCCGAACCTGGTTGTTAGTCCATTCAGAAAATATGGTGCATACGAAAAAAATAATTAAAAACATTTTTTTTTTAATTTTTTTTTTTATTTTTTTTTTTGATATTTTCCAGTGAGGTTAGAAAATTGTTAAGGACAACCGGTATTATTGTATTCGTATCATACCGAGTTCTAACCTGAGCTTGTCGTGTCTGTCCCTGTTAAGTGGTTTGGTCAAGATGTCAGCTACTTGATCTTCTGTGGGACAGAATTCAAGTTTGACTAGTTCCTTCTCCACATAATCTTTTAAAAAGTGATGTCGAATGTGAATGTGTTTGACCCTTGAGTGGTGCACTAGGTCTTTTGATATGCAGATTGCACTTGTGTTGTCGCATAGGATAGGAACACACTTTAATTTCATACCAAAATCTCTAAGTTGTTGTTTGATCCATAGCATTTGGGAACAGCATGTAGCCGCAGCTACATATTCAGCTTCTGTTGTGGATAATGCCACTGTGTTTTGTTTCTTTGAAGCCCAGGAGACTGCACATGCTCCTAGGAATTGAACCATTCCTGATGTGCTCTTTCTGTTTACTAGGTCACCTGCATAGTCAGCATCTGTATATCCTTTGAGATCAAAGTGATCATAGTTAGGGTACCATAGGCATAAATCGTCTGTTCCTTTTAGATATCTTAGAATTCTTTTGACAGCTGTAAGGTGAGATTCTTTTGGATTTGATTGGAAGCGGGCACAGACACCTACACTGAATGCGATGTCTGGTCTGCTTGCTGTAAGATAAAGTAGGGAGCCTATCATACCTCTGTACCTTGTTTGGTCTACACTCTTACCTTCTTGATCCTCATCCAGTCTCGTGGTTGTTCCCATTGGAGTGTGGTTGCTCTTAGCGGACTCCATTCCATATTTCTTGATGAGATCTTTTATGTATTTCTGTTGATGTATCATGATCCCTTGTTCCGTTTGCTTGATTTGGAGACCTAGGAAGAAGTTGAGTTCTCCCATCATGCTCATTTGAAATTCTTGCTGCATTAGGTCAGAGAATTCCTTGCATAGATCTTCGTTAGTTGCTCCAAATATAATATCATCAACATAGATTTGAACAATTAATATGTCTGTATTTCTTGACTTAAGGAACAGAGTTCTATCAACCTTACCTCGACTGAACTTATTGTCTAGCAAAAAGTGTGAGAGACGTTCATACCAGGCTCTTGGTGCTTGTTTCAGTCCATACAGTGCTTTATCTAGTTTGTAGACATGTGCGGGATATTCTGGATCTTCAAAGCCTGGAGGTTGTTCCACATAGACTTCTTCCTTGAGAATGCCGTTTAGGAAGGCACATTTTACATCCATTTGATAGAGTTTGAATCCCATATATGATGCAAATGCTATTAGTATGCGTATCGCCTCCATTCTGGCAACTGGAGCAAATGTTTCTTCAAAGTCTATTCCTTCTTGTTGGTTGTATCCCTTGACAACTAGTCTGGCCTTGTTCCTGGTAATCGTAGCATGCTCATCTTGTTTATTTCGAAATACCCACTTGAGACCTATTACTCGATTGTTCAATGGTATAGGCTCAAGATGCCATACTTTATTTCTTTCGAATTCATTAAGCTCCTCCTGCATAGCAATGATCCAATCAGAATCAGTTAGTGCTTCTTTGTAATTTTTAGGTTCAATCATGGATAAATAAGCATAGAAAGCACAAAAGTTTTTGAGTTGGGATCTGGTCGTGGTTCCACGTCCAAGATCACTGATTATTTGGTCAAGGGGATGTGAGCTTTGATGTTTCCAAGGTCTGGGTTGGAAAGGTGTGGTTGTTTCCACAACAGACTGTTCAACTTGCTCATTTGTTTCTGCATGATCTTCGGCCTGTGCTGGTTCCTCTTCAACTATGTTATCTTCAGATGTTTCTTC
Organism: Spinacia oleracea; assembly: GCF_020520425.1. Lineage (NCBI taxonomy): Eukaryota > Viridiplantae > Streptophyta > Magnoliopsida > Caryophyllales > Amaranthaceae > Spinacia > Spinacia oleracea. The sequence goes on from NC_079490.1 coordinate 60,245,858, forward strand.
GACTTGGGTTTGTTCTTCTGTTTGGGAACTTTTCCTTATCTCTTCGTCTTCTGTTTCTCTAGTGAGTCCTAGTTTGAAGTTTCCATCAGAAGTTGTACCTGCAACATAGTTTTGGGAGTCAGTTTCATCAAATATAATATGTATGCTTTCTTCCATGCACATGGTCCTTTTGTTGAATACTCTATACGCTTTGCTGTTTGAGGCATATCCTAGGAATATTGCTTCATCACTTCGTGCATCAAATTTTCCCAGTTGATCCTTTCCATCGTTGTGAACGAAACACTTGCAACCAAAGATTCTAAGATAGGTTATAGAGGGTTTTCTTCCTTTGTACAGTTCATATGGAGTTTTGTTTTTGATAGCTCTAATTAGCACTTGATTGAGCACATAGCATGCCGTATTTAGAGCTTCGGCCCAGAAACTTTTTGGAAGTCCACTAGCAATCAACATAGTCCTTGTCATGTCTTCAAGAGTTCGGTTCTTTCTTTCTACAACACCGTTTTGTTGAGGTGTTCTGGGAGCAGAGAAGTTGTGATCTATTCCTGAACCTTTACATAGATCATCAAATCTTTTATTTTGAAATTCTGTACCATGATCTGATCTGATGTGGACCAGCTTATGACTGCTTTGTCGTTGAACCTTTGTGGCGAAAGCCAGGAATTCTTCAAACGTCTCTTCCTTGTTGGATAGGAAGATCACCCATGTGTATCTTGAGAAATCGTCTACAATTACGAGTACGTACTTCTTTCCACTTCTGCTCTGTGTCCTCATTGGTCCACACAGATCCATGTGGATCAGCTCCAGTGGTCTTGTTGTACTGATTACCCCCTTTGATTTAAAGGACGTTCTTACTTGCTTTCCTTTGATACAGGCATCACAGACTGATTGTTTTGCAAACTTTGTATTTGGGAGACCTGTGACTAAATTTTTCAATTTTAATTTGTTCATTAGAGAAAAGCTAGCATGACCAAATCTTTTGTGCCATAACAAAGGATCATCTTCAATAACACTGAGACAGGTTAGATTGGAGTGAGGGACCGAGTTGAGGTTAACCACATATGTGTTCCCTTTCCTCTAAGATCACTGTCTCTGTGTTACTATTGATGATTAGACATTTATTTGAGAAGAATTTTGCATAATTGCCTTTGTCACAGAATTGAGAAATGCTTAATAAACTATGACCTAGTCCCTCAACTAGAAACACATTATCGATGGAGTGAGACTTTGACTTACCAACCTTACCAATGCCAATGATGTTACCTTTCTTATTATCGCTAAAAGTCACAGTTCCACCTTCGTAGGTCGTGAGTGAGAGAAATCTATTTCTGTCTCCCGTCATGTGCTTGGAACAACCACTGTCTAGGTACCATGTGTTGTTCCCCCTCACTTCGACCTGCATGAAGTTTTTAGTTAGAGTTTTTTAGGAACCCAGCATAGCTTGGGTTCCTTACTTGGAATCAAATCACTTTTCTTTACCCATTTAGTTTTGGTGAATTCGATGTTCTTTTCCAAGTACCTTTGGTTTTTAGGGCAAGAAACTCTATAGTGACCGATTTGACCACAGAAGGTGCATACTATGTCACTGTATAAATCTACTCTGGTTTTTCTAGGATGATGCTTTTTGTGGTTAAAACCTAAACCTTCTGTGCGTTTGGTTCTAGCTTCTTCTATCCATTTTGGTGTTACCTCTATTTTGTGTCTGGTCCTTTTAGCCAATTCACTTTCTAGATGGGTCTTTTCTTGGTGAATTTTTACTAGTTCTAACTGAGCTTTTTCTAGTTCTTCTTTATAGAGGTTCTTGGTTTTGGCTATTTTTAGGTCAATCAGATCTTGTTTTAGCCAGGAGTTTTCATTGCGTAAGGCTTCACACATTTCTTTTATATGAAGGTTCTGATCAAAGAGTTTAAAGAAACGATTGTCAATATCTAAGTTTGAGTTTCTGGTCCATTCCAACTCCTCTGTGAGTTTATTGACAATGTCTTGGTGTTTTCTGTCTGAGTCTAGTTTTTCTTTTAGGAGATCCTCATAATCACTAGTGAGACAAGAAAGTAAGTCAAACAATTCTACTTTAGACATGGATTCAAGCCTACTTTTAATATGAACAAGACTTGCCTGGAATTTATCAGATTCTGAGTCTGATTCTTCATCTTCATGTTCAGCTACAAGACACAGGTGAGCAATTTCTTCGTTGGGTTGTTCCTGTTCCTCATCAGAAGAAGTATCTCCCCATGCAGCAATCATGGCTTTTCTTACCTCAGTTTTGGAAAAGGAGTTTCTGTTGTCTTTGAATCTATCTTTTGTTGTTTCCTTTCCTTTTCCTCGTTCTTGATTCCATAGAGGACATTCCCTAATGCGATGTTCCAAGTTTCCACACTTATGGCATCCAGTGTCAGTTTTAGGGAACTTTCGATTTGGTTTGCTTCTGTGTTCCACATCTTTGTAGTTCCTAAACATTCTTCTGAACCTCCTAGCAAACAGAGCTGTCTCTTCATCTTCTTCAGAGTTTTCATCATTTTCGGTTTTTAGATCAAGAGCTCTATTTTTGGTATTCTCTGAAGGTCGCGCGTTTAATTGCAGTTCATGAGTTAGGAGAGATCCAGCCAGTTGTTCCAGGTTAAATTTGGTGAAGTCTTTAGTTTCCTGGAGGGCTGTGACTTTAGCCATCCAGGGATCTTGTGGTAGACTTCTTAGGACCTTCCTGACTTGTTCCTCAGGAGTTATGATTTTGCCAAGAGAATTTAGTTCATTGATAATGTTTGTGAAGCGAGTAATCATGTCTTGAATCGTTTCAGATGTCTTCATGGTGAACAGCTCGTATTGGTGCATTAAGAGATCAATCTTCGATCTCTTAACTTCATTTGTTCCTTCATGAGTAACCTGGAGCAGATCCCAAATCTGCTTCGCGTTCTTGCAGCCCATTACTCTGTTGTGTTCATTTGGACCTAGTCCACAATGAAGGATTTTGACGGCCATGGCATTGAGTTCAAGCTTTTCATAGTCGGCTTTGTCAAATTCATCAACAGGTTTGGGAACAGTTTCTCCAGAGGTGTTCAGCTTAGTGACTTGGAAGTCTCCAACTTCAATCACTCTCCATACTTGATAGTTTTCAGCCTTAATGAAAATCTCCATCCTGTTTCTCCAGTAGGAATAGTATTTGCCACTAAACATTGGAGGTCGTTGTGTTGAGTATCCCTCTTCTAGTTTCTCCGTAGTGTTCATAGCTTCAGAATCGTTTTTCCCGTCAGCGTTACCTGCAGCTTAAAGGGTTCTGGCTCTGATACCAATTGTTAGTTTTACAGAGTTCCTCAAGAGGGGGGGTGAATTGATATTTTACGTATTTATAAAAATTAAACTACAAGGAACAGAAATAGTAAAATATGCAAGCAAGATTTAGCGTGGAAAACTCTCTAGGCCCAATAGAGAGGAAAAAACCACGGCCCCTTTGGGGACTTAAACACTTTTACTAATTAGGCAAAACAACTCAGTTTCTTTACAAACCTAATCTACTCGGGCCACACTCTGCCAATCGCCTCTGATTGCAGATGACTAGGAACAACCCTCTTTGTTCCTTCCCTTATGGAAACAGTCCCTCAACTGTTCCTACTCACTGATCTCTCGTGAGATCTTCTCTCTTGCTCAAGTAAGCCTGACTCAGGCTTAACATACAATAACTCAACACCTTAATCAAACGTATAAGAATTAATTAACTACTAACAGACGATATAAGACCAAGTAACAAATACTGCTCTATATGGGAACAGGAACAGACTTCTTTAAAGATTAAGACTTTAAGGGTGATACCTGAAAGCTTCCGGTTGATGTAAATAAGTCTGATAAAAAAGTTTCGCAAAGAACAAAGGTTGTATTTATAAGAATCTAAGTGTTTACCCTAGATTCAAATCCAACACAGTTTAGGACTCTTTTTAATAGATAGATTTTCGCAAATCTTACTTCAAACGCGTTTAGGTAAAAACAATCTTTTCGTATTTTGAGAGTTATATGTTAACTCAAATTCAAGAGTATAACTTCAAACAGTTTTGTAAAATCAGTTTAAAAACTTTGACGTTTATCTTTTTGTAAAAGTAAAAACTGATTTATTTCGTTTCACGATATAACTAGGACTCTTTAAAATACTCTGTTCCCATACTAAGCTTGTACTAAATTACACTGGTCTTATACCTTTCGACCCTTATTAATCTGCTTGATTTGATCCTTGATTTAATCTTGCCACGTACTTCGAACTTAATTACTTCATAGCTCCCTAGCTTGCTTCGGTATTGCATTTGTTCTTCTTTAGATATTAACCTGTTCCTGACATTCTCCAAAACGAACTATTAGTAGAAGGTGAGCTTGTCATCATCAAAACCAGGAATCAACACTTGTCTTCTTGATGCGGTTTTCTGTTATGCTTGTGGGATTAGGAAGGGACTGCAGGTCTTTGCAGCAGGGTCCCTTGTGGTTTAGGTGATTCTGTTGTGTGTTTGCTGCTGGGCTTCTTTTGTTGCTGCTGTGTTTTGAGCTCCTTTCTGTTGTGAAGCTGCTGGTGCAGGTGGGCAGACGTGAGCAGAGGTGAAAATATTGCTGCCTTGCTTAGCACCATGTGTATGTAACCAAAATTTTACATGGACATTTCACATACGAAATATAATCTTTAATTCAGAAAACAAGGTGATCTTGAGTTCGTACTAGTATAGTTAAGATCGTGTGACATGGGGTTTCAGTGTTTTTATTTTTCTTTTTGTATTCATGAATCAAGAGAAGCAGATTAGATCATGGATATTGTAACAATTTAGGATCCATTGTAGTTGGACATAGTGTTTAGTTTTTGCATTTGAGGGTGTTGGCTAAGGTTTGTGATTATGAGCTGTAGCACAATCAGTTTATTTTTAGTGTACTTTATTTATGACAAAGGAAACTTCACATTATTGTATTACAAAATAGTTTTTTTATAATTAAATATGTAGTAGTTGTTTTAGAAGACAAATTTATTTTTGAGAATGACAAGTTTGAGTTAGCATGTGTTCTTTATGGCTAACCGTGAATCTGTGTAATTTTTTATTTTTTTAAAATATTATTTTGGAGGTGCGCTAAGTGAAAGAACGCCGCAACATAAGCCTTTGTTGCAGAGCGCCAAAACCACAACGCGTTGTAAATAAACTCTTACATTAGACCATATGAAGCATTTGTTGAGAAGCGCCTAGAAAATGCATGCCTTAAGAAAAAAACTTAATTGCGATGGACAAAGCGTGCCACGAAAACAATGAAAGCATTCCATAGAAGATACTTAGTATAGTATGTAGTATATATTTTACTAGTGTTAAATTAACTTTTAGGCAATTTAAATTTCACTAATCCTTGAAAAAGCTTTTAAAGGATACCTAAACTTCGCTATGCAAAAATAGACCATTTAAGGGCAATTTAAATGTCAGAAATGTTAAAACAATATTTTAGAGGCAACCACAATACCACTATTGCGAACAATGAACTTTTAGGGGCAACATTAATTTTACTAATGCTAAAAAACCTTTTAGAGGCTCTCATAATTTCACTGATGCTAAAAAAAGAACTTTTAGGGGCAACATAAATTTCATTAACGCTAAAAAGAAGTTTTAGAGGCAACCATTATTTCAATGATGCTAAAAATGTACTTTTAGGGGCAACCTAAGTTTCATTGATGCTAAAAAGAAGTTTTAGAGGCAACCATTATTTCACTAATGCTAAAAAGTTGGGGGCAACCTAATTTTTATTGATGCTAATAAACACTTTTAGAGGCAATCATAATTAAGTAACGCTAAAAAACACTTTTAGAGGCCATAAATAATTAATTGCCCCAAGGCGTTGCCTCTATATGTAAATTTTCTTGTAGTGTTGACTTTAGGAAAATAATTTTAAAAAATCCTAAAGTTCCGCAAATACCACTTTGTAGTATGAATCACTACAAAGAAGCATTAGTCTCCGATTACCACTTTGTAGTATTGCTTACTACAAAGACTGAATGAAACTAAGATCTAGTATACCACTTTGTAACACCCTAATAATTCCTTGCTTTTATAAAACTATTTTCCAACTTAAAATAAAGGAATTACTAAAGTATTACCGTCACCGTGATAACGGTTAAGGCTAGTACCAGAATTACGCAGCGGAAATTAATGTTAACTAACTTTCAAACCAACATAAATAATATTTATTGAGGCCTCCTACAAGTTGGAACCATAACGGCCCAAAAACAAACGTATTAAAAATCCAACAAACCCAAAACATGATTAAAGTATAATTTAAAATAGTTTCAAAGCACAAAAGAATGAAACTCTCTCAAGCATCCCAAGCTACATGATTTCGATCGTACATTGATCTACCAACCTGCTAAATTAATCTACTCCCCAACAATGCAAGTGCAAATGATGGATCATTATAGGGTTATTAAGGCGATGGCCATGACCAAAAGACACAAAGCACGTATTCAGCAAAAGCTGAGTACTTACAAGGCTAGAGTGAAATAAAACTATAAACATGCATCACTCGCTAAAGTACTAATCAACATGCAAAAGCCATTTAATGATTAACAAGCGAATACAAGACTCGACTCTTGAATCAAAATTTAATTAGAATAAGCTTCAAACGGGCCAAAAGAATATTCCATAAAGGAAGGGTGTTGGGAGCCCACCAAACACCATAATAAATTATATAATGAATATCGGACCATACCGAGTGTCGGGCCATACCGACGGAATTCCAGCGTATAAATTAAATGAAACAACGTCTTGTATCATTAGTAGGAGAACGAGTTTTCCGGCAAGTCTCCCCCATTGTTCATACTCAAGGTATATACGTTCCAAGAGTTTTGAAGCTTGTTCTGGTTGCACTTTACGTTTATTAATATTTTATTAATGGTGAACTCGAGACTCGAACACCCATACATACATACATACATACAATTAATAAACGACAACCAAAACAGTCTCATTTTAATCCTTTAGGACTTGTGATTAATAAGTCAAGACGTATTGAAATTACTACCAAGTTCCTTCTCACAAAAGGTGAGATTCCACATCATGCCTATTAACATGAGGGTTGTGCCCTTGCACGACAAATCCGAATTCATTTCATATAAAATATTCCCAACTGAACCCTACATGTGCGGTGGCTTACGTGAGCTAACCCTTCACATGTGGTAAAATAAATAGTACAACGAGGTACGAATATTTGGCTCAAAAGTATTCTAGACATCCCGTACAATAGCATAACAATAGATAATTCATCCCTTGCATGTGAAACAACCATACATGCATAAATATTGAACAACATGATTTACAATGAAATCCATACTCACAATAGTCCCAACATGCTTGTTCAATCAACAATTCAATAATTCCAATAATAATAATTCACATGATCGTTCACCAAATCAAACATGAATACACCAAGTTCACATAATATAATTCACATCAATAACAATCATGTAATGTCCCTTGAAAAATAATATGGTTGCCCTAGACTTGTACGTACCTTGAATATCTAAGCGTAGGGGACACTTTGCAAATACGATTATTCACTTAGAAATCACCTCCTATCATCAAAATAATGAAACCTTAATTATTTCCATGTTCATTAAATTTCCAGCAACTTTATGAAATATAAAACCTTGATAATAATTAGAAATTAATCGTTCTTTAATAAAATAATTGTCTCAATTTGTAAAACTAATCCTTAGTATGAAAACATACTTTTTCCACCCTTAAAATCAATAAAAATCAACACTTTAAACCTTTTTATAAATCTGAAAATATAATTGATTATCATAATTAAATAATCACCTAATTATGCTAATCAATTGACCCTTTAGGCCTAGGTTAAAACCCTAACTTGAATTTTCCAATAAAACCAATTTAACAACATAAAAATCAAATCTTTATTACATAAACGAATATGAGAATTCACACTTTAATAATTAAAACACGCCTCAAGAATTAAAACTTATAAATCCTCACAATACGGTGTTCACAATCGATTCCTAGCATTTTAATTATTCAAAACAATAATAATCTAAAATACAGAATTGAAATAAAATAGATAATGGAAAATAGGATTATACCAATCCAGCCTATAGCACGGAACAACCACGAATTAATTGTGATTGGGCGAAAGAATTGAACGAACGAGCAACAACACACACACACACACACACACGCGCACCACTCGTGTGTGTGCGCGCGCGGACAAGGGCGAAGAGCAGGGCAGCAGCGCGCGCAGAACGAGGGACGAGGGGCGCGAGGGCTGGCGCGATCAAGAGGGATGAGGGCGAGGGATGGGCGCGAGCAACGCACACACAGCGCAGCAATAGCAGGCAGCAACAACAGCAAGGGTGCGCTGGCTAGGCGGGCTGCGAGAGGGAGAGGGAGAGTGGGGAAACGCTAGGCGAGGGCACGACACGACACAGCAGCACGCTAGCGCTCATATGCGGGTGGGGTAAGCCGGCACAAAGAGAGGAGAGAGAGAGAAAGAGTGTGGGGCAAGAAAAGAGGAAGGGAGGGTTTGATGAATAACAAGGGGATCATTTAATGAGGAGAGTCCTATTTATAGGCTCTCAAATCCCTAGTGGGCTAGGCTTGGGAATTTGACATTGGGCTTAGCAATTAAATGATTGGGCTAGCCTAGAGCTTAGAATTAAATTCTTTTGATTGGGCTCGATTAATAAAACGAGTTGGACTTTATTTAAAAACCCAAACCTTTAAAATTACTTGCGACCCATTAAATTTCCCGACTCGAAAATTAAATTCGTTCCATAATTAATTAAAATAAAAAAATATTCTAATTAATTAAAATACATTTAAATAATATTTAAATGCGAAATAAATTCTAAAAATCGTAAAATGCTTTATAAATATAATAAAATATATTTATAATTATTATAAAAATATGAGGTATTACAATGACATCCTTTTTCCTTAGTTCAGGAAGTTTCTTGACCGTAGCAAAATAGTTGCAGGCAAACTCAATCTTCTGTACGTAAATGTACGGGGTCTCACAATTTAGCTTCTCTAGGTGCCCTAGGTTAGCGAACTTTGAAAGCAACATCTTAGTCCTGAAAGTTCACCACTGAAAGTCTTACTAATACTTTCCAAAACAAAGTAAGTTCGTGGAGCCATACAATTTCAATGCACAAGTACATGCGTAATCATGAATCGTGATGCAATTAATCGCATAAAGCAACATAAAACATGCATGATCAAACTTAAATACATAAGCATACAATTAGTACTTAACACTTAGCACTTAATCACACGCATACTCATATTAAATGCATACTTAATCTAAAAATACCCTTCTTATTCTACCCTTTCTCACTTAGAAATAAGGATAATTTTCGAAATTAATTAAATAAATAACTTCAAATATAAGCGAAATTATTAAAATTAAAATCGAAAATTAAAATAATTAATCGAATAATTTAATTAATTAATCCGATTAATTTCCGAAAATAAATAAATAATTAAATTAAATAAATAATTCGGAAAAATAAATGTTTTTTTTTTTAAAAAAAATCGGAAAAAAAAATCCGAAAAGAAAAGGAATTCGGAAATTTCAAAAATTTAATTCGAATTTGTTCAAATTTAATAAATTCGAGAAATATTAAAATAAAATCAATAAGTTTTAAAATAACTTAAAATAATTGGTATTTGGCGTTTCAAAATATTGAATACTCAAAATAACATTTTGACTTTAGGAAAAGAATTTTCGAAAATCCTAAAGTTCCGCAAATCCTACTCAAATAGTATGAATTACTATCAATTAGTTTTTTAAAATCGTAGTTTAAGGATTTACCACTTTGGACTATTAATTAATGCAAAGCAGCTCTCAAACTAGAGCTTTGAAAATACCACTTTGTAACACCCTGATAATTCCTTATATTTATAATTACCTTTTTTCGACTAATATAAAAGAATTACCAAGATATTACCGCCACCGTGATAACGGCTAAGGCTATTTACCAGAATTACGCAGCGGAAATAACTAACTTTCAAAATATATTAAATAGTTAATGGTCATAAAACAACTTGGAACCATCAAGGCCCAAACCAACATTAAATAGTTTAGAAAATCCATTAACTAAGATTTAAAACCATACTATAGTAATAATGATAGTCATGACTATAAATCAAAATAGAGTTTATAAATACTAGAGATGAAATAGTCACTCATCACTATTCCCATGATAACTTCTCCCGCAAGTTATCTCTACCAACCTGCTTATTGAAAACTATTCCCCAACAATGCAAGTGCAATGATGGATCATCATAGGGTCATTAAGGCGAAAGACATGAAGCATGAAGTCAGCGAAAGCTGAGTACGAACAAGCTAGAATGAAATCCTAGTCTAACAACACTACAAAATTATGCATCAATTAGAGATGGATTTTGAGACAGATACAATAAACGTCTCAAACTTGAGACGAGTTATTAAAATTTACTCTCTAAATTAAAATTGAGATGGAATTGTATATGGAGTTTCAAAAATTCCGTCTCAAGTTTGTAATGGATTTGCAAAAATTCTGTCTCAATTTTTTTTGAGACGCCCTATTTCCGTCTTAAATCCGTCTCTAAGCATTATTTTGAGACGGATTTGGACTATATAGAGACGAAATTCCTTGTCTCTATAAAATGATTATTTTGTAGTGCATGCTTCACTCAACAATATAATAATCCACATGCAAAAGCCATTGAAGTAAACAATTAATCGTGGAGAGAACTCGAGACTTTACACGACTCTTAACTCATAGATTAATAAGAATTTAGCTTCGAACGGGTAAAACATAAAACCACTGAGGGAATAACAAGACCACTAAGGGAAACTAAGGGTGTTGGGAGTCCACCAAACACAAAATAAATAAAGTAGGGCTTTCTACCGACAGTCGGACCATACCGACGGAATTCCTGCGCATTTTATAAGCGATTAACCAAAAGAATGAAACAACGTCTTGTATCATTCAAGGAGTACGAGTTTCTCTGACGCGACACCCCCATTTTTCATACTCAAGGTATATACGTTCCAAGAGTTTTGAAGCTCATTCGGACTTGAAGCTCATTCGGATTACACTTTACATTAATTAGTATGTTATGTTAAAGACTCAACCCAAAGACATAACTTACAAGCAATTCAACAATTACACAATTAAACAATGACACATTATTTTAATCCTTTAGGACTTGTGATCAAACATAGGACTCAAGTGAAATTACTCAATTGTTCCTTCTCAAAAACATTGTTTGAGATAACCCGACATTGCCTGTTAACAAGCGGGATGTGCTCTTAGCACGAATCGTCCTTAGTTCAATTCACATACACTCCTTAAATGTATTCTACACGGCGGTAGAATAAACGATGCACTGAGGCAATATTCAATAGGCTCAATGTATCCTAGACATCCCGTACAATAGCATAACCATAATAACTTGCATGCGAAACACTTATACATGCATATCAACTTGAACAACATGCTTGACATAATTCAACGATTATCAAAGTCCATGACATGATAGTTCAATAAAATCTATAGAGCATTAATCAATCCATAGCATGCTCATTCACGTAGAATACATAGATTCAATAATAATTTTCAACATGCTTGTTCACACATCAAACATGAATCCTCAACACTTAAATTCACATGATTCACAATCAACACACATCATAAAGTCCTCATGGGATAGGTGGTCACCCTAGTCATGTACGTACTTGAAATACCTAAGTACGGGGGCCACTGTGCGAATCACGACTCAAGCCAGAAATCAACTCTTATAAACACAAAGGAGAAACTTAATTATTATCCATGTTTACTAAATTTCCAGCAATTATTTAAGAATCTAAAACCTTTGGTTTATTTGGAAATTAATCGTTATTCGTTAATTTAATAGTCTCAAATAGTCAACTCAAGTCCTAGCATAAAAACATTGACTTTTTGGCCTTAAAATCATTAAAAATCAACACTGAAAGCCTTATAATAAATCTGAAAATTTAAGTTGATTCCCATAATTTAAATCGTCATTAAATTATGTGAATCAATCTCTTGAAAAATTGGAATTAAAATTCTATCAATAGGTCATTCATAAAACCATGTTTTGACCTTTAAAATTGACACTTTATTTAATCATTAAATCTAAATAATTATAATTCTTATGATTAAAAATCAATCCCATCAATTCAAATACGAAAACATTAAAACACGGTGTTTATAACCATTTCCTGCAATTTAAATAATCCAAAACAATTAAATAATGGTAATTAAACAATTTAAAACGGAATTTGGAACAAGTTTAAAAGTATACGGAGTTTGATTAACAACAACACACACACACACCACAACGGTTTGTGTTGCGTCTGTGGCAGCGACGCAAAGCAACAACAGCAGCACGAGCATGGCAGGGCTCTCACAGCGCTCAGGAGAAGCGCGCACGAGGAGCAGCGTGCTCGAGGGCGCTGGGTGCTGGGCTCCGCTCGGCACGACAACCGCAACAGCAGCGCACACGGTGCGCGCGAGGGTGTGAGCGCGAGGGAGTGAGGGTGTGTGCGTGAGGGACGGCAAGGCAGGAAGGCGAGGCACGGGCTGGAAGCGAGCAAGGCACGAAGGGGCGTGCTTGCTTGCGGCCGAAGGAAAGGGCGGACAAAGGAGAGAGAAAGTGCCGCAAGAAGGAGAGAGAGAGAGAAAGAAAATCTAGAAATTTAATGTGGGGATTTAATGAGGGGAAGGGTTGTATTTATAACTTTTCCTTCCCTCATGGGCTAGGTTTTGGGGTTTTGAGTTGGGCTTGCTTACGGGCCTAATTAAAATTAATTCCTTGCAAGTCTTGTTGGGTTTGACAATGAAATTGGACTGGGCTTAGATTAGAATTAAATTCGTTTTTAGAATACAACCCAACAATTCCTAAATAAATAAATTCGTTTAATTTTTTTCATAAAAAATCCAGTTTTCATTAATAATTAATAATTAAATTATTTAAAATAAAATACATTTAATTCTCATTAAATGCAATTGAATTCGTAAAATCTTTATAAATACAATAAAAATATATTTATAAATTACGAAAAATACAAGGTATTACAGTACATGTTAATAAAAACCTAAATTTATATACCAAAAAAACCCCTTAATTCATGAAATCTAGAGAAAATAAGCAAAACAAAAACATTGCAGCAAAATCAACATGTAGTTCAAACGTAATCAACAAAAAAAATCAAAGGTTTAACCTCAAAAATTACCGACCTGGAAAATGGTGAGGGCGATGAACTTTCGAGCTCGAGAGTAAGATAATGAAATAGCTTCTTCAAGGCCAAAGTAAGATGAACTTTCGCCCTTAACGGACATCGTTGAATTTTTCACTCTCTTGTTTCTCACATGGAGAGGGGCGACAGGGAAGAAGAGAGATGGAGGCAAAAGCTTTTTGTTCTTTTTTTTTCTAATGAAACAAATTTGGGAAAATAAGAGACCCGGTAATCAAATGAGGGTCTCTCCCTTCTTTCGCTTGATTTAATTGGTGGACCCAGTGAAATATTAGAGAGCCGTTAGGTTGAATAAATGATCTATTATTGATCACTATTTAATTTAAACAGAAAATGGTGGGCCCATTGACGTAAAAGAGACCCGTTAAATCAAATAACGGGTCTCTTTTTTCTCTCTCTCTATTTTCTGAAAAAAATAGTAGGCTCTTAGACTTATTAGAGACCCGTTATATCTAATAGTGGATCTCTTATACTAAAGAGATCCGTTATCTTAATCGAGGGGTCTTTCAATGAGGGTCTCTTTGCCCATTTTTGTAGTAGTGTATAATAACAATAATAATAATAATAATGATGATGATAATAATAATAATAATAATAATAATAATAATAATAATAATAATAATAATAATAACAACAACAACAATAATAATAATAATAATAATAATAATAATAATAATAATAATAATAATAATAAATAAATCAATAATTAAATAAATAAATATAAATACAAATACAATTAGAAATAAATAATTAAAACTAAAAACTAAACTAATTAAAATATAAAATTTTAAAAACAAATAAAACAAAAAAGTTATGAAAATAGGCCTAAAATATTTTTATTATCTTAGTACATAAATCATTGATGTATGCCGATTAGGGTTTCGTTAAAAAGTAAATTTAATTAATGATCTTTTTTTTCCTATGCCAATTAAACGGGGTTTTGGTTTGTTTAGAAGTTCCCGGAGATGGATCCTAGTTGGATGTATGGTAGATGTGACACAATGGATTTCATGAATGGTATTTCGGAGTTCTGTATGAGTGCTTTACAACATCAAGCTAGTCGGGGGTCAAAGAGTTTTATTGTCCTTGTGCCGATTGTGAGAATGTGAACACGGTCAATAATGTTTTGGTGATTAGAGATCATGTATTTTTACGTGTCTTTAGACCTAATTACCATGTATGGGTTTATCATGGTGAGAATGGAGTGTACGTAGGGAATTATAGTACGCATGTTGTGCATGAACAAGAAGAAGCTATCTATGCTGATGAGGAAACGGATTTTGTTGAGGATGACGATGACGTTGAAAATAATAGCGATGATCATAATGATCGTGTGGAGGAGATGATGCACGGGGTCGAGGATGAGGTTCACGATCGTGTTTTTGAGTGCTTGTCTAAGGCGGCTGAAACGCCACTGTATCTTGGTTGTACAAAGTACAACAAGCTTTCCCCTGGTTGCACACTCTACAATATCAAGAAAAGCGGAGGCTAGACAGACATTAGTTTCACTCAGTTGTTGGTGGCGTTAAGTGATATGTTACCGGCTGGCAATGAACTTCCGAGGTCGAACTATTATGGCAAGAAGCTCATGTGTCCCTTTGGTTTAGAGTACAAGAAGATGCATGCTTGTCCAAATGATTGTTTCTATATCATAAGAAGTATGATAATTTGGATAAGTGTCCACGGTGCAGAGTGTAATATATTGTACTTTTACGTTAAAAAAAAAAAATCTATATCGGGGATATTTAAGTTTATTACTCCATATTATTTCAATTCCTCATTTATACATACATACATATACATATATATATATATATATATATATATATATATATATATACACATATATATATATATACATATCACTAGTAGAAAAAACCCCTGTTGCAGCCCCCTTGTTGCAGCGTACAAGTATAAATACGCTTCAACAACCAGTCGGTCAACGCGGGTCAAACCCTTTAAAGGGTTATCGCAGCGTACATTTTAGTTGTTCGCAACAAATGCGTTTGTTGCAGCGTACAAAATAAAAGCCCGCAGCAACAAACCTTAGTTATTGCAGCGTACATGTTAATGCCCGCTGCAACAAGTCCGCGTTTCAAATTAAAATTTTTACTTTCCTAGTTGCAACGTACGTACGAACCGCGCTCAATCATATCTCTGTTCCTTCTCTGCTATAGCTCCAAGCTTATCCAAGGTCGCCGTCGAACTCAGCTCGCGTCGCCGTCGAACCCAAGAGTTGCTCAGCTCGCGTCGCTGTCTTGGTTCCGTTGGTTGCTCATCTCCCCGTCGCGTCGTGGTTCAACCCTGCTTCGCTGTCTTGGTTCCGTGGTTCCGTGGTTCAGCCCTGCGTCGCTGACTTGGTTCCGTGGTTCAGCATCTCCCCGTCGCGTCGTGGTTCCGGTGGTTGCTCGGCGTCGTGGTTCCGGTGGTATGGTGTGTTCAATTTTTATTTTCGTTTTTTATTTTCGTTTTCAGATTAGGGTTCAATTTTATTTTTTGATTTTCGTTTTGATTATTGTTTTTGATTTTCGTTTTTGATTTTCGTTTTGATTTTCGTTTTGATTTTCGTTTTTGAAACTTAACGACTCAACGAAGTAAATGGGGATTGCTATGTTTCCGAGTATAGATCTATTTCTTTAAAAAGCACACAGCCACTATGTTTCCAAGTAATGGGGAATGGGCTAAGGCTGTTGCTGACTGCTACTCACCCCTTCAGACTGTTGTTTGGATGTTATTTTGCTGATTTCCAAGAGGCTTTTGGATTACCTTTTTTTTTTTTTAATTTTTTTAATTTCCAAGTATGCTCAAAGTGTTGAATACATCACTTAGATCAGTAGTATCAGGCCCTTAGTTCCCTTCTTCCTTCCCCGAGGTTACAGGATTTTATTCTGGCATTACCCTTCTTCCTTCCCCGAGGTTACGTAAGCACTTAGTTCCGCACTTGAATGCTGCGATAATGCCAATAACTTGAATAATGTGATTGCTATGTGGTGATGTGGTAGATAGTTAATTTCCTGTTACATGCATTCTATGAGAAATATCTGAATTTGGCCCTCGAACTATTTTCGTTTGATTTTCGTTTTGATTTTCGTTTTGATTTTCGTTTTGATTTTCGTTTTGATTTTCGTTTTTATTTTGATTTTTTTGGCTGTTTTTCAATTATTTCTTTTATTTGCAGTTAATTGTGAAGATGGGTAGATACGCATATGGTTGAAGAGAGGGGCGATGATCGTACTGCCAGCATAATCTATCATCGTGCTTGTTCGAATTTCAACAATTGCATAAGGTATTGATATATCTAATTATCTTCATAAAATTTCTCTTTTCCTCTTTTGAAAGTTGAAATCAATAGTACAGTAAGTGCATATCATTTTTACGATAAATAAAATTTGGATAAGTATAGTAAGTGTAATAATAAAACGTGTACATTAGTATTCTATGCTTAAGTATCCATTCCGTTTTACTTATTATGACTGTTTTTGGACTTCTAATATCACTTCAGTGAAGCATTGATAAACTTAAATGATGTAACCAAAGATTTGCGGAACTTCTTAATGATTTTGTGACTTCTTAATATATGTGTTTATGTGTGGAACCTTTTGTTGTTGTTATTAGTAATGAGTCGTCGTTGGATGTATGGTGACCATACTACGGCAGAATACTTGAGTGGGGTCGCAGAGTTCATTAGATGTGCTTTAGCACACCAACGGAGTACAAAAGCCGAAAAAATCTATTGTCCCTGCCGTGATTGTAACAATATCAAGCGGTTAGGTGACATTGATGAAATTGAGGATCATTTATTTCGCCGTGGGTTTAAGCAAGATTACCATGTTTGGTTTTGGCATGGTGAAACAATACCTGATCGTCCAAGTTCTAGTGTCCATCAATTTGATGTTCAGAGTAATGAGAGTGATGATGATATTTATGAGAATAATGAGACGGATGATGATGAGGAAGAAGATGATGAAATAAATGAGATGATGGATGGGATGAAAGATCACTTGGACGAACGACCTCAGATGTTCGAACAAGTATCAAAGGCTGCTGAAACTCCATTGTATCCCGGTTGTACAAAATTCAGCAAGTTGGAATGTGTGTCAATACTTTACAACCTCAAATGTAAAGGTGGTTGGAGAGATGAACACTTTGACACCTTATTGGAGTGGGTAGGTGAATTTTTGCCGGAAGGGAATGATATCCCCACCTCTACCTATTATGCCAGGAAATTGATGTGTCCCTTAGGCTTAGAGGTCGACAAGATAGATGCTTGCCCAAATGATTGTATCCTTTACAGAAAAGAGCATGAACATTTGGATGAGTGTCCAACATGCGGCGCATCTCGTTACAAACGCAAAGGGGCAAATTCAGCTAAGAGGGGCCCGCCTGCTAAGTCTTTGTGGTATCTTCCAATCATACCTAGGTTTGAGCGTATGTTTTCATTGAAGAAACAAGCAAAAAACTTAAGGTGGCATGCGGAAGTGAGGAAGAAAGATGGACTCCTTCGACATCCTGCAGATTCTGTTCAATGGAGAAATATTGATAAGAAATATCCTGAATTTGGTAAGGAGGTTAGAAATCTAAGGCTTGCTTTATGTGCAGATGGTGTGAATCCATATGGAACTCTAAGCAGTCAACATAGCACATGGCCGGTTCTTCTAGCAATTTATAATCTTCCTCCATGGCTGTGTATGAAGCGGAAGCATATCATGTTATCACTCCTCATCTCGGGGCCTAAGCAACCTGGAAATGACATAGATGTGTACCTGGCTCCACTCATAGATGATTTGAAATTATTGTGGAATGAAGGTGTTTCAATGTTCGATGCACACACCAATTCAAGCTTTACATTGCGAGCTATGGTTTTTTGTACCATAAATGATTTTCCGGCATATGGAAACTTGTCTGGATACAAAACCAAAGGAGAACAAGCATGCCCTATATGTGAAGAGGACATGAAGCCCACATGGTTGCATAATTTCAAGAAAAATGTTTACCCAGATTTCAGGAAGCACCTCAGTCGATATCACCCTTATCGTAAGAAGAAGAAAGAATTCAATGGGTTCACCGAGGAAAGAGTAGCTCGTACGCCTTTGACAGGATCACAGGTTTATGAACGAATAAAAAATGTTGAAACCAAATACGGCAAGTGCTACAAGTCCAAGTCTAAAAAGGGTGTTTTGTGGAAGAAAGTATCTCCATTATGGGATCTTCCCTACTGGAGAGATTTGTCGGTTAGGCATTGTCTCGATGTAATGCACATTGAGAAAAATGTGTGCGATGCTATCATTGGGACTTTGCTAAACATGCCTGGAAAGACTAAGGACAATGAGAATGTGCGGAAAGATATGAAAAAGAGGAATATTCGACCAGATTTGTGGCCTGTTGAAAAATCTGGTGCGGGTGGTACTAAGACTTATCTGCCTCCAGCGTGTTACACAATGTCAAGAAAGGAGAAGAAGCAGTTTTGTGAGTGCTTACATGGAATTAAGGTTCCCTCGGGATATTCGTCGAATGTAAAGCGCCTAGTATCTCTCTCGGACCTTAGGTTGGTTGGTATGAAGTCTCATGATTGCCATGTAATGATTAATGTGTTTTTGCCAATTGCACTTCGTGGGATATTGCCGAAACACGTGAGACATGTTATAACAAAACTTTGTGTGTTTTTCAATTCTATATGTGCTAAAGTGATTGATCCGGAGAAATTAGATTCTTTGCACAATGATATTGTTGAAACTTTGTGTCGATTTGAAATGTACTTTCCACCATCTTTCTTTGATATTATGGTGCACTTAATTGTCCATTTAGTTCGAGAAATCAAGTTATGTGGTCCGGTGTTCTTAAGATGGATGTATCCTTTTGAGAGATTTTTTGGGCATTTAAAGGACAAAACAAAGAATCGGGCAAGGCCGGAGGGTAGTATCATTCGGGGAGTCCTTGAGGAAGAGATATCTCAATATGTAGCTGAATTCTTAACAAGGCTTGAGCAAATAGGTCTTCCAAAATCTCGTCATGCAGGAAGGCTTGAAGGGCATGGGGTAATTGGTAAAAATGTGATCTCGCCTCCATCTGAAAGGAAGAATAAGGCACATCTTTGTGTGTTGCAGCATCTTACCGAGGTCAATCCTTACATAGATAAGCATTTGCTAGAATTGCAACAAAAGAATCCTAAGTTGAAGGAAAGAGCGTTGATGCAAGAACATAATCGCACATTTGTTGATTGGTTTAAGAAGGAAGTAGCCGAGGAAATGAAAAAAAATCTAGATGTTTCTGAAATGGTCCAGTGGTTAGCTCGAGGTCCTCGACTATGTGTTCTGTCTTATGAAGGGTATGATATCAATGGGTTCACATTCTACACTAGAAGACAAGATGAAAAGAGTGTGGTGCAGAATAGTGGAGTGAAGCATGTTGCAGCATCTAGGGTCTATGCAAGCGCCAAGGATAGAAGACCGGTTGATGCGACACAATCATATTATGGTGTTATCGAAGAAATATGGGAGCTTGATTACAACAAATTTACGATCCCTGTATTCCGGTGCAAGTGGGCCAACAACCATAATGGGGTGAAACAAGATGAAATTTTTCCTGGTTTAACATTGGTTAACTTTGATCGATTAAGTGATAGTGACGAGCCATTCATTCTAGCATCACAAGCTAAGCAAATTTTCTATGTGGTAGACAATGTTGATCCTATATGGCGTGCAGTTGCCCAAGGCAAGAGAAATATTCTGGGTATTGATGATGTTGTGGATGAAGATGAGTATGACAAGTACGATGAAACACCCCTGTTACCAACGGCTGTTCAACCGTTACCGGAGGAGGAAGATGCAAATAATACTAATCATATGCGCACAGATCATAGGGAAGGAATTTGGGTTGTAAACCGTAAATGAATAAGATGAGTTGGCTTCTGGGAATAGGTAATTCTAGCTAACTGAATATCAGATTAAATGTATCTTTTCTAGCATTTAGGAAGGTGTAGTTTGTACTTCCACATCTTTAATTCTTATTTTATACTTCCATTGTGTTCATGATTATACTTTTCTAGCTTTCTTTAATTCTTACTGTACTTCCACATCTTACTTTTGTTCCTGACCAAAGTTTTCTAACTTTCTGTGCAGATGACTTGAGATCCCCGAGTCAGAAATTTTCAGAAGCTTTCGGTGATTTGTGTCTTTTCAGAAGTTCTCAGAATCGGAAAATAAAGCACGTATTTACTTTTGGTGAGTTGTGCGTTTTCTCCTAGTGTTGCGCTAATTAACATGTCTCCTAATCTTGAGCTAGAATGACCTAAATCAAAACGAGCGGGCTTAAATTGACCTTAGTTGAATAAATTGACCTAAATTGACCTTAGTTGACTAAATTAGCATAAATATGAACCATAACTACCAAACAAGTCTCAAATGGCATAAATTGATTGAATTGAGTCTAGGTAAGTTAAAACTAATCATATTAATCATTTAAAAGGATTAAAATGAGTGTTTAGGTTCTTTAGTTCAAAGTTGGGAGCGAAAATGTCATTTTAGCTCTATATATGACATATAACGACCCAACGAGCCATAAATGTGCATGAATAGGTTCGAATGAGTTTTAGAAACTTAAAACTATGCATATTAGTCATGTAATAAGAATAAAATGAGTCATTAGGTTCTTTAGTTCAAAGTTGGGAGCGAAAATGTCATTTTAGCTCTATATATGACCTATAACGACCCAACGAGCCATAAATGTGCATAAATAGGTTGGAATGAGTTTTAGAAACTTAAAACTATGCATATTAGTCATGTAATAGGATTAAAATGAGTGTTTAGGTTCTTTAGTTCAAAGTTGGGAGCGAAAATGTCATTTTAGCTCTATATATGACCTTTAACGACCCAACGAGCCTTAAATGTGCATAAATAGGTTCGAATGAGTTTTAGAAACTTAAAACTATGCATATTAGTCATGTAATAGGATTAAAATGAGTGTTTAGGTTCTTTAGTTCAAAGTTGGGAGCGGAAATGTCATTTTAGCTCTATATATGACCTTTAACGACCCAACGAGCCTTAAATGTGCATAAATAGGTTGGAATGAGTTTTAGAAACTTAAAACTATGCATATTAGTCATGTAATAGGATTAAAATGAGTGTTTAGGTTCTTTAGTTCAAAGTTGGGAGCGAAAATGTCTTATTTTAGCATAAATATGAACCATAACGACCAAACAAGTCTCAAATGGCATAAATTGATTGGATTGAGTCTAGGAAAGTTAAAACTAATCATATTAATCATTTAAAAGGATTAAAATAAGTGTTTAGGTTTGTTAGTTCAAAGTTGGGAGCGAAAGTGTCATATTAGCCTAAAAATGAGTTCTTAGGTTCTTTAGTTCATAGTTGGGAGCAAAAATGCCTCATTTTATCATAAATATGAACCACAACGACCAAACAAGTCTCTAATGTGAATAAATAGATCGGATCGAGTCTTGGAAAGTTAAAATTAATCATATTAATCATTTAAAAGGTTAAAATGAGTCCTTATGTTCGTTAGTTCATAGCTGGGAGCGAAAATGCCTCATTTTAGCATAAGTGGTGTTTTCTAGACTTATCTCATATGAGTATATGATTTCATGATATAAGAGAAGTGAGATTGTCAGATTTCCTCATTAAGTTTCTTAATGATTGTTGCTTGAGTTTAAGTGAAACTCAATTACATAATTTCATTTTACGATCTAACTTACATACTACTCCGTACTATACTAGATTAATAGAACTTGTTTATAGAATGAGTTAGCTGCCCTGCATTCTCATATTGCCTCAACAAACACACCAAGAATGACAAAGAACATTGCAGATCAGATCAGCACAGATCAATGCAGATCAGATGAGGGTAGCACTGATCTGTGTTGATCTGTTCTGCACTGATCTGTGCTGATCTGATCTGCACAGATCAGTGCAGATCAGATCAGCACTGATCTGTGCTGATCTGTTCTGCAGATCTGATCAGTGCAGAACAGATCAGCACAGATCAGTGCTGATCTGATCAGTGAAGCATGCTTCAAAACTTTGGGTTGAGTGTATGTCTTAAATCCGTCTCTAAGCATTATTTTGAGACGGATTTGGACTATATAGAGACGAAATTCCTTGTCTCTATAAAATGATTATTTTGTAGTGCATGCTTCACTCAACAATATAATAATCCACATGCAAAAGCCATTGAAGTAAACAATTAATCGTGGAGAGAACTCGAGACTTTACACGACTCTTAACTCATAGATTAATAAGAATTTAGCTTCGAACGGGTAAAACATAAAACCACTGAGGGAATAACAAGACCACTAAGGGAAACTAAGGGTGTTGGGAGTCCACCAAACACAAAATAAATAAAGTAGGGCTTTCTACCGACAGTCGGACCATACCGACGGAATTCCTGCGCATTTTATAAGCGATTAACCAAAAGAATGAAACAACGTCTTGTATCATTCAAGGAGTACGAGTTTCTCTGACGCGACACCCCCATTTTTCATACTCAAGGTATATACGTTCCAAGAGTTTTGAAGCTCATTCGGACTTGAAGCTCATTCGGATTACACTTTACATTAATTAGTATGTTATGTTAAAGACTCAACCCAAAGACATAACTTACAAGCAATTCAACAATTACACAATTAAACAATGACACATTATTTTAATCCTTTAGGACTTGTGATCAAACATAGGACTCAAGTGAAATTACTCAATTGTTCCTTCTCAAAAACATTGTTTGAGATAACCCGACATTGCCTGTTAACAAGCGGGATGTGCTCTTAGCACGAATCGTCCTTAGTTCAATTCACATACACTCCTTAAATGTATTCTACACGGCGGTAGAATAAACGATGCACTGAGGCAATATTCAATAGGCTCAATGTATCCTAGACATCCCGTACAATAGCATAACCATAATAACTTGCATGCGAAACACTTATACATGCATATCAACTTGAACAACATGCTTGACATAATTCAACGATTATCAAAGTCCATGACATGATAGTTCAATAAAATCTATAGAGCATTAATCAATCCATAGCATGCTCATTCACGTAGAATACATAGATTCAATAATAATTTTCAACATGCTTGTTCACACATCAAACATGAATCCTCAACACTTAAATTCACATGATTCACAATCAACACACATCATAAAGTCCTCATGGGATAGGTGGTCACCCTAGTCATGTACGTACTTGAAATACCTAAGTACGGGGGCCACTGTGCGAATCACGACTCAAGCCAGAAATCAACTCTTATAAACACAAAGGAGAAACTTAATTATTATCCATGTTTACTAAATTTCCAGCAATTATTTAAGAATCTAAAACCTTTGGTTTATTTGGAAATTAATCGTTATTCGTTAATTTAATAGTCTCAAA